>NC_091447.1:12368128-12668128 GCF_964237555.1 Oryctolagus cuniculus
ATGCTAACAGAAAGTAAAAACAAGCAAGTATAGTCAGCCCAGTACCAGACAAAGTAGTTTTTTAAAATAAAAATAGTTAAAAGAGACAAAGAAGGGCACTATGTAATGATGAAGGGATCAATTCAACAGCAAGAAATGACTTTAAAAATGTATATGATGTGATGTAGTGGGCTATGACTCTTATCTGCAATGCCAGCATCACATATGAGCGTTGGTTAATGTCCTGACTGCTCCTATTCCAATCCAGCTCTCTGCTAATGGCCTGAGAAAGCAATGAGAGATAGTTCAAGTGCTTGGTCCCCTGCACCCACATGGCAGACCTGGAAGAATTTTGTGGCTCCTGGCTCCTGGCTTCAGATCAGCTTAGCTCTGGCCATAGTCGCCATTTGGAAAGTGAACCAGCAGATGGAAGACCCTTAACTCTGTTTCTCCCTTTCTGTCTGTAATGGTATCTCTCAAATAAATAAATAAAATTTTTTAAAAACTAAAAATAAAAAAGTACATAGACCCAAGCCAAAGCACATGGCTATTTAAAATAAATCTTAATAAAAAAAATAAATAAAATAAAATAAATCTTAATAAATCTAAGGGAGACATGGACTCCAAAACAATAATAATGGAGGACTTCAACACCCCACTTTGATCAATGGACACATCAACTAGACAGAAAATCAACAAAGAAACAATAGAACTAATCTATAGTATGGACCAAATGAACCTAGTTGATATCTAAAGAAATTTTCATCCCACAGTTGAAGAATACATCAGTGCATGGAAATTTCTCTAGGATAGGTCATATAGTAGGCCTTAAAGGAAGTCTCAGCAAATTAAAAAAAAATTGAAATCATACCATGTATCTTTTCTGACTACTATGAAATGAAGATGGAAATTAATAATTTAAGAAACTAGAAAATATGCAAACACATGGAGACTGAAAAACATACTCCTGAATGAATAGTGCATCATAGAATAAATCAAAATGGAAATAAAAAATTCCTGGAAATGAATGAAGATAACAACACAACATATAAATCATATGAGATACAGCAAAATCAGCATTAAGAGGGATGTTTATAACAATTGGTGCCTATATCAAGAAATTGGAAAGATATCAAATAAGTTATCTATCAATGGATCTTTATGTTTTAGAGAACCAACAACAAATTCAACCCAAAATTAGTAGGAGGAAAGAAATAATTAAAATTAGAGAAGAAATAAACAGAATTGAACCAAAAAATACAAAATATCAGTGAAGAGCTGAGCTTTTGAAAAAATGAACAAAATTGATACACCATTGGCTCAACTAACCAAAAAAAAAAATGGAGAAGATCCAAATCCATAAAATCAGATATGAAAAAGGAGATGGAACCACAGATACCACAGAAATAAAAAGAATCATCAAGAATTACTACGAAGAGCTGTATGCCAACAAATCAGGAAATCTAGAAGAAATGGATGGATTTCTGGACATGCAATCTACCAAAATTGAGTCATAAAGACATAGAAAACCTAAATAGACCAATAAACAAGACAGAGGTTAAATAAGTAAAGACCCTCCCAACAAAGAAAAGCCCAGGACCAGGTGGCTTCACTGCTAAATTCTACCAAACTCTTAAAGAAGAAATAATTCCAATTATTCTCAAGCTATTCAAAACAATTGAAAAGGAGGTAATCCTCCCAAACTCATTCTATGAATCCAGCATCACCTTAACTCTTGATCTGAAATAAGTTCCTGAAGAAAGGACAGTCTCTTCAACAAACGGTGCTGGGAAAATTGGATCTACACATATAGAAGGATGAAACAAGACTCCTGTCTTAGATCTTATACAAAAATCAACTTAAAATGGATCAAGAACCTAAATCTATGACCTGATTCCCTCAAATTACTAGAGAAAACATCAGGGGAGCTCTGCAAGACATTGGCATAGGCAGAAAACCCCATAAGCACAGGCAATAAAGAAAAAAATAGACAAATGAGATTACATCAAGCTAAGAAGCTTCTGTACTCCAAAGCTTCACAAAGAGGCAGCTGACAGAAAGGGAGAAAATATTTGCAAAGTATGTAAATGATAAAGGATTAATATCCACTATCTATAAAGAGCTCAAGAAATTCAACAATAACAAAAAAATCAAGTTAAGAAATGGGCAAAGGACATGAACTAGAGTTTTCAAAGGATGAAATATAAATGGCCAACAGACACATGAAAAAATGCTGAGACTCACTAGCAGTTACTGAAATGCAAAATAAAACCACAATAAGGTATCACCTCACCCCAGTTAGAATGGCTATCACCCTAAAATCAAAAAAACCAATGAATTCTGTTTATATGTTGTGGGGTGTGTAGTACCCTAAATCCACTGTTGTTGGGAATGTAAACAAGTACAGTCATTATGGAAGACAGTATGGAGATACCTCAGAGATCTGAAAATAGATCAACCATATGACCCACCTATCCTGTCCCTGTGAATTTACCCAAAGCAAATTAAATCAGCATATGAAAGAGTTATTTGTACTCCCATGTTTCTTGCAATTTAATTCACAATAAATAAGATGTGGAATCAACCCAGATGTCCATTATTAACTTTATCCAGATGACTGGGTAAATAAAATGTGGTGGGGCTGGCACTGTGGTGTAGTGGGTAAGGCTGTCGCCTTCAGTGTTGGCATCCCATATGGGCGTCAGTTGAAGCCCCAGCTGCTCCACTTACAATCCAGCTTTCTGATATGGCTTGGGAAAGCAGTAGAAGATGGCCCTTTAAGCTCTTGGGCCCCTGCACCTGCATGGGAGACCCAGAAGCTTCTGGCTCCTGGCTTTGGATTGACACAGCTCCAGCCATTAACAGCCATTTGGGGAGTGGACCAGTGGATGAAAGACCTTCTCTCTCTCTCTCTCTCTCTCTCTCTCTCTCTGCCTCCCCTTCTCTGTTTCTCTGTAACTCTGACTTTCAAGTAAATAAATGAGTCTTTAAAAAAATAAAGAAAATGTGGTATACATACACTATGGAATACTACTTAGCCATAAGAAAGAATGAAATCCTGTCTTTTGCAACAAAATGTACCCAACTAGAAATCATTGTGCTTAATGAAATAAGACAGTCTCAAAAAGACAAATATGCTTTCTCTGATATGTGGCAGTTAATATTAAATACCAAAAAAATGTGTAGGAAGAAAATGATCATTTTAGGATATGATTGTCATTTTTAGCTCTTATTTATACTCCTGTGGAACTGTGGTCTTCCTACTTTTTATTTGTTAAATATTAGGATTAGTGGCAACTTAAGCATGTGAATATAGCATGGATTAAAATTATATCTTTGCAAAAACTGATGAAGAGAGGGAAGGGAGTGAGAGAGATTGAATGGGGGAACAGAGGAGTGAGGAAAGTGTGGTTGTCTTCTTGGAACTGTGCCTACAGAATGCATAAAATCTGTCCTCTTTATATTATTAAAAATTGTTTAAAATCAGCGCATTCCATCACAAAATCATGATGCTCACCTTAAGGTTTCCTTCTTTTCTAGAACAAAAGAGGCATAGGTGGAAGTGATCATCATTTGCTTTCATCTGAAAGAACATTGAAAGAGTAGAGAAAGAATACACCAGGACTCCAAGAAGCCATAGTTCTTCAAGTTGTTGCCAGAATGAGTTAAATAATTGACCTGGTTTTCTGGAGCCTTGTGTCAAATTTGAGAGGAGTTTCCAATTGCATAACAAGCATCTGGACAGTTTTGACATCTTTATTATACTCTCCAAGTTCTTAAAAAGTTTCTTTTTTGTTTAAAGATAATTTATTTAAAGATTAAAACAAATACTCAATGCAATTATCTTCCCAGATCTGAATCTCTAATGTTAATAATCAAGACAACAATTGTCAATTTGAATCAAAATTAAGATTTCACTGATTATTTGACATCAACATCCAAATCCATTTTTATCTCAGGCCTAGTTTTGTTTTTGTTGTTTTATTTGCCTTGTGCTGAATTATTGTGGTTTAAACAGACCATTGTACATGACTACTTTGAAATCAGATCATAAATTCTCATAAAAGCAGACTAAGGGATTCATAATCATAGCTCTTGGCCGCCACCTAAAGGTTTCTTTCTTGTTTTTCTTTTACGTGAGACCTACTGTGCATTCCTTTCATAATAGAGTTATTGTTTATATCATCACATGTTTCTATATGAGTAAGGGTAAGGAGACTTACTTTAATATGTTTTTTTCACTTTTAAATATTTGAGTTAACAGTATGTATCATTATATCCACTTTTCAATCTACTTGATATTAAAAAATTTAAGCTAGGTCTTCAAAGGAAACTGAGAATTTTTCTGTCACTTAAGAAACACTTAGTGTGTTCTTTTGGCACACTATCTCCTGACCTAGGCCCATCCTGGTAACAGAAAAATATTTAAGTGGTGTTCTCTGACTTTATGAAAACTGCA
The DNA here is from genome assembly GCF_964237555.1 of Oryctolagus cuniculus. Lineage (NCBI taxonomy): Eukaryota > Metazoa > Chordata > Mammalia > Lagomorpha > Leporidae > Oryctolagus > Oryctolagus cuniculus. Next base: position 12,372,567 of record NC_091447.1, read on the forward strand.
ATCATTACTGATATAAAAAGCTGGCTTCTATTTTGTCATACTTTTATCTTTAATTGGATGCCACCAAGGAAATCTAGAAGCATGAACAAAGAAAAATGTTTCTCATGTCCAACTTTGTACAATAAATTCAATTAAACCCATGCTTATTGAACCATTGCTGAAAGTAATGTATATGTTCAACTCCTCAAATTCCATAGAGAACATTAAAAATATGTTCTTTATTATGCTGCACTGTAAAAGGGATATCAGAATTATTGATTCTCTGCTCCCACCTGGGACACACTTGATTGAATCAAGCCAAATATCTCCAACTTCCTGCTTGGATGCTGACACAGCCATGTTCAGAAAATAGAGCCGGTGCTGTCTATAATCTGATGGTGAGATGTTGGATATGAACTCTATAAACTTCTCATTTCAAAATCCATATGGAAAGAACATTTATGGATCACTCAAATTCTTGTTAAATGGATAGACATGATTTGCTCAGGCACATGCCATTATACATTCCACACATTTATCCAGTGATTTATTTGTAGAACACTATTCTTTCACTCATTCTTTCCAAAAATACGTATTAGATCCCTACCATGTATGAGGCACCTACCCTTGTCGAGGACCAATAAAGCAGACTAGTCTTTATCCTCATAGAGTTCATGAAGGAAACAGAAAATAAATAAACAAAGCACATTATAATACTGATTAAAGGAACTAAACACTGTACTGTTGTAGAGATTCAGATTGGGGAAGATCAATCTGTATCAGAAAGGAAAGTCAAGAAAGGCCTTTCTGAGAAAGTAATATGTAAATTGAGACCTGAAGAACAAGGAGTCACCTCTGCCAAGAGTAGAGAAAGAGTCAGAGGGAATTGTGTATGGGAAGACCAAGATGCTGAGAGAAAACCAAGAAGAGTACAGAAGAGTAAGCAAAGGGGAGTGCCATAGGATTCGATTAGAGAAGTAAGAGAGAAAAAAACCCTGCAGAGCAAGGAAAGTCTTGGTAGGGACTTGGGTTTTAGTTGAAAGGGTTTTGAAAGCCACAGTAGCAGATTAAGAAAGGAAGAAACTACATCTGATGGTTGAATGGAGAAGGGTTTGGGGACATCAACAGAACAGGGAAAATGGAAATCTATTACAAACACAGGAGACAAAGTTGACAATGATGGTGATGGGACAAGGGTGATGGCAGTAGCTAAGATGAATTTTGGAAGTTGGAGTTAATAGGACTGGATGGTTAATCAGACGACCCCTGACCCCGAAATGCTGCTGTTCCTTCCTAGCTTCTCAGCATTTGCATATAGCTCAACATAATTTTGAAATGCCAATGTAGCTTTCTATACTAGATTTCGATATCCATATTAGATTTTATGTCGTATAAGGTTCTTATTTAAAAAAAAAATCTTAATAGAATGACCAGCTTGTAATTGGAGGAGGAAACACTTATTATCTAACATCTTTGGCAAATGAGTTTATCTATTAAAACTCAATTTAAGGTATAAAGAAAGTCTATCGAAAACATCAAACTTTATTTTATTTTTTTTCTTCACATTGTTCACCCTTTCCCTGATCTCTTATGTGGAATATTTTAAAAATCAGCTAATTATAGCTTTTCAACAAATCAGGCTAATCATGATAAGAAAGAGTTGCTATACCTCTGTAACATAGTGTTATCCCTGCAAATAATGAGATAGAAAGATGGGTTTTCCCATTCTGAAAAACTGAAAATTACTCTGCTTTGAAATAATTAATTTCTAAATTTCATATTTATATAAGATGAACAAATTTCATGTAATTCATGTATAGATTTAAGAGCATAATGATTCTTCCCACTCTACCCTTCTTCCCACCCAGGATCCCACCGTCCCTCCTCCTTCCTTTCTTATTTTTTAAAAAAAATTTTACAATGACATACTTGTTTATTTTATAATCACAAGCTTACCCCTACACTAAATAAAGAACTCAACAAGTAGTAATTTGTTGCCTCATTGACTTAGCTCATGTTATACTTGACTAAAAGCCTAAACTTCTGATCCATCCTTGCATGCTGTTTGTCCTTTGCACTAAGACAGGAACCCTGCTTTCAGATTTGCACACAAGTGAACAGTAACTGAACTCCAAGTAAAGGGTATTAACTTTCATCTTCTATTTTGATTCCTTTCATTTATGCTGATTTCTCAAGTATATTTTAAGTTGCTGAAATCACTGATCAGCAACATTCAATTCAGGGGAATGTCCCTACACTGGCATTTCATTTCCCATGTTTCCAGTAATGGTCCTTAAAAATGGAATTCACATACATTATCATTTTAAGTATCTACAAAGGATCAGTCCTTATTATACAAGTTCAACAAGTTCACTGTAAATGTTGGCGTTACATTTAATATCTAAAGGGTGGTTTCCAAACGTAACAACAAAGCACATAAAATTTAATTGTAAAAGTAGATGAAAATAATAATTAAAGTGTCTTAACTTGGTCTATAATGTTATCTCTTTTTTTTTGACATTGTCTGTAAACTAAAATAAATCAAATGTCTACAATACTCTAATCAGCTGCATGACTTTCAAAGTGTCTGTTGACAAGTAACATGCACCTATTATGAACCTAAAAGTAATGTTTGAAGTGCCTCTTCCAAATAGCAACATTCCCCAAAGCTATCTTAAGAAAATGTGTAATGGGAATGTGCTGAAGATCAAAGCATTGGTATAAACAAAGAACTCTCTTAACAAGCATAAAATTATTTTGAGAACCCTGGAGAAAGAGGTCCAGAAATTGGACTTTGAAGCAAATACTTCCCGGCTGATTGGTACAGGTGCTCCCTAGAATCATCTTCAGATAGTGCCATCATTGACCCCAGGTGAGCAATTCTAAGTAATTTGCTTTTTTGACTTCATGGAAGTTTGTATTTTCCAAAGATGATTTCACCAGTACATACCATCCTGTATGTTCTTCCCATGACGACACTGACATCTCTCCATTAAATGAGGGGATCATGTTACCTCTGCTTTAATCTTGGTGGACTTTTGATTATAGTGAAATTTGTGCTATGTAATTTCTAGGATCAATTCATAAAATGCAACGCAGTGTCCACCTAGTTCTGTTGGGATGCTTGTCCTAAGACTCCAGTCACTGTACTGAGAAAGCCAAGCAACCTCAGGAGAAGGCTGTGTGTAGGACTTTCTGCCATAGCTCCAGTCAAAGCCTGTTGACAGCCAGCTATCAGCAACCACAATGGAAGTGAGTGAGCTTGTAGATGACTCCAATCTCCAGCTTTTGGGCCATCCTAGAAGAGTAAAAATGTGCTCTCTCTTCTAGCCCTAGTCTTGGGAATTAACTTAATGTTGTCATTGTTCTACGTTGCTAGTTTTCAGTGGTTGTTAGAGCAATAGAAAACCAGAACAAGTTTCAAATGCTTCTGCAACTTCTTCAGACAACCTGTGGGATCCTGGATAAAGCTGCAAGTGTTCCAGCCTGCATTTAAGGATTTCTCATTCTGTCCAGCTAGTTACACCCCCAACCCAGATTGGCTTACTGGGTCCTGCATTAGTTGATTGCCTGGATTTGTGGTTCACAAGCAGGAGTGATTTTATTCACCACAGGACACTGGGGAATTCCTGGAGATATTTAATTGTGGTCATAACTGGGGATGGGGTGCAACTGAAGTGAAAGCTAGATATTCTGCTCCCTATCCTATAATTCACAGTTCAGCCCCTCCCCCAGCAAAAAGACTCACCAAGCCTCTATAATCAGTTCACAAACTGATCCAGATCTCATACCAATTGGCATTGAGATACCCGGTTTTCCCCACAAGTTTTTTGGCCATCATGTAGTTCTGGGGTTCTTGATCAGGAATTGAAGAAAGGGTTTTTGTTTGATATAGAAGGGGAATATTAGAATATGAGTATTATCTGTGAAGGTTTCAACCTATGTAACTGCAACAGTCTGAATATTTATGTCTCTCCAGAATTTATATGTCATAACAGACGGGGCTTTAGGGGATGAGTAGGTCACGAAGACTCCCATGGATGGAATTAATTTCATTAAAAGAGGCTTGAGGTATCTGCTTTGTCCCTCTACCATGTGAATAACCAGATGGAAGGTACCATCCACAGGAAAAGGGCCTACCCCAGACATTGAACCTGCTGGCACCTTGATCTCATACTTCTCAGCCTCTAGAACTGTGAGCAATAAATTTCTGCTGTTTATAAATTACCAGTTTAAGCATTTTTGCTAAACTATGACAACAAGTGAGCCTGTGGTACTCATTCATGACTACAAATTAAAATAATCTGGCAACCCACTTTTTTCTCAAATATCAAAGCCCAGTCCCCAACTCTGGAGATGCTGACTTTTAACCCACTGGATGACAGGATTTCTGAAGAGCTCCTTAGGAGATTCTGATTTGTAGCTATGCATCAGTGTAGAGGTAATGACTCCAGTGTCTGGAGACTGAGGCTCCTGATTTAGGAGCGTAATAGGAGTCTAGATGCTAAAAGTAGAAAATTCTCTTGGGCGATTCTGTGGCTTCTCCCTTGAGACCCTTTGGTTTCTGCATTTAGCCTAAAATATTCTGGCCAGAATTCTGACACAGATTCTTCCTTCATTCTTATGCATTTATTTGAAATAGAAGAAAACCCTGAGTCAACTAATTCTTACTAAGCCAGTAGACACACCATTCAGTAAATGCTGAACAGCCAATTCTAGCACAATGAGTTCAGTATGCCATGCACTCCTCAATAACTAAAATCATCTCTATTTGCTAGCTTTCCATAATTACCTAAAAAGGGATATAAGCACATTGATCAGTAGTCTTAAAAGTTTACTACTTGAGGGGCTGTGGTGTAACAGGTAAAGCCACTGCCTACAGTGCCAGCATCCCATATGGCGCTGGTTTGAGTCCTGGCTGTTCTACTTCCAATCCAGCTCTCTGCTATGGCCTGGGAAAGCCATGGAAGATGGGCTTGGGCCCCTGCACCCACTTGGGAGATCCGGAAGAAGCTCCTGGCTCCTGGCTTCAGGTTGGCTGTTGCAGCGCCAATTGGGGAGTGAACCAATGGATGGAAGACCTCTCTCTCTCACGCTCTCTCTCTCTCTGCCTCTGCCTCTCTGTAATTCTGCCTTTCAAATAAATAAATAAATCTTTTTTAAAAAGTTTACTACTGGAGTGTCAGGCTAAATCAAATATGATTTCCATAGTTCCACGTGATGACAAAAATTGATGATAGGATACTACTTTTCCAGGGTTCCTCTCCTTGTAAATAGAAATTACTTCTCCAGGCCGGCGCCGCGGCTCACTAGGCTAATCCTCCGCCTTGCAGCGCCGGCACACTGGGTTCTAGTCCCGGTCGAGGCGCCGGATTCTGTCCCGGTTGCCCCTCTTCCAGGCCAGTTCTCTGCTGTGGCCAGGGAGTGCAGTGGAGGATGGCTCAAGTGCTTGGGCCCTGCACCCCATGGGAGACCAGGATAAGTACCTGGCTCCTGCCATCGGATCAGCACGGTGCGCCAGCCGCAGCGCGCCAGCCGTGGCGGCCATTGGAGGGTGAACCAACGGCAAAGGAAGACCTTTCTCTCTGTCTCTCTCTCTCTCACTGTCCACTCTGCCTGTAAAAAAAAAAAAAAGAAAAGAAAAGAAATTACCTCTCCACCACACTCAACCAGGGGTGAGGGCAGGACAGTGGACAGCATGAGCGAAGTATACTACCATTTGCCTCAGATGCTAAGCAGAAGAAAGCCTGTTCATTAAAAAAAAATAAGGCTTGAATAGAAAGGAAAAATGTGAAATAGCCTATTATTATAATAATTACCTCAGCAAAAATGTGTTATTTCATCATGACAATGAACTTCTCTGAACATGTTATTATTCCATTACTTTTGTGGTAGAAAGAAAAGCATTGAAACTACGTTTTTCATTTCAAAATGTAATTGTCAAACATCAATTTAATAAATATCTCAGGAATTAATAACTTTTCTGTTTTTAACTCTTTTAGCTAAAGCCAAAATGGAAATTTTCAATTTCAATGTATTACTACTGAATATAAAAGAGAAAGCAGAATGTCTACAATAATTCTGAATGCTAGTTGTGCAGTGCCCACACCTACTGGGTGGTAGTCATAGCTGAGAGGGTTAGCTCTGGCTTGAATTGCCAGAATTTAAATCCCAACCCTGCCATTTCTAGTGTGATCTTAGTCATATGATTTTGTCCCCTGTGTCTTGGCTTCTTCCTCTGAACAATGATGAGAACAACAGTTTTAAAATCATAACTGTCTTTGTGAACTCAAAGAATAAACAGCAAAAGCTGAGCTCAGCCTCAGGTACATCAGATGTACTTAGTGAATGAGTGAATGAGTGTATCTTCATTCCCAAATCTGTAATGACAGTTCATACTTCCTTTATTTAAAGATTTATTTATTTATTTGAAAGGCAGAGTTACAGAGAAGAAGAAGGAGAGAGAGACAGAGAGACAGACAAAGAGAGAAAGAGAGAGAAAGAGAGAGAGAGAGAGGTTTTCATCTACCCAAAATTGTGTCAAGGGCCAGGGCTGGGCCAGGCTGAAACCAGGAGCCAGTAGCTTCATCCAGATCTCCCATGTGGTCACAGAGGCCCAAGCACTTGGGCCATCTTCTGCTGCTTTCCCAGGTGAATCAGTAGGGAGTTGGATTGGAAGTGGAGCAGCTGAGACTTGAACTGGCATCCACATTACCTGCTATGCCACAGCACCGACAATTCATACTTCTAAGCGTTAGCCCTGTATTTCCAATTGCCTTCCGGATAGCTCCAATTAAGAACCTTCAGACCATTTCTAAACTATTTTCCCCAGAATATGAGGAATCTTCAAAAAGTTCATGGAAAATGTGTGTCAGGAAAAAACATGCATGGATGTCAAAATTTAGTTAGCACCAAAATGATCTTATCTTTAAATTTTGTTTATCTTCATACAGTTCCTCAAAGATTACTTTCATATATTAGTTTTCCTCATATACTCATTAACTAATAATCACTAGCGCCACTCTACCAAGACAGAGTAAGGTGTTCTAAATGACTTTTCAAGCAACTGATGTTCTGAATCTAGAGGAAGGTTATGCTTCAAGTTATTTTTACTTTCCCTGTTCTAATTTGTTTGCTATGAGAATGTCTAAAATATTTAAATGACATATTAAGTTCTTCAAACCTCATTAACTTTTGACCTTTCTAATCATCAAAAGAGTATTTTTTTTTTTATTTGAAAAGCAGAGATACAGCAACAGACAAGCAGGCAGGCAGGCAGACAGAGTTACCATCCATTGACTCACTCCCAAAATATCCCCAACAATCAGAACAGGACCTGGCCAAAACCAGGAAGGTACCCAGCTTCAGGTCCAAGTCTGGCTGAAATGCAGGCTCATGTGTGTCCAATATTCTGATCGCTGAGGAGAAGATGAAACTAGAATATTTTTTAGGAGAAAAAAAAACTATAATTTTCTTAAACTATCCAAAGGATTGATACTAGGAAGGCTTAAAAAGGTCTACTTTTTGTTCATGTGCTGCTAATTTACTAGCTTTCACAGTGGGGTTTTGGAACCACGCAACAGTCTTTCTTCTCTTTTCCTTCATTTTCTTTCTTTATGTTTTATTCTCACATTTGTGTTTCTTAGTCAACCGAGACTATGCGTAAAATCTAAGTAAGCAATTAGGAGTATATTTGTTGGGATTGGGGGGGTAGGGGAGGAAGACATCAGTTAGCAGTAGTACAAACATTTAATAGTCATACTTGAGTGCCTGAAATTTGAACTAAGGAACAATTTCCTTGCTTCTTTTGCTAACTTCATGGAGATAGAGTCTGGCTATCTTAATAACAGCCAAGCTCCTTTCTCTCAGCCATCTGAGTTCCTTTAATGCTAAATGCGTTTAGTAAAAGTGCAGAAGTCTACACAGGAAATTGGAAAGGGAGAAGAATGAAGGGGGAAATAATGACTCTTTCTGTCCTCTTCCTGCTGATTACCTAGGGCAGGCTGTGAGTCATAAGCAGAAGTGAAGAGTTTTTCAGGTGACCCCTTGGGATGGTCCTTCCGTAATGCACCCCTCTTTTGCCCTTGGAAGCCTACAGATAATGATACACCCATGCCCTGTTTCTAACACAGGGATATGGTACTGTCACCGACACTCTTCCCCATATTTGTAACCTGTCTATTTATTAGCAAATTCTCCTCAAATTGCCTAATATGCCAGATATGTTTCTGCTGCTAAGAGTCTGGTAGAATTAAGGAGCATATTTAAGTAAACAAACCCATTTCTGGATGCTACAAGGGCACTTCAAAAAGTTCAAGCAAAGTGAAATTGAAAGAAGTTTATTTGGCTCAAAAAGTTTTGAAATCCATGCATAAGACTATGTGATATAGAAGGATACTCCTGAAGAAGATATGGACATAGAAATACATTAATGAATGGGGCTGGCGTTTGTCCCAAGGTTAAGATGCCACTTGGAATACTTGCATCCTGTGTCAGAGTGCCTGGACTCCAGTCCCAGCTTTGCTCTTGATTTCAGGTTCCTTCTAATGCACACCCTGGAAAGCAGCTGATGATGGCTCAAGCTGTTATGTCTCTGCCACCTGCATAGGAGACCTAGATTAAGTTCCCTAATTCTACTTTGGGTCTGACCCAGGCTCAAATGTTGTGAGCAACTGGGGAGTGAACCAACAGATGAGAGATATCTTTGTTTTTGTCCTTCAAATAAATAAACATTTTTAAATGAAAGAAATATAACACAAATGGCATAGCTACATAAAAATAAGGCAAATAAAATTAATCATCATATACAATACATATTCTGCAATAAAATTATACTGTCTTTTTATAAAAAAATTTAATGACATAAAAGGGAAGGGCATTGCACGTTATGGCTTAGGTATCTATAAAGACTCTGTAGGAGTCTCATTGAAAATGACTCTTGATAATCAAGTAAAAACAAGGGAGAAGAGAAAGGGGCAAAACAGGTCTGGGTGAAGAAGAAGACTGGGAAAGACAGGTGAAAGTGCAGATGGAAAGTCAGGATTCTGTTCTGTAGAGCAGTGGCCAGGTAGAGTTGGGAAGAGCTGTGGGGATCATATAGAAAAGGGTAGCTGATGCTAAAGATCTCGTTCATGGCCTGAGAGAGAGAGGTTGGGGAATGGCATAAAATGAATCAACAAAGGGAACGGAGAGGACAAGAAGTGAGGCTGGCACTATGGCATAATGGGTAAAGCCACCAGCATCTCATATGGGTGCTGGTTCGAGTCCCAGCTGCTCCTTTTCTGATCCAGCTCCCTGCTAATGTGCCTGGGAAGGCAGTGGAAGATCCTAAGTGCACCCACATGGGAGACTCAGAGGAAGCTCCTGGCTCCTGGCTTCAGCCTGGCCCAGCCCTAGTTGTTGCTGTCATTTGAAGAGTGAACCAGTAGATGGAAGATCTCTCTCTCTCTCTCTCTCTCTCTCTCTCTTTCCCTCCCCTGCCTCCATCCCTTCCTCTCTCTCTCTCTCCCTCCCCTCCCTCCCTCCCTTCCTCTCCCTCTCCCTTTACCTCCCCTCTCCCTCTCCCTCTCTCTCTTTAATTATGACTTTCAAATTAATTAATTAATTTAAAAAAAGAGGACAAAAAGTTTAGATTTGTGTTTCAGAAGAAAAATTCTCCCAGTACCGGGAGAGGGATGGCTTGGGGGGGGGGGGGTCCCAGGAAAGGATGATGAAGGCTGAACTCAAACATTTTCCTGAGTCATAAAGATAAGAAAGAGAACAGGAAAGATTGAAGAAGCTTCTAGAAGGTGGATTAATATAAATCATAGGCTAATGAAAGACAAGAGTAAACCAGCAAATATTTGTAAAAGTAAACGATTGCCTAGGGTACACATAAGAACTTAATCATCTCTGTAGCTTGAAAAGGATTCAAATAAAAACATTGTTTCCATTTTTATTGCAATTGTATATCATGCTGAAATACATATCTTCATAAAATAATTTATTTACCTACTAAGTCTTGGAGAATTAATTCCCCAGTTTCAAATAGATCAATGTTTCAAATATATTTTTAAGAGCTCATTACATGTCCCCAATGCATTGCAAGAAAGTTGGAGCCAATGGACAGCTCACCACAGATCAGTTCCTCTTTTTCCCTCTATTTCTAGTGTGAAGGACTGTCATTGTGAAAGGTTTTGAGCGTTAGATGGATAAAACAGCTTCTCATTTCTTAAATTAATATTTTTGGTGCCTAGAGAAACTGAACTTGTCCATACGTCTTTAAGTATTTATATCCCTACCCTCCTTATGCATTCACCTATTGTAGACTAAGGTTTTCTTATCCCTTCACATGAAACACCCTATGGCATGCATTTTCATGCCTTTCTGCAACATTTATAAACAAGTACATACTTTCAAAAAATCTTCAAATTCGTTTTTAAATCCTTTTGAAATGGAACAAGTTATTTTTACAAATAGAAAGAACTTTTATTACCAATGCCAGAAAAAAAATATGTGTATATGAGGATACTACAGGGAGAGCATTCTGAGTGGGCAGTCAGATTAAAACAGTGCTTAGGATGTCTACCTCCCTTATCAGAGTGTCTGGTCCAAGTAAGTCCTGGCTACTCTACACTTCCAACTCAGCTTCCTGCTAAAGCACCTGGGAGGCAGTGGAGGACATCCCAAGTATTTCAGTTCCTGACACCTGTGTGGGAGACCTGAATAGACTTCTTCATTCCTGGCTGTGGCCTGGCCCAGCCTGGCTCAACCTGGCTGTTGCACACATGTGCGGAGTGAACCAGCAGATGGAAGATTCTCTCTCTCTCTCTCCCCCTCACCCCACTCTGTTACTCTGCCTTTAAAATAAATAACTACACCTTTTCTTTTAAAAGGTACATTTGTTTTGGAACAAAAACAAATTGAAAGTCACCAATCATTTTTCATAATTTCCATTTTTCCATGAATTCTTTGAAGACCCTTCATGTGGTCTCATGGATTACACTAAGCCATGTTAACCTTCATGAATGGATATTGGTATAAAGTCAGTTTACAGAGTAAGTCACTTTTCTGAATAGCTAACAATTGCCCATCATCATTTATTAAATAACTTATCCCCTGCCTGCTGACTTCCAAATCATGTTTTATTTTAACACTATTACTACAGATACGAGAGTCTGTTCCTAAGCTGGTCTACTTAGCAATTTATCAACTGAGTCATCTCCATTGTTGTCTATTATTTCCAAGCCACATTATAACATCTTTGAGACAAGCAACTGGGCTTTATGAATGTTTGTATTTTCCATAAGGCCTATCATTTTACATACAGTAAATGTTCAATAAATATTTAGATGTTTATTAAATGAGTGACTCAGCTGAATATCTTGTGCCCAATATACAAAGAATTTCCTCGCTATGTTAAAAGGTCACATTCTCCAAGGTGAAACATGAAGTAATTTTGAAATTGGAGAAGGGGGCTGAGAATGGCCATAGTCCAAGTATAGAAATTCCATGTGAATTTGATTAGAATAATTTAAATGCTGCAGTGACTTCACTCTCCAGAGGCTATGCGATCATGAGAAAATGTGGAGAGGGAGAATTCTAGTAACAGGCTCAGTAAGTTTCACTGTGTAACGATGTACACATACCATGCGGCTCACCAGCTGAACCATGTCAGTGGGGACATGTTGTCTTTACGATGTCAGCTAATACTCTATTTGGGGGAACCAGCTGTGGGCCTGTAGCACTCCTGTACATTTAGAATACTGAGCGATAAAGCAGTAACAATACTTATTACATGTTAATTTACCTTGCTAACTACGTGTAAGTTTAGCATGCTAAATTTTATATGGAAAGCAGTACTAAACATGTGTGTCCCCAGCATGTGCAAATAAGGAAAGCTTTCATCCACTTGTACACCACATGACGACTTGCAGCTGAAAGATGCTGGAACAACTTTGTTTGATTAAGGACATGTAAAACTAAATTGTGATAAAGAATGCTAGGATTGTAGGCTTCTATGTAAAGATATACTCACTATATCTATTAAGGAGAGAAAAGAATTATATTGTTATCAAGAAGGGAAAGTTAGATATTCAGCAAAATCAGACATTTGATGTTATTCTTTATGAGAATATACAAGTGTTGGAGTAAGTATTTGTGTATTTTCCATTTTGTTTAAAGGATGAAAGTAAAATAATCCGGATTACCATTGCAAAGAGCCTTGGGATAGCATGTGGTGAGATCTGACATGTATCGTTCATAATGTTTACTCTGGGTGCGGGGAGGGTTATGCATTGTATCTTGTAGAGCAGTTTTAGGTTCACAGCAAAATTGAGACGAAAGTTAAAAAGACCTGAAGAGCTTGGCTATATCCTGACCCACTTACGCACAGCCTTCTTCCCCTGCTGTCAACATCCCACAATGCACTGGCACATTTGTTACAACTGACGAATCCACGTTTTCACACCAGTATCACCCGAAGTCTATAGCTGAGTTATGGTTCACTCTCGGTGTTGTGTTTTCTATTGGTTGTGAGATGTGCATAGTGCCACGTACCCACCCCTGTAGAATCTCTCAGAATATACTCTCCCTGCCCTGAGAATCCCCAGTGTTATGCCTATTGATCCTCCTCCTCTCCCCCAGCCCCTATCAGCCGTACCTTTTACTGCTTCCAAAGTTTTGCCTTTTCCAAAATGTCATATGTTTGGAATCATATAGTATGTAGCCTTTTCAAGTTGGCCTCTTTCATTCAGTAACAAGCACTTAGCTTCCTGCATGTCATTTCATGGCCTGATAACTCTTTTTTTTAAATGCACTAAATAATATTTCATTTTCTGGATATGCCAAAGCTTTTTTATCCATTCACCTATTGAAGGATGTCTTGGTTGCTTCCCGGTCCAAGCAATTATAATTAAAACTATTGTAAAAATGTGCAAGTTTATGTGTCGACATAGTCTTGAATTCCTTTGTGCAAATATCAAGGATTATGACTTCCAGATTATCTAGTTTGGTAAAAAAAAAATGCCAAACGGGGGCTGATATTGTGGTGCTATGAGTTAAGCCATTGCCTAAGACACTGGCATCTCATAACTGAACACCAGTGAGTCCTGGCTGCCAGGCTTCTGATCCAGCTCCCTGCTAATGTGCTTGGGAAAGCATTGAAGATAGCCCACGTGCCTGGGCCCCTGCCACACACATAGGAGCCCCAAATGGATGGAGCTCCAGGCTCCCAGCTTCTGCTCCAGCCCCAGCCCTTGCATCCATTTGGAGAGTGAATTAGCAGATGGAAGATCAATCTCTCTTTGCCTTTACAATAATTTTTTTAAAAAACTATCAAATTGTCTCCCCACAGAGCTGAAACTTTCTGCATTCTCCCCAGCAGTGAAGAACAGTTCCTGTCACCTTACATCCTCCCCAGCATTTGATGTTGTCAATATTTTGTATTTCTGACCATTCTGATAGGAGTGTGGCAGTCTCAGATACAGTACAGTGGGGGAAGAATCAGCTCTCTGATTCACACCTGCTCGGTAATTCCCTTGAAGGCAGAAAGTCATTTTCTTTGCAGTCTGGGTCTCAGTGTCCACATTCGTAAAATGGGAATAGCTCACGGAAAATGAGTCTGTGAAATGTTCTGTGAATGAAGGGTTTACCTCATTTGGAGAATTTCATTGCATTTTGGTCTACTTGAATTTCTGGAAATTTCTCCAGAGAAGACTTTAAAACTTTAACCAAGAATTTCCCAAGCTTAATCATGGAAGTCTTGTTTAAGAAAACATTAACATCTCATAGACTTAGTCATCCAAAGACCTCCTTGGCAAAAGATGCTGTCCTCAGCAATTCATCTTTCTTTGAACTTGCACCTGAGCCTGGATTTTGTCAGTAAACACGTAGGAGAGCGAGGAGGACACTCTGCCTTAACCCATTACAGTAGGAGGTTCTTAAACATCAGTGCATAGAAGAACCACTTGAGGGGCTTGTTAACAGTGCAGGTTCCAGGGCAACATACAAGCTCTGAAGGTCCTGGAATAGGGACCAAGAGTTATAGCACAAGATCAGGCTGCAGGTGATTATGCCGTGACCAGTATCTTTCAGTGGCTCAGGTAGAAGCTAAAAGCCACACTCACAGAAATATATCCCACTTGTTGGAATGCTCATTGTCTCCTGAGGGCTCGAGATGACAGAAGTTCACAGACAACTTGTGAACTTTTCACTGAAAACCTCCTGGATAGCTCCCAGCTCAGCTTCAGGGAGATATAATATTAAAAAGTGAATGTGGGTTTGGCTGCGACTTCGAGGTCTATAATCTAGGCAAAATCTAGTTAAAATAGCCAATGGAAGCACCAGCTTCCTAGATGCTTCTCTGACTCCTGCTACTCACCGATGTCTTAGATTCTTGCCATAAAGGGATTTGGTGAGAAATCAAGGTCAAAGGAGTAGGGAAGGAATTTAAGTCATCTGATTTTATGACTTATTCACAACTCAAAGAATCTGATGGTAGGAAGACTGGAATGAATAGCTACAATGTTATTTTTAGACTATCTGTGAATTTCATTTGCTCTCATTACCACAAACCATGAAAAATTAGCTGTCAGAAATTTCAAAGCAAGACAGCAGAACAGGATAGAAAAACTGGAATCAATTAAGTCATCGTCTTCAGGAACACTCACTTCTCTGTTACAGTTGCTCAGGTACTGGGAAGAAGGAGACGATGGTGCATTTCCTCACAATATCCTGCACATTTTCTTACAGAAAAAAAGGGTGAGTTAAGATGACCAATGACATTTATTGGAAACAAGCGCTTGGTTCCTGGGTCGCTCGTTGTGTTTACTGTAAGAAAACCCTACAGATGATTCACAGGATTTCAGGAGAATTCACTCTTCTCCCCATCGCCTGCAATTCAGATATTTTGTTTCTAAATAATATGGCAGGGACCACAGTCTTACATCTAGGATCTTCTGGCTAATTTTTTCGGTAGTCAGAATTTTAACTTCTTCACACTGAGAAGTGGTGACAAAACATGCTATGTTATTCATCAACACCTCTTTACTGGCATTCAGACATGTATTTGTGTGGGGCTCAAATGAGTCTTTTTTTTTTTTTTTTTTTTTTGTGGCAGGTGTTCACAGTAGCATCGAAGACACCGTTTGGGATGCCCACTTCCAATATCAGAGTGCCTGGGTTTGAGTCCAAGCTCTGTTTCCAATTCTAGCTTCCTGCTAATGTGCATCCTGTAAGGCAGTGTGTGGTGGTCTAAGAAATATGGTCCTTTCCACTCCCATTGGAGACTTAGATTGAGTTTTTGGTTTCTGGCTTTGCCCTGGCCCAGTCCTGGCTGTTGTGGGCATTTCCCAAAAAGGGAACCATGGGAGACTTCTCTGTTTCTCTGCCTTTCTGTCTCTCTACCTTTCAAATAGAGGTAGGGTTACAGACAGAGGGAGAGTCAGAGAGAAAGGTCTTCCATCCGCTGGTTCACTCCCCAAATGGCTGCAAAGGCTGGAGCTGAGCCAAACTGAAACCAGGAGCCAGAAGCCTCCTCCAGGTTTCCCAATGGGGGCAGCGGCCCAAGGACTTAGGCCATCCTCCACCACTTTCCCAGGCCACAGCAGAGAGCTGGGTCAGAAGAGGAGCAGCCAGGATTGCAGGCAGATGCTTAGCCTACTACACCACAGCACCAGCCCCCAAAAATATTTGTTGAAAATAGTCTTTCTTTCTAAAAGACTTCAAAATCTCCTTGGACAGATTTATGAGCTTTCCTTTTATTCCTCTTGCTACACATCTAATTTGGCTTAATATATGGACTATGGCTATAATTAAAGAAACGTAATAGAAACTAGTATATATGGTATCAATTTTACAAAGTTTCACCCATTTTTTATTTGTATTTAATACTGTAATTGCCATTCACAAACCTGCATCGAGAATTGGACTTAGGGGCTGGCATTTTGGAGTACCAGGGTAAGCAACACTGTCATCCCACATCTCAGTGCCGGTTTGAGTCTTGGTTCACCCGCTTCTGATCCAGCTTCCTACTAACACGCCTGAGAAGACAGCAGATGATGGATCAAGTACTTGGGTCCCTGGCACCAAGTCAGAGACCCAGATGGAGATTTTCCATTTTGGCTTTGGCCTGGTCAACTCACTACTGCATGCATTTGGGGAGTAATTATTGCCTGCTCTCTTTCCCTTCGTCACTTCCTCTCCCTCTCCCTCTCCCTGTCACTCTTCCTTTCAAATCAACACGTAAGCATTCTTTTTTAAAATTAGAACCAACGGCAAAGGAAGACCTTTCTCTCTGTCTCTCTCTCACTGTCCACTCTGCCTGTCAAAAAAAATTAGATTTAAAAATATGCTTGGAGGGGTAGGCATTAGTCTAACACTTAAATAAGTCACAGGTTAACCCATGTTAAGGCATCCTGTGTCCTCTATCAGAAGGATTCCAAGCTCCAGCTCCTAACTCTAGCTTCCCGCTAATGCATATCCAGGGGGGAGGTGTTAATGGCTCATGGAATTAATTAGATTCCTACCAACCACCCACGTGGCAGACCTAGCCTGAGCCCCCAGCTTCTTCCTCTCTCCTTGTCATTGCAGGCATCTGGGGAGGGAACCAGCTGATGGGGCACATTCTTTCTCTTTCTCTCGCCCCTCCTCTCATATTAATTCACTGACTAATTTAAGATGCATCCTGAAACTCTGCTGTGATAGTCAGCAGGCGGTGTAGACTTCATAGACACTCAGCCTTACAGGAGTTCAACTTTTGTCTTAGTACACTCTCAAAGGTGGCTACATTCCTTATGTCTGAGATTTCTCTGGAAAATACCCTGAAGAGTCGCTAATTACATCTTGAAAGCATTACTTTTGTGTTCAAATGTTCAAGTCCTGGGCAGATGTTCAGCCTAGTAGTTAAGGTGCCCTCATCTGACAACAAGGTACCTGGGTTGGATTCCAGGGTAGGGATCTTGACTCCAGGTTCCTGTTCATGTGGACCCTGGGAAGCAGAAGTGATGCCTTAAGTAATCAGGTTCCTGCCCCGGACATGGGAGACCTGGACTGTGTTCCTGGCTCTGGCATTTGAGGAGTGAACCAGTGGATGGGTGTTCTTTCTCCCTCTCTCTCTCCCCTTTTCAAATATATGAAAAAATTTAAGATTTGTTTATTTGAAACTCAGAGTTACAGAGAAAAGGAGAGGGGGAGAATGGGAGAGAGAGATGGGAGGAGAGGGAGAGAGGGAGAAAGAGAGAGAATCTTCCATTTCCTGGTTCACACCCCAAACGACCCTGAAGCCAGGAGCTTCATCCAGGTCTCCCATAATGGGTGGCAGGCCCCAAACACTGGGACCATCTTCCTTCCACTGCTTTCTGCAGGCCACTAGCAGGAAGCTGGATAGGAAACAGAGCAGCCAGGCCACACAGAAACCTGAGCCCATATGGGATGCCCTTGTGGTTTTACCTGTTTTTCCACAAAGGCAGCCTCAAAAACAATTTTTCTTTTGAGATTGAGTCCTCATCTACATCCAGGTTACTTTCAGGCCTTTCCTGTAAGGTCCCCTCCCCGCTCCAAAGTCACAGCTGTTCAAACCTGGGACTAAACAAGGCAAAGGGAAGCCGCTCTGGATTTATCCCCATGTATTTAGGGTACACCGCTCTAGTGGGGCTGCATTTGAGGATCCCTGGCTCAGGTTTGGATCCCGCAGTCGGCTTCTCAGAAGCACCTGTTCTGGGGATCCAGGACACAGTTCATTTCCCAACCGGCTTCCAGGGCTGTGCACCGATTTCCACGCGCCCCGACGGGCAGTCCACACCTGAGAAAGGGGGAGGGGGTTTCCTGCCTTGCACTTAGTTAACCAGGTGCTTTCCATTCGCTCAGTTAATAATTAGAAAACAGAAAGAAAAAAGGAGAGAGGGCGCGCGACTTCGACTTGTTTTTCTTTCTTTCTAACTCCAAATAAGAAGGCGGAAACCATTCGGCCAGGGGGAAACTCCCGCATATTTCACCTTGACCTGGCTGGACCGGTCCAAGAGGTCCGCCAAGCTGCTGGTGGACAAACTTCGAGGCAGGGGAAACTTACTCCCTCTCTGGTAGGAACAGGGAACCATCCCCAGAGTCTCAAGCTGGAAACCCTGCCTGGTTTCCAAGGCCAGCACCGGGTTTCCTCCGGTGCAGGAGACAGGACCCAAGAGCGCGCGCCTCTTCCCCGACGGCGGACGGACAAGCCCCAGCTCCCGGGGCGCCTCGATTGGCAAGGACGCCCTCTCGCCTCCTCTGCTGCGGTCCCTAACTAATGTGTTCCGGTTACTGGGAAGGTGACGCCTAAGGTCAAAGGACTCACAGTCACCAGCAGAAGTCCAGAATCACCACCAGACCCTGGGAAGAAAAAACAAAAAACAAAAAACAAGGGGGCTGGGGCTGAGGCTGTGCACCTCTGGCGATAAGTCTCTGGCTCTCCCGGGACTGGGCAGCCCCGGACAGCTTTGCGTGACCCAGGGGGCGCCCCCGACCCAAGCGCTGGGGCCCGGGGGCGGGGAGAGGCCCCCGACTCCACTCCTCACGCAGCAGCTGCGGGGGCCGTGAGTACCTCGGAACAAAGGCGCGCGCGCAGGGGGCGCGGAGAGCGCGCGCGGTTTGGCGTTGCGGCCCCGTGACGAGCGCCGAGCGCCGCTCCCCGCCGAGGTCAGGGGGAGGAGGGAGGCGTGCGAGTCCCCGCTGCGCGGCTGCACTTCGGGAGCTCTGAGAACGAGGGGAATGGCCAAGTCTCAGAGCCAAGGGGGAGAAGAGGAGCCGGAGTGAGCAAAACAAAGAGCGAGTGTGGGCCGCGGTGACTTCATGCCTCACCAATGTCCCGCCCACGCTGCTCCGAGCGCTCCCTGCAGCCCGCTGCTGCCGCCGCCGCCGGGGCTGCCGGGGGCGAGGCTCGGTGGCGTGGGGCGGTCTCCTAGCAACTCGGTCCTGGGAGCGCGCCCAGCGCTCCGGGCAGGTTGGGAGCCCCCCGGGGCGGGGAGGGGAACGGGGCAGGACCACGCCAACCCCCCACCCCCCGGCCCGCCGCCGGCCTCGCCTCCCTGGCGTCCTGGCCGGCTGCACGCCCCCCGAGCGCGCCAGCTGCCCGGGCTCTGGGCGGCGGACGCCCGGGCCGCGCACTGGAGCCAAGGACCAGGGCACGCAGCCCCCGCCCCGCGAGGCTGGGCTCCCGCACCCCCCGGCAGAACCTCCCCGCCTGCGCTCGCGGCCGTGCGCTCCACTCGCGGCCAGGCAGGGCGCGGCGATGGCTCGCGCGGAGCCTGCGGGCGTCGGCAGGCGCTGCTAGGGCGCTCCCGGAGCCGCCTCCCCGGCTGCTGGCGCCCAGAGCTTCCTCCCTGGCCCGCCGGGCCGCGGGGCTGCAAGCCGGGGGACGTGGCCTCTCCTGCCCACCTGTGGAAGGAGCTCGCGCCGATGGCTGCGCCCTCCGGCCTCGCAGGCGTCCCCTCCCACTAAGGCAGCATCACCCAGCGAATGTACTTTAGGGTGGTTTCCCCCTCCCCAGCTTCGGGCTTTGTTTGGGTTTGATTGTGTTTGGCTCTCCGCTAAGCTGATTTATGCAGCACAAGCCCCATCGGCTGGCGAGAAACAAAAGCTCTTTTCTTTGTCCCGGGAGCGGGCTTGCGGAGCCCCGGCTCGCGTCGGCGACGCGGGGCCATCGGCCGTCGCGGGAGGCGCTGCTGGCCGAGGCCGCGCCGAGCTGGGAGGGCCGCGGGGGCCCTGGGATGCCGAGCGGCGCCGGGGCCCGCGTACCTGCACCGCCTGCCGGGGAGCGCCTGCCAGGCCTGCTGGAGACGTCCTAGCCGGGCTCGGCCCGGGCCCCGAGGTGCGCCCGGGAGGCGCGAGCGCGCGTCCCCAGAGCGGCCAGGCGGCGGGCGCGGGGCGGGCCGCTGTGCAGTATGTGCGGCTCGGCCCTGGGTCTCCCTCCCGCCGCATTCGTCCGCCTGCGCAGCTGCCGGCCAGGTCCTGCGGCGTTCCTCCAGGCGGCCTGGGTGCTCTCACTTGTTCTCGGACTGGGTCGAAGCGGTAAGTTGTTTGCTTTTTCTCCTTTGCTTCTGGGCGCGCTCCGGGAGCTGCCTCGGCCGCAGCTTGACCCGGCAGGTAAAGGGCAGACGTCGGAGCCGGAGGCGGTGCGAGGGGCCGGGGAGTGCTGCCGCGTCCCCAGAGGCCGGGTGTCGCGTTTTCGCGCCCCGCAGTGACGGCGATCGCGAACTGCGCTGGGAGCTGCGGCGCGTTGCCTTCAGGTGCTGGGGCCCGCAGCGACGGAACGCAAGTTTGGGGGTGCGTTTGCAGCAGCCAGTGGAGGGTCTCGGTGCCGCCTCGGTCCCCGTGCGCCCATCCTTCCAGCTCTGGGGTCCACTGACCGCTACCTTGTATCTGACCCGAGGCGGTGGATCGATTTGCTGACGCTGAGAGGGACAGGTCCTTTTCGACACAGAAGTTTCTTTTCTCTGCTTAGTTTGAATGAAGTAAAGGCGTTTAAGGAAGAGCCCTGCTTGCAGCTTTATGAAATAAAGAAGTCGGCTTCCCAGCTACTCAATCCCTCCCTGAGCTCAGTCTCCAAGAATCCTGGACCAGGACTGACCAGTGCAGGCTGTCCGCCCGGGTAGGAGCTGCCTGAAGTTGGAGAAGTCAGTGTGTTCTAAACTTGGTTTTTCTCATCTGTAAAATGGGGGTGTTAGTACCCCCTCCAAGTCACAAAGGAAAGCTCAAGTCAGATAATACAGGAATAAGGTGTTTGGGGTCTCTTATGCAGTCAAAATCAAATGTGAGGTAGTAGTATTGGCTTGTCAGCACATCATAAAACAACGTAAATAAACATCATAACCATCAGTTTACCGTGGATTCTTACTGGGTTTTCCATGTGGGCAAAATATTTATTCTTACCAATGTAGTGAATAGTTTTTTTTTTTTAAATCACTTTTTCTCTGCTTGCTCCATGAGTCTTTATATGTTATTAGAGACTTAACTCCAATCCCTCTGGTTCAAGGGAAGCTCAATGAATAATCGTGATTGTTTGGTGGACCAATACTCCTGCGCTTTGAATTGATGTGCCAAGCTTCTGCCTGAAGCTAATTAAAATGGTCAAATCCTAACCTTATAAATAAGGGTGTATAATAGAAACAAGCAACTAGCTTCATTTAATTATTGCGTATACAGTTGTCTAATATTTGCTTCAGAGAGATTTACTCAGTGATCTGAAATGAAGGCAGAGTAAATTTTTTATCTTGCGGTTGCTTTTTGGCTTATAACCTAAGTGAAACTTCAGGCAAAGGAAAAAGTAACATTCATTATCAATTATCTCTTAAATGGAACATGCATTTGTTTCAGCAGATTTTCCACTGTGCATAATTTCATCCTGTTGCAATAAGTAATAAAGTACTTTTCTAGATTTAGTAAACACTAGTAAAATAACCAAAACAGAATGGAGTGTATTCTGTTCCCAATATATACTAAAGAGGAAGAAGTCCTACTTGTCTCTAGAATTTGCTAAAAACGGTTAAAATTTTTTCTTTTAAAGTCACTGTGCTTGTGAACATAAGTTCAGTTCTTGTGTAACAGCATTGTATTTCCAAGTAGGGACCAGACTGTCTTGAAGCAAATTTTCTGAATGGGCCTCCTTGCACCTGCAGACCTGAAAGGAGAATGCTTATCTGAAATCAGAACAAGGCATCCTTCCTACCACCACCCCCTACCCGCTCTGTCAATGTACAAAGGTTTGTGATGTGTAGTGATTTGCATGGCAGTTAAAAACATGCAAAAAATTTAAATTATAGCCAGTACAACTCAGAAAATTAGAGATCAGTGTAAACTGTTGTACTTTCGTGATAGAGCTACAAGTCTCAAATTATATGTCTTCACAGTGCAAATTAGATGCTTAAAGCAGAATAGAAATTTAGGTATCAGTTACAAAGGAAATCTTGTTCCCATGCTCAGTAGTTTACACCAAGAAAACATTGAGGGCTAAAGAAAGCCACACAAAAGAGACCAGAAGCTCTATGAGAACAATGTCACTTTGGGTTTACGTTTTAAAGCAGCGTTTCCAAGTCTCAAATACATAGTGTGCATTTAATGATGAACATATAGTGAGCAGAGGGGTGTTCTTCATAAAATACAAGTGTTTCTTATGAAGAGGAAAATTAGTTTTCACTTCCCTGGTGGAAATTTTCAACAGTTAGAGAAACAACAACATTAGAAATTGATTAATGATTAACCGGAAAACATAAAGACTACCTGGTGGTTAATACGTGAAGAATTGATGTAGCGACTCTGTTGATACTACTTTCGCTTATTTTAAAGGGTTAGGAAAGAACTTTTGTTCCCTAAAATTTTATATAGCTGTATGAGTGACAGATTTCAGAAATCACAATTTCTTTTTAAAATGTGGAAACTATTATTGCCATGAAATTTCACTGTCTATTCAACTCTCCACTATTTGTTTTCTAAAATGACAATAAACTAAATTAGCATGCCTTAGTGACCGTAGCTTACTTTCCTCAAAACATATTTCATAGTGTTAGTGTTCTCAGGGTTATTTATGCTTACTTAAAGTAGTCAGATGTTTAAGAAAGCCAAGGCTTCATTTAAACAGCTTGTCTTCCACATTACTTGCATAATAAGGACCCTCATTAATTCTATCTTAAAGCAGCAGAGTTGACTTCTGATCATTTAAAAGGTCATCTATGCTTGCTACGTATACAAAAGCAAAGTAATTGATATGATTTGAAAAACACCAGAAAATTTTATGTGCCCCCAAACAGCTCCTTCTCTTGTTAGCAATATCTGAAATTTGCCACTTAATGAAATTTGGGTGAAAAACTATGATAGTGACCCTGTGTTTCTTTTAATATTTAATATTATGTAATGGAAAATTCAGGCATATACAGAAGGAGAGAGAACGATATCAGAACCCATCTTATGTCCATCACCTGGCTTTAGTCATCATTAAATCAAAGCCAAATTCTTCCATTGCTGCTCCCACCCAGCTCATCTTTTTCCCCCAACTAAGTTATTTTGAAGCAAAACTCTCATATTACTTTATCCTAAACTATATCTAGTAAATTGAAGCACTCCTGGATAAGAAACACATTCTCACTAATTTCCAAAACATGAATTCTAAAATGAAATTTAAGACCACCAGAGTGTTCACAATCTTTTAAGGGAGGAACTGTGGAGGAGAAAGAGGAAAGACAGTCACTGTTTCAGCCACTTACAGCTCAATGCGTCTATTCTGGTTCCATTAAAAAATCTTTTTCTTGAAAAGCATGTGTATCTGATAGCTTTTTTGGTATGTATGCATATGAAGAGGAACAAAAATAACAGGAATAAATCTACTCCCCCAGACACACATTAAATACTTTATCCCAGTGGGATCCCAGCAGGTGTACCTTGGGAAAGTTGTGATTGTAAAGATGTCCCTCTGTCTCTTTTATTATCCACGTTTCTCCTCTGCTGGATTGCTCATAGCAGTGTCTACATGTGCTGCAGTATCTCACCTTTCCTATCCCTCACTCTCCTTTTGCTACACGTCCTTGAAAGAAGTGTCCATACTTCTAGCTCCAATTCTTTTTAGCAGCTTCTCTTTGAATCCATTGCAGTCAGGCTTTCTTTGTCATCATTGCAGCCCCGCTCTCTTCAGATCAGAGTGACCTCTTCAAGTTTTGGCCTTCCTCCTGCTGGACCTGTCATTGGTCAGTGACATGACAACTGTGACCTATCTTCCATGGCAGCTCTTCTCCCCTTGGCATCCTGAACCCACACTGCCCTGTGTAAGCTCCTTCTTCATCTCTGGTGTTGGTTTTTTCTCATCTCCCACTTCCAAAAGTAGAGACATCCCAGGATTCATTCCTTAGAATTTCTCTTCTCCTTAGCTGGTGTGTCTTCAGGTGAGCTGACTCAGTCTTGGATCTTAGATGCCGTTTCTAGGCTTATACGTCGCAGCTACAAATCTCCAGTGCTGACTTCTGCAGAGAGTTCAGCGAACTGCCCAGTGCAACCTCTTACAGTGATAAGAACAGACATCAGTTCAACATCTTAACTCTGTGTGTAAATCAGCTCAGATTCAATCAAAGCCGAAAGCCCTGTTTTCTTTCCCAAGAGTACTCCTTTGGTAATCCTTGTCATCTCAGTACATGTCACAGCAGTGTCCCTGCACTTGAGGCTAACACCGTGTTCTCATCTTTCCTGCCTCGCCCTCACATTCCACAGTCAGCTCATCACCCCCACTGCCTCCACCTTGGTCCATGCCACCCTCTTTGGCTCAGCCTCTCAAATGCCTGCTCAGTGGCCTCTCTACTTCACAGCACAGCCAGATTCAAGTTTTCAGAACCGGCGTCACTTCTCCTCTCAGAACTCTCCATGCTGCGTGGTTGAAGGCCAAGTCTACACACGGCATCCACAACTCTACGGGCAGCTAGATCTGTTGACTGTGTGGCCTCATCTCCTTATCCTCTCTTTCCCTCTCTCTTTGTTCTGGCGGTACTGTTCCTTGCTACACCCTAGATGCACTAAGCACAATCCTGCCTCCACTCTGGAGCCTTCTGTTCCCTCTGCCTGGAACGCTGTTCCCTGGGATGTCTTGCTGACTCCTCTCTCGCTTCTTCCAAACATCTACTCGGGTGTCACCTTATCAGAGGGGGCCCTTGGCATCCTTTCATATGTATGTGTCCATTTGCTTACTGTCCTTCTTCCATCCTGCCAACCCTGAAGTGAAAATACAGCTCACAAGGAAAGAGACTTTGTTCTCTTTCATAAGAAAATGCCAGCCATGTGAAAAGTACTCAGCATACAGTTCTTGAATAAATAAGTAAATTTCTTCTCAGTATTATCTCAGGTTGATGCCCTGTTCACATTCCAAGACAAAGCTTCATTTGGTTTCTTGCCCTCTGTTGTCTTTGTAACCAAGGTGAACTGAACAATTGTGTTCTGGTATATTTGATCATAAATTAAATAACAGTCTTCTTCTAGAAAAATAATTAAAAGTATTTCTACATTTACTATGAATGCAGGGAAGACCTAGTTTACTGAATAATGCCAATTTTGCTGTAATTTTTTTAGCCATTCAGAATTCATAAAATAGGGTTAGCCTTCCAACTTCCTTTTTTGGGAGAATTTTGAAAAGTATAGGTTTTCTCAGGTGCTAAAACCACATATGGAATCCTAAAAAGTAGTGGAATTGATTAGGTATAAAAAAGTTCTCAGAATAATTTTGGCATATTTTAAAATGTATGTTGAAGTTTTAAAGGTATTATATTATTTACTCAGGTTAATCATGTCTTGCTTAGACTATAAACAAAATTAGTATTAAACCAAAAAAAGTAAAAAGGTATAGCTCAGAAAAGAAGGGAAAATTTTTGAATAACAGTTAATATAGGTTATTAACAAGATAAATATAATAAATTTCATTTAAATGTGATTGTTGAGAGATCTGAGAAAGCTTATGATATAGCAATACTACAATACTTTTTTTGTTTTCCTACATTCCTTTTTTTTAAAAAGATTTTATGTATTTATTTGAGACAGAGAGAGGGAGAGACAGAGAGGTCCCATCTGCTAGTTCACTCCCCAAATGGCTGCAATGGCCAGAACTGGGCCAATCCGTAGTCAGGAGCTAGGAGCTTCTTCCAAGTCTCTCATGTGTGAGTGCAGGGGCTTGGGCCATCTTATACTACTTTCCCAGCCGTAAGCAGAGAGCTGGATTGGAAGTGGAGCAGCCAGAATAGAACCAGCATCCCTATGGGATGCTGGCGCCCCCCACTTTTGAGTGAAACTTCCTTACAGAAAATAAAGGATACAGGGTCACCTGGTCTTTGTTCCTTAACATTTCAGAGTCTGGGTAAGTTTTATCCAGGTACAAATCACTTGGTCTTAAATTCCTCACTTTGGTGTTCAGCCACCCATCCCCCACCAAAGGCCAATTTATTGAACACTCGTGTGGGTGTCAGAGGCTGCTATTTTGATTTAAAGTTCTTTAGCATATAGAGCCAGACTTTATGTAGACATCAAGTTTTTTGTTTGTTTGTTTTTTTGACAGGCAGAGTGGATAGTGAGAGAGAGAGACAGAGAGAAAGGTCTTCCTTTGCTGTTGGTTCACCCTCCAATGGCCACCGCAGCCGGCGTGCTGTGGCCAGCGCACCGCGCTGATCCGAAGCCAGGAGCCAGGTGCTTCCTCCTGGTCTCCCATGGGGTGCAGGGCCCAAGGACTTGGGCCATCCTCCACTGCACTCCCAGGCCACAGCAGAGAGCTGGACAGGAAGAGGAGCAACCGGGACAGAATCTGGCACCCTGACCGGGACTAGAACCCGGTGTGCTAGCGCCGCAGGCAGAGGATTAGCCTATTGAGCCGCAGTGCCGGCCAGACATCAAGTTTTATTGATTTGCCTTTGATTCTTTCTGTTGTGTATACTTGTTCAGAAGGGCTCATAGCATCCTTCAAAAGCACCTGTTTTCCAAAATCCTCAGTCTTTGGAATGATATCCTTTCTGTTAGTTTGACAAGCAAGTCTTATATAAAAATCATGTGATTTTCTTGAATGGTACTTGCCCAGCTGATGCAAGGACATAGTCTTTTTATTATATATTCATTGAACAACCTCGCAACTTTGTTACCAATTTGTATTGTATTTATTCAATCCTTCCTGGTCCTCCAACCCTAGCCCCTGTGGCAGCCAAGTCTACACATTTAAAGGAGTTTTGCTTGCAGGAGGATTGTGAGGTCCTCTGTACTCATATATTTCTTAGTTGTAAATGAAGTATATTCTGGAAGCTATTTAGTGATTATAAACTAATCTATAGGAAAAATAACATGTTATACTAATTTATATTGCATTTTACTAAATTGAACAGCTATTAATGGACTTTTTTAAGATGTGACCTAATTGTTAATCTCTAAAATTATAACTTTTCCAGTTATATCCTAAAGATAGTACAAATGAATGGCTTCTGCATGCCGTGGAAAGAAATGGAATGCTTATGCAATTGCACAAACACTGCATTAGCTCTTGCTCTGAGCCATGCACTGATGCAAATGAGTCACTGTGTTAAATTAATCTTTGTGGCATTACCATGAGAGAGGTAGGGTTATAGTCCTAGAGCTCAGAAGAGATCACCTAGCCTCTAAGTAGAAGAGGGAGGGTTGGGACTCTATCATGATCATGATTTCTTCAAAGAATTTCTGGACGTGGTGCCTACAGTGTGACTGCCCCATGGCAGAAGACCTTGCTGCACATGCCTTACTGGTGACCCCACCCTGGGTAACCTTGTTGCCCACACTGAGTAATGGTGGAGAGGAGACTTCAGATTTAGCACCCGGTCAGAGCATTCCTCTTCCTGAAGAATCTGCACTCACTCAGCTCACCCCGAGAACCCCTCGCTAAGGATGCTTTTATCTCTGAGTGAGAAGGGATGAGAAAACCCATGGCTTCATGGGAATAACCTGAAATAAAACTTCTCCCTGTAACACATTGGATTTCCAATGTGTCATAGAGGTGCATGACTTGTGTTTTGAGACAGAAAGGAAAGGAGGAAGAGAGTGACCTGCTACATAGCTGTGAAACAGTTCCATCAAAAGTGCTCAAAGGGACAAAGTCATGGTAGAGTGAGCTTCCATCATCAAAGAACCATGTTTCTCCCTGCTCAGAGCTATCCAGTTACAGGTCTAGGTTCCATATTGAATAAGAGATTCCTACCATTTTACTCCACATAGATTGACTAATGTAGGTATTCTTTGGCTATTAAATATTCATAGTGATTGACCACATCCACTGGGACTAGTCATTGAGAACATGGCATTCCATACATGCTAGATTAAAGGCTTCTACTACTATGCCTTCTTCAGCAACAACCGGATGCCAAGACATCAAAAATTCTGTTGAAGCACTAGGAATACAGCAGAGAGCAAAGTGAAGCCCCTGCTTCATGAGGTTTACCTTTTTTTTTCTTTTCTTTCTTTTTTTTTGGGGGGGGGGGCAGGCAGAGTGGACAGTGAGAGAGACAGAAAGGTCTTCCTTTTTTCCATTGGTTCACCCCCCAGTGGCCGCTGTGGCCAGCGCACTGCGCTGATCCGAAGCCAGGAGCCAGATGCTTCCTCCTGGTCTCCCATGGGGTGCAGGACCCAAGGACTTGGGCCATCCTCCACTGCACTCCCAGGCCACAGCAGAGAGCTGGACTGGAAGAGGAGCAACCAGGACAGAATCCGGCACCCCGACCGGGACTAGAACCTGGGGTGCCGGCGCCACAGGCGGAGGATTAGCCTATTGAACCGCAGCTCCTACTGAGGTTTACCTTTTAATAGAAGAGGACACATACATGTACATGTGCATGTGCATGTGTGAATACATGCAGATACACACACAGAGGGAGGTAAATGCAAGTAAAAAAAAAAATGATGCAAAGTCATTAAATTGACCTGAGAAAGACAGGTGGTTCTTATACACACACTACTCAGAACAGACAGCTCCTATAACATGACACTGAATTTTTTGAATGTTTTCCTTCTTTGGCCATATAAGGCATTTCATAGTCTTTCTTGGAGTTTAGCATCTCCTGGAAAAAGTGAAAAATGATATGTTAAAGTTTCCAAGTTGATAACAGTCATAAGACTATGTTTTCCTCTTTTGCTCTTAAAGATAATGAAACTCATGGAGGACTAGGTAGAAGAGTTATCTATCTGTGAAGGGCAACAAGGGTATAGATAAGCGAATGATCCCAGATAAGATGATTAAAGAGAAATGGTGATTCTTAATATGTATCAAGTTTTTGGTCCATGATGGTTTCTTAAACCCATCCTCTCCTTTAATAGAGTAGCGTAGACAAAGCCCAAGTTACTCCTCATTATGTGAGCTTCCTGGAAAGTAGCCTGCATTTCAAACCTTGTCCACACTTCCTCTCCCTGCTCAGAGTCCTTCCATGGCTGCACTCTGTCTTCAGGCTTTGCCACGGGGCCTCAACTGCTGCAGGTGCACCACATGCCAGCCATCTCACACCTCTTGTCCTGTCTCCAGAAGGGAGGGAAGGTGCCTGTTCTGTCTTCAATGCCTGCAGGCAGTAGACCTTAACCAACTGTCTGAAATAAATGACTCCTGAATGACTGAGCACAGTATGAGCAGTTTGAACTTGGGCAGCTAAGCAAATATGCCCTAATCAGCTCTAATCCTCCCTAGAATTTGAACTTAGAGAAGTAAAGGGTGCTTTTCACTGTGGATTACACCATAAAGGACACTTGTGTCTGCTTTCCTGGTCCTCTCCACAAAGCCATCTGTTGGCCTTTAAAACAAATCTTTGTCAAAGATCGAAAGCTGTGATCTGGTCGTATTTAATCTTCTTTATCGTAACTTTTTTTATCTTCATGATTTTATAATTATCTTGATTGTTGATAATTAAATAAGATGAGTAATTCTGATTCTTTCCTCTGCGTGTCAATTTTTAAATGAGTTTTTATTTAAACAGACATGAAGTTTTAGGCATTTTCAACAAAACATTAAAAAAATTCTATCCTATTCTATTTAATCATTAGTTATGCAAATGTTCTTAAAATGCTTACAGCTTTATGACAGCACTGTTGAGTTTGGGATTTAAAATACCAAAAATAGTTAAATTTGTGGAGCATTACCTATAGGCCAGGAACCTTCTTGGACACATGTGAAAATACAAAATATTCTTTAATCTGGAAATATATCCTTTCCTGTTCATAACTCTCTGTGTATTGGTATTCCATTGTATGGGTAAGCAAACTAATCAAAAAGATGAAAGGCTTCCTCAAGATCTCTTTCCTAATAACTAAAGGGACTCTGATGTAGATTTTATTTGAATTCTCAGTCCCTTTTACAGTCTGCCTCCCAAGGGCACAAGGGCTCCAGCCTCCTCTGGCCACGGCCCCACCCAAGGGCAAGATGTCCATGGGGTCTGTCCATCCATCCATCCCCACTCTGTCACCTCCTTCTTGATCACCCAAGCTACTTGCAAGGCCTTGCTTCTGTGAGCAAACCATGCCACCCCTGTGCCAAACCCAAGGTGAGAGTAGCCCAGAGTGGCCGGTGAAGAGAAGTGGAGAAGACTTAGACGTGCAGGCAGGTGTGTCCATACAGGTGAAACAAACAACAGCCTCCTTGTGGTGCAGAATAAATCTCCAGGTGGGGGAGAATTGGGGCAGATGGTGAGCTGGAGGGGCAAAGCTTCCAAGTATTGCCAAGCTCTCAGGAAGACACCTAAGGAGCTGCTAATTCTAAATTCAGATCTAGTCTTCTAGGTCATTCATTATGAATGTATATTTATCAAGGAAGGTAGAGAGAAGCTATTGTACTTAATGGTTTGCTCTGTACTTAATGGTTTAACTGGTGTGTAGCAGTTAAATATTTAGTCTTGCTCTGCTCACTGCCATTTGTACTATTGCTCTTGGCCCTGAAAAAGTTAGGGGCAGACTTCCATAATTATTTCCATATTCTTGGGGCAAAGAGAGAGAGGACAAACAACAAAAGCACCAGAAACCAATGCATAAGGATACCTACCTGATGTCAAGGTGCTTATATATTTCAGTAAGTAAATCTCATTAGGAAGCTCCAGGTTATATACAGATGACACTGAGTTCTACTGTTTTGCAAGTAGTGTTACAGTCTAGCGGATGTATATTGTTAATTCAGTTTGACTCTTTATTTCCTTCTATTAGTATAAAGGCTGTCACAGAAAAGAACATTTTATTGACATGAATGAATTAAATTTGGTCAGATTAATTAGCATTTATACTATATTTAATATTATTTAGTATGTTATATTTAATATTTAAATGAATGATATTTGGGAAAACACTGCCACACTGCCTTCGTGGTGTAAAAGAACAATTTTTCAATTTAGAATCAATCACAATGTGACCTTCTGTCTATTTTCACAGGAAGAAAATGACTGTAATTCACACAGCAAGGAAAAATGAAATAAAGGTCAAAATATTGTCCTCTAGGATTTTGTAATTTATTTAAAACAGTCACACCTTTGAACAAAAGTGCTGGGATCAGTTCTTGCTGGGAAATCATAACATTAAATATAAATATATAAATATCTTTCCAGAGTCATGTAAAAAGATCCCCAACCAAAATAAATAAAATTAAGATCATAATGTTAAATTACAGTGACTTTATTGGCTATTATATATACTTAAGATGATTTCAAAAGACAGGGAACTGCTATCCATTCACAGTACTAAAAATCCAAATTTTAAAACAGGTGTTAAAAGGCATCCTTTGGTGCTGGCCTTATCAGTGAGTCATTATGTAAATTGTGATGGTTTTAAAGAAACATATCTCTTTGCCAGATTAATTGATGCTGTTTTGTTTTAAATTGACAAATATTGTCACATTTGTCATACACAGAGTCTGTTGTCATTCCAGATCAGTAATGGTGCAGTTGGATGATTCTAGAAGATTGATATAATAATAATTTTTTTAACTTTTATTTAGCAAATATAAATTTCCAAAGTACAGCTTATGGATTACAGTGGCTTTTTCCCCCCCATAACCTCCCTCCCACCTGCAACCCTCCCATTTCCCACTCCCTCTCCCATTCCATTCACATCAAGATTCATTTTCAATTATCTTTATATACAGAAAATCAATTTAGTATATATTAAGTAAAAATTTCAACAGTTTGCACCCACACAGAAACACAAAGTATAAAGTACTGTTTGAGCACTAGTTATAGCATTAATTCACATTGGACAACACATTAAGAACAAAGACCCTACATGAGGAGTAAGTGCACAGTGACTCCTGTTGTTGACTTAACAAACTGACACTCTTGTTTATGGCGTCAGTAATCACCATAGGCTCTTGTCATGAGTTGCCAAGGCTATGGAAGCCTTTTGAGTTTGCCGACTCCGATCTTATTTAGACAAGGTCATAGTCAAAGTGGAAGTTCTTTCCTCCCTTCAGAGAAAGGTACCTCCTTTGATGGCCCATTTTTTCCACTGGGATCTCACTTACAGAGATCTTTCATTTAGGCTTTTTTTTTTTTTTTTGCCAGAGTGTCTTGGCTTTCCATGCCTAAAATACTCTAATGGGCTCTTCAGCCATATCTAAATGCCTTAAGGGCTGATTCTGAGGCCAGAGTGCTGTTTAGGACATCTGCCATTCTATGAGTCTTTTATGAGTCTGCTGTGTATCCCACTTCCCATGTTGGATCATTCTCTCCTTTTTAATTCTATCAGTTAGTATAAGCAGACACTATTCTTGTTTATGTGATCACTTTGACTCTCAATCCTATCATTATGATCAATTATGAACTGAAACTGATCACTTGGACTAGTGAGTTGGCATTGTTACATGCCACCTTGATGGGATTGAATTGGAATCCCCTGGCACGTTTCTAACTCTACCATTTGGGGCAAGTCAGCTTGAGCATGTGCCAAACTGTACGTCTCCTCCCTCTCTTATTCCCACTTTTATATTTAACAGGGATCACTTTTCAGTTAAATTTAAACACCTATGAATAATTGTGTGTTAATTAAAGAGTTCAGCCAATAGTATTAAGTAGAACAAAAAAATACTAAATGGGATAAAGTATTAAGTTGTTCATCAACATTCAGGACAAGGGCTGATCAAGTCACTGTTTCTTAGTGTCCATTTATAATAACATTAATAACAGTAATGGTGGCAGCCCCTAGCTAGTCTAGGATAAGAGACTAGAGTAGTTGTTAAGGGCTAGCCCAAACCAAATCTCTCCAAGGGAGAAACTGAGTCAGGGAGTGGGAAAAAGGGCTGGTAATAAAGACAAGAAGATGGAAGACTAGATACATTTCAGCTCTAAAGAATTGTGAAAATTAGATCTTATTAGATATGTGAGCTGTACTGTGAGTATTGGCTGGGAATGTTTTGATATTTCACATGGTTTGGGGCCTAACTTCCTCTTAAAATAGAAAGGATTAGAATATCAAGACACATTCATGGTGAATCTAAGTACTACACTTCCATGTGTGCTAATGGTCCCAGGATCCATTCCTAGGAATTGAACTACAAATATGTCTCCGGACATAAGCTGTGTTTCCTGATTTCAGTGGGAGTTATTATACTTAGTGTAATTTTTCAGGCAGTGTTGCAGGTTCCATGTAGGGAAAGGAGCCGGGTAGAAAGCTTCATCCCTATGGAATGAGGGATTACCCTCACACTCTGAAAAGCACTGGAATAGTCTGAGGTCAAACAAAGAAATAATTAGAGGAGAAATTCAAAATTGTTCAAGAGTTGGGTGGAGTCCATATACCTTAAGGATGACCAAAGTGAGGAATGTCTTCCTTAATTGCCTGCCGGAGAAGGGATAAAGAACCCAGGCTTGGCTACGCCTGGTCATTGAATACAAGAAAACTGTGGGGTGGCCAGGAATTGCTGTGGAACTGGCTGTTCTAGTTGGAAACAAAGAAGTTGTTGTAACAGAGCTGTATTGTTGGCAGAAAAACCACAGAGCTGGTCTTTTTAGCAGGAGGCATACCTCCCAAGGTATTGCTCCATTGTCTTGGTGTGCATTTGCTTTGGATTTTGATAGTGAACTGAACACAAGTGGGTCATCATTTGCAAAAGAAAATCCTCTACAAATTATCTACAAATAATAGGTGGAGCTTACATTCCAAAAAATTCACCTAGAAGGTAGTAACATTGGAAAAAAAAAAAAAAAAAACAAACAAATGCATTCAAGAAGGAAGTCAGTTTCACACATCCTAAGTTTTGCTTAGAAAGGTCCTTACTGTTAAGTGCTTCCATTACAACCAGCTAGAATGCAAACCCTACAGTATGGGCTGACCTATATAGTCACAGTGCCTGGCATCTGAGACTAGTGACAGAAATAGAACTAAATGTTGTTAGGAACGGTCCTTAGTTTAGAGGCTGTAGCGTGGTGATGACTTGTGAAGAAGCCAAGGCCACACACAGCTTGGTGGGATCCAGTGGGACTGTGATGACCTGGGAGAGGAGGAGGAGGGGGCTCCTGAGCACATGTCTACAGCTGAAGGCAGGACAGTGCAGCTGCAGCATGGGGCTCGATGCTCACGCCGTGGGTACATGCTTTGTGAATACACAGGCGGGGCTGACATTCAGCGATGCCAGAGCTCAGCACCCCTCCGGGGGCTGGATTATCTAGTGATAGATTTGTTGGGACGCAGATTGACTTGTGAGCAAGTGAAAAGTCAGACATTAGGGCTTTTTGGCCAAATGTTTCCTCCCAGAGATGCGTTTGATTTCGAAACAAAGACAAGGGCTGCCCCCTAGGCAGTGGAGAAATGTTGGGTCAGTTAGAACTATCACTGCAAGCTACACTCCTCCTCTTCTCAGGATAAACTTCCGATGGCATGAGATTTTTTTTCTCCTACACTAGATAATTATCAGTTCCTTTGGGTTTAATCTTTTTCAACAAAAACTCCCATGTGAGGATGTTCTTGGCCCTGTGCTAAAGAACAGAGAGTCCAGAATACATCACAATCTGATCTTCTAGAAGTGGCTACTCACTGATCTACCTCCTTGAATATCTTCACCCTGAAGAATCTCAAGAAACATCCAATTATCTCAACACCTGGAAGCCCACCTCTGCAACATAATGGCATTCTTCTTTCTACATGAATTTCCTCGGAGGAATTTGGGTTACCCTTGAGTGCCAGCTCACCATTGTAGAGCTTTGAGAAGCCTGCATGTGAAGAGCCCAGGCTGGTCACAATGAGGTACTTATAGAAGTCCAGGTTATTGGCTGTTTCCCAGATAGATGGTGATCATCTTCACCCAAAAGATCACAGGAGACGTCCCATGAACACTGGAAGTCTGATAGGGAGTTGTAGAGTCTGGGAGGGCTTTACCAATAGCCTACAAGGATGTGCCCATTGCGTATTTGATAAAAAGGCCATGATTCATTACATTACTGGCATGGAAATGTGAGTCCAAGAGCTTCAGGGCTGTCCAGAGGCCAAGGAATCAGTAACCACAGGTATTCCTAGTGCATATGAGAGCACAGAAACTGGGAACCAGAGTTAGGGGCTTAGTTGTCATTTGGGGACAAATCATAGAGCTATAGATGAGAATGGGTAGACAAGCTGAGCTACCTCTGCTTACTCGGTGGTCTGAGAAGTGGAGAGAGATCCTACAGCATGACTTCTAGTGAGAGGGTGACTCCTGTATTGCCCATACAAACACAGTTGGGCTATCTGTTTCTAGAGGCAGCTTGTGGGTCTCTAGCAAAAAAGGCCTGAAACAGGTCACTGAGTGTTGAATGACAAAAGAGATCTGAGGTCCAAGGAGAAGCTAAGAAGGAAAGAGAGGAGTACAGGTATCCAAGACAACGCTTGGATATTGGGGCGTGGTCTCATGTCTCTGAACACAGTGCTATTCCACCCATTTTTACTGATCCAATTGATTGGGCTAACCTGACAATGCAGTGTGATTTTTCACAGACAGCATATTTGGGGGACCGGATAGAACAGAGGTGCAATCATGCAGTAAACTAACCTGGGAAATCCCTGAAGGAGATTTTTCTCTGGCCTTCCTGTCTCTCCTGGAGGTGACATCCTCCTGTTATCTGCCTCCTTGGCACCATCCTGTTGCTTTTTACAGCACACCTGTTAGGGTTTTATCATAGGTCAAGTCTCGCTGTTACTCCAAAAGCTGCACCCAGGCAGATACTGTATCCCTAAGAGCATCACAATGCCAAGATGTAATAGCAGGTATTAAGTAATTAACAAAAAAATGCAGGAACGGATAAATGCCATCAAAATCATTACAACCTCAAAATTCCTCAAGAAGAGCAATTGTCTGTTCTGTAGTCTCAGATGATAATGTCCTTCCTCTTTTGACTGAATCTCCGTGCTCACCCGCCCCATTCTCTTCCTTTTGCTAGCTAACAGAGCTTCCAAGGAGAGGCTGAAAAACAGCTGTGGTAAAGCCATGGTTACTCAGGGTGCAGGTGGAAGGTAGTGTTTTAGTTAATTCAATGTTGTGGTCATTCATAGATGGGCATTTCAAAAATCTCACATAAAATGTCATTAAAGGGGCAGCTGTTTGAGCTAGTGGTTAAGACAGTGAGTATGATACCCATGTCCCCATCAGGGTACCTGGGTTCTGGCTGTTGGCTCAAATAATTGTGTTCGTGCCACCTGTGTGGGAGCTTGAGTTGACTTCCTGCTCCCAGTCACAGTGGGCATTTGAGCAGTGAACCAGCAGGAGCACACTCACACTCTTTCCTCTCTCTCTCTCTCTCTCATAAGTAAGTGAATAATTTTTAAATGAGTGTATCTTAAAAAGACAAATTTATTTTGGTGCAAAAAATTCATTCTGTATATTTTTTCTTAATGTCCATGAACTTATAAAGACATCTGATATTCTGAGTCTTCCTCTGGAAAATCTTTATGAGACGGATGTGTACACTTTCCTGTCTTGGAGGGTCATCACTGAAGCTTTCTTTGTTATTTGAGGAGAGCCCCATTCTATAACAAATGAAAACGTATTTCTCAAGCATCCACTCCGTGCATTGGGCCTTGGATGGATTTCTCTGAGGGCAGGCCCTGTACTTGGGCTGACTGACCTGAAGAACACAGTATGAGGGAGTGGTTGGGACTGAGGTTGGTGGTTTGAGCAATTAGTAATGTAGGACTTTAGATGTCTGTCTGATGTCCCGATGCAAGCCTGGGTTAATTGAAGGTTGCAACTGCTTTGATTTTCCCATACAGATGGTTCACCTTTTGGGGCACAATGTGTGCCCAATGACACTTTCTTCAAAGGTGTCCACACAGAGTAGAATCCAGCTTGCATATGCTGTACCCTGGCAGTACACAGGATTACTTGCATTGTGTTTTTTCAGCTCTTAGTAAATACTGTTAAATATCAGTGTGAAGACAGGAAGAACAAAAGTGTGAGAGTTAGTTTATCAAATGAGTAGAATGTGGATACCAAAGTGGCAAAAATCAGGGCCAAGAGAACAGCCAGTGCCACGTGTGTACTGGGAGTAGAATGGCCTCAGGGTATGTGTTATAGTAGGCCAAGCTTTGCCCTGGGAGGCATCCTGCCCGAGGGCCCTGAGTTGATTGAAGGAAGAAAACAGAGTTGGGAGAAATTCGCCTAAATGTCCGGAAGTGAGCACTTCAAGCCAGAGAGAGAAAGCTCCTGGGACAGTGTGGTCAGTGCAGAGGAAACATCTACTCGTCTGCTCAGCATTCATGTCCGAGTCTTCACTATGTGCCTGACTTTTCTCTAAGCCCTGGGGATGTGGCAGTGAACAAAGCAGACAACAAATATCTGCCCTTGTAGTGCTTACCTCCCAATGGCAAGAGAAAGGCAGTAGACAAAGAAATAGAATGCATGGCACACTGGACAGTACTGTGGGCCTGGCAAACCAGAGGAGGAATTAGAAGTACTAGGGAGGCTGGCGCCGTGGCTCAATAGGCTAATCCTCCGCCTTGCGGCGCCGGCACACTGGGTTCTAGTCCCGGTCGGGGCGCCGGATTCTGTCCTGGTTGCCCCGCTTCTAGGCCAGCTCTCTGCTGTGGCCAGGGAGTGCAGTGGAGGATGGCTCAAGTACTTGGGCCCTGTACCCCATGGGAGACCAGGATAAGTACCTGCCTCCTGCCATCAGATCAGCGCGGTGCGCCGGCTGCAGCGTGCCGGCCGCAGCGGCCATTGGAGGGTGAACCAACGGCAAAGGAAGACCTTTCTCTATCTGTCTCTCTCTCTCACTGTCCACTCTGCCTTTCAAATAAATAAATAAGTAAATAAATAAAAAGAAGTACTAGGGAGAAAGTGTGTGTTTAAATAAGGCAAGTGATGAGTTGCCTTAAATAAGGCAAGTGATGAGTTGTCCTTGAGTTCAGGTAGAAAAATAGGAACCAGATAGCATCTGTCTCCGTGGTGCATCAATGTAACAAGAGGTTGATACTTATCCATTATTATCTCACAGATTCTGTAATTTCAGCTATAATCTAACAAATCTGATCATTTAATAAATATGTTTAACCGTACCTGTGTGACAAGCTTTGTCCAGTATGCAGGGAGAAAGAATGAGGAAACAAAAAGACTAAAGTTCTTGTCCTTACGAGTGTTATATTTGGGGAGAAGAAAGATAAAATAAAAATAACGATGTTATGATAAGTAATTACCTGGTATGTTAGGGGGTGATAATTAGTGAGAAAAAGTGAAGCCAGGATAGGTGGGTTGAATGGGGTAGGCCTGGTCATGAAAGGTGATGTGGGAATAAGGTGGTGAAGGCAGTGAGAGAGAAAGCCTCATGGAAAATTAGGGAAATGGAGGTCACATGACATGAGAGGCATTTGATAGATGGGACCATGGAAGAACTGGATATAGCAGACTGTTAGCGTCTGGATTCCAGAAGGAGGTTAGAAGGCAGATCAGGAGGTATGGGTCCGTTGCAGTTATTGGCAATCGCAAATTCTAAAGCAAGGACTATGGGCAAGAGGGACTAAGTCCATATGGAAGACAACATATTGTAAAAGAGCATGAGGAGCAGAGCCATCTAGGATGGGAGAGACCATCTGTGTGCCTCATGAAGTCACCAGGGATTTAAACAGCAGGGGTGCTGGAGAGAGTGGCAACAGGTGCACATGCATCGTATCGTGGAAATGAGAAGGGCTCATGCGGGGCTCAGAAAATGCCTGTAATGAATCAGGGTCATGAGTGACCAGTGTGAGGGACAAGCGTCAAAAACAGGGAAAGCATGGCTGGGATGCAAGCGGATGCTTGGCAGGTGTCCATAAGGAGGACAGCTGTGCACCCCCAGGACCAGGGCTGTGAGGAGGGGGAGAGAAACATCACTCGTGAGACCAGCCCGAGCAAACCAAGTCCTCAGCAGGGAGCCAGGTTTCTGTTAGAACGAGATGAAAGGAGTGTTCAGAGCTGAGTCCAGGATACAGAGCCTTCTGGAAATGGCCTTGGAATTTCAGGGGGTGTAGGAGAAGGGTTCCTGGGTTGTAAAGGGTTAGGAGAAGGAGGGGATGTGCAGGGCCTTGAGATAGTTAGATGTGGAGTCATGGGCTTGTTGTAGGGACTGCTACCAACCAGGATGAGCGAAGCCAGGAGTACTGAAGCAGGGTTGTGGTGCTGAGCCACAGTGCAGGGAGCAGGGAGGGGAGGCTTAAGGACTTGCACCTGATTCGTGTGCAGGGGAGGGAAGACATGAGGAAGCCTGATTTAGTTCCACTGTCATGGACTCCCTGCACCTCCAGCTAAGAAACAGATGAACTTTTCATTAGGTACATTGGGCTACCTTGACCCCAGATGATGGGGCTGATCACCTGGGGAGGTTTATAGTACTTGGCAGAAGTCCCTGGAGGTGATAGAAAACAACAGTGCTTAGGGGGTAGAGAGGTTTAGAGAAGAGTTTCCAAACTCCCTAATGTTGCCTATTTCCATGAGGAATTTGCTTCTGGCTAGAAATGTCCACACATGTATAATATGTAAATGACAGACACACAACACACAACTGGTGAAATAAGCAACACACACACATGATTAACATACTAATAACTGGAGTTCTGCACCTCCTGTAAAGATGACCAAGCAAGTTCTGTCAAGATTACTAAGCGGAGAGATTGGCTGCTTCTGAAGGGATAGGAAGAGTTTGAAGGCAGAGATGTTGGATGCAGGAGACAAGGGTCTAAATGGACTCTGAAGGACTGGCAAGGTTGTCCAGGAGGCAATGCACAGGGCAGCTCTGCAGCCAGGGAGGAGGCGTACATCCTTGACCATGACCTAGGGCACGAGGGGCCAAGTGATGGCTGCAGAGTTAGGAAGGGCAGATTTGCTGGAACCTTATGCTATGGGATGAGTGCTTGTGTTTCTCTAAAACCCGCAGGTTGAAATCTAATCCCCAAGGTGTTGGTGCTGAGAGGTAGGGCCTTTGTAGGAGTGCCCTTAAGAAAGAGACTGGGGTGGGGGCTGGTTTTCCCCTCTTGCCCCTCCACGGTGTGAGGAGAAGACTCTCACCAGACAGCAAATCTGTTGGCACTTCGATCTTGGATTTCTCTTCCTCCAGAATTTTGACAAGCTGTGTTGCTAATTGATTATTCAAGCTGTGGTACTGTTTGGAGGGATAGCGATGTGATCTCAATGTATCAGGAACTGAATATAGCAGCAGTGCCTCTAATCATGACTGTGAGAGATGTGTTGCAATAAAGAGAAGGACAAAGAACATGGGCCCCCACTAGGATGTAGCAGGTGGGAATGGGCAGAGAGGGAGTTGAATGCTGAAGGTTGTGAAGGAAAGAAAGTCTTGTTGGCTAACAGGTGGTTGGGAGTGTGGTAGAGGGAGGACACTTAGCCAGAATAACTAGGAAAATGATGTAATGCATAAATATGGGCCGATCAAGTCAGAAAAAAGTGTCATTTTCTATTTGAGACTCATAGATTTTGAACTTGGAGCAATGGAATGTGCCACAGACTTTGAAAATTCAAGTCAGAAACTCGGGTGAGAGTGTGGTACTGAGGAAGTGAATTGGTGGTCCCCAGAGAAGAGATGAGATGTAACCTGTTCATTCACATAACTGTCTGACATAGAGTAGTTTGCGAATGGGAGGAATGATAAAGTACCCACCCACTATTAAAAGGCAGAGGGCATCCACATCACTTAATGCTAGTTGCCAAATATTAGGAGGGGCCAGTGTTGTGGTGTTATCGGTTAATCAGCTGCCTGTGATGCCGGCATTCCATATGGGCTCCAGTTCTCGTACAGGATGCTCCACTTCCGATCCAGCTACCTGCTAATGTACCTGGGAAAAGAGCAGAAGATGGTCCAAGTCCTTGGGCCCTGACAGCCATGTGGGAGACATGGAAAATGCTCCTGACTTTGGCCTGGCCCAGATGGAAGATATCTCTTTCTCTCTCTCTCTCTCACTCTCTCTCTTTCTCATTCACTCACTCTTCCTTTAAAATAAATAAAATAGATCATAAATACATACATAAATATAGTTAGAAAATTGCCATTCGTCTTTGAGTGAGTGATTCACTAGACAGGTAAAGGAAATGATCTTAACAGAGAACTCTTCTTCCTCCAGAAAGAGAACAAAGACAATTTGGAGTTGAAAAGAAGAAAAGTTATTTAGATTTTCTCAGTAACATTAAGGTAAGACTCACAGCTTAAGTGGAGGACTTGATAGATATTCTGTTTTAAAAAATTGTTGGTGCTGGTGTTGTGGTGTAGTGGGTAAAGCCACTGTCTGTGATGCTGGAATCCCTATGGACACTGGTTCATATCCTGGCTGCTCCCCTTCCTAATCCAACTCCTTGCTAACTTGCCTGGGAAAGCAGGGGATGATGGTCCAAGTGTTTGGGCCCCTTCTGCCCACATGGGAAACACTGATGAAGCTCCTGGCTTGTGATCGCTCAACTGGGGAGTGAACCAGCAGATGGAAGATCTCTCTCTCTTTCTCTCTCTCTCTCTCTCTAGCTCTGGCTTTCAAATAATTCTTTAAAAAATTGTTATTACTCTTTATTTCTTAGAGAGGGAGAGTGAGAAAGACACTCTCACTTACACTGGTTTGTTCTCCAGTGGCTGGGGCTGACTTGAGCCAAAATTGGGAGCTGGGAACTCAGTCCAGGTCTCCCATGCTGGCGCCAGGAAGCCAACCACTTGCGCCATCACTGCTGCCCCTCGGTGTACATGAGCAGAAAGTGGAGCCAGCAGCT
The DNA here is from genome assembly GCF_964237555.1 of Oryctolagus cuniculus. Taxonomy (NCBI): domain Eukaryota; kingdom Metazoa; phylum Chordata; class Mammalia; order Lagomorpha; family Leporidae; genus Oryctolagus; species Oryctolagus cuniculus. The sequence goes on from NC_091447.1 coordinate 12,414,181, forward strand.
GGAACCAGAAACTGGGAACCCTGACATGCTATGAGCATTTCCTAACTGGCATCTGAGCCACTAAGCTAAATGCCTATTCCAGCAGAAATTCTTGAAGGTTTAAGGAAAGAGAATAATGTACATGGAAAAAATATAATGGAAAATTAACAGGAGGTGAATCAAAGCATGTCTGAGAGGGAGGGGCGATGAGAAAGGAATTTTGGGGGGCAGATTCAATCCTTAGTAGATTCATGACAGTGTCCCATAAGGCAATGTCAGATGCTAAGGTTTAAGTTGTTGTTTGGACTGTGTCACCTGACTCTGTCTGACCTGTTTTTGTGTTTTTTCAATTTCACATTTAAGAGTTCCAGGCCTGGTAGCCTATCTTCTGTCCCAAATGCTGGGTTCTCTTAAATTTGTCACTTTTTCTGCTTCTCTTCGGTATCTCAGGCTTAAGAACTCTGTTGGTTTCAGGATCCAGCATCCCCATAGCCTATGACAATGCTTGGCATCTGTCCCTGGCCCCAGGAATTCCTACTGTCTCTGTCCATGGTGGAGGCAGAGAGGCCTGGCGGGGGGATTTGGGTAAGGCAGCAAAACCTGAAGCCAGGAGAGGAAGACAGTGTAAAGTTTAGAAAAGTTTGGTGATGGTAACACAGGTAAGGAGAGGTGTGTTGAATAAGAGCTGTGCACTTTGAAGGAGTAGAGGAGATGATAAGCACTAGGAGGTGAGAGGGTGCTGTAAGCAGACAGTGAGAGTAAGGAGAGACATTAAGGCACTGATGGAAAATTTCTCCCCAGGAACTGTGGACCCTGAATAAAGGGGAGTGTAGATAAAGGGGAAACAGTAGCTGAACTATCTTGGGAATTATGGGGAGTATAGAACAACAATTGCATAGGACATTGCAGACTAATAATGGTATCAGTATTAGATCTCCTGAATTTGCTAGTTCTACCAAATTCTAGACCAGGAGATGAAACTGGACAAATAGTCATTGGAAAGTTTAAAGTAATTGAAGTATTGCAGAAGAATAAATATCTAAAACTTGTAAGATATAGTTGGGGTAAAATCTTTCGCTTGTAATTCAGAATTCCCTTGCCTCAGCCCCCAAATGGAATTAATTTTGGAAAAGTCATAAGCAATTTAGAATAATCTCTGGCATCAAAAATAGAAAATTACTTAGAGACTAAAATATAAAGTATATTATTAATGTGAAGATCAAACTACGTTAGTATAATTAGTGATAATAATAATAGTATTAATTGCAAAGATGCCCTCACATTGATATTGCTACCTGCTCTGCTGCTGCAGAGAGTTTGGAAGAAATGCCAAATAGACTATAAAAAGTAATTTTTGAATTTGCAAAGAGTTTTATCATCTCACTGAGCTCTGTCCATATGAAGGAGTACTAAAATAATTAACCTCTTACTCTGAATAGAAGAAGATATGAAAATAATTCAAGTACTATGTAAGGATAAACAGTTTTAACCACAAACTGATATTTAAGCTGAAAGACATGCACAGTGTATTAAGGGCTTACTCTCTGAAACCCATATGTTTTTCTGTATATTGGCCGCAAAGGACTATATTTTTTCATTATACACTGATTGTCCTTTACCTAACAAATAATACTTCAGCTGGGTCAATTTACGGTGCTACTTTTAAATAAATCTTTTGCTTAAATTTACTTTAACAAAGTTTCCATTTAAAGTGTCAATGGATGGATTTTACAGATGTATAGGCCTGGGGGTGGGGGGAACTGCTACAAAACCACAAAGGACTTATCCATCCCCCAAAGGCTTGCTCATGTCTCTTTGCTGACAGTGCAAGTTCAAGGAAAAAGACTGGAACAATAAAAGGCAGCAAGTGTTTAGCCTAGAAGTTACGATTTCTTGGAGTGCCTGGGTTCAGTTCTCAGCTCTGGCTTCTGATTCTGTCTTCTTTGTAGTGTACACCCCGTGAGACAGCAGTGATGGCTGCAGTAATTGAGTTCCTGATCTCCATGTGGGAGATCAGAATTGAGTTCCCATCTCCTGGGTTCAGCCCAAGCCCTTGCAGACGCTTAAGAGTGAACCAGCAGACAGGTCATCTATGTATCTGTCTACCTATGTACCTATCACCTGTCGTCTGCCTGTCTGTCTCTGTCTCTTTACCTCTCAAATGCAAAGAGAAAGAAGAGTACATATTCATTTTACATTATGCACAACTGTTGTGTCTAATGTATGGGGATTTTGGTGGCCTTTTATAATACATCTTCCATAGTATGAAATGTATATTACAGTAATCCCATAAATTAACAGAATTGTACATGCCATAAAGCAAATATTCTACCCCAGTCACTTGATTTTAAGTACCATTCTACTCTTTAAAATGTTTCTGCTGCTCAGTGGGGAACACAGCCCCGCATGAGGGGACCATTTTCCCCCACCTCAGCAGCAAGGAAGTGTAGCCTCAGAGTTCATTTATGAAGCCAAGGTCAGTGCATTGGCAGGGGTAGGACAGGAACAAGTCTCCTTCTCTGTATCAGATTTGGCTTCCAGTGCAGAACTGGAAATCCACAAATGGAGACAGCAACAGCACACAACATTCCGTGTGCTTCTGCCTAATTAGCAGGCAGCTCAGAGCCATCCCTTGGCAAGAGGTTGGGGAAACACAGTTGTAAAAGGAGCATCCCACCCTGTGCTGAGCGAGCACCAGCTCATTTGATTCATGTGCTCGGGGAGATGTTCAGGCTGGGACTTCCACACTAACGCTCAGCATTTCCGTGAGCACAGAAACAACAAAATGACTGCTCAGAAGGCTAGAGAAGTCTTTAGGGAGGTCTTTGGCACTGTGGGTAGGAAATAACCCTGCATAGGAGACTCTAAAGCCTCATCTTTAGAGTGGGAAAGTGTGATGATCTTAACAAGGATGCGAGGAAAAGTAAGGATGCACTTTTAGATTAAAGAACTATCTTCAGCTGCATGGAAACTACAGCTGAGTCCCCATTTAAGGACTAATAATAGTAATAGTAATAATATCAAGGGATTGCAGGCGCACTTTGGAGTGCTGTCTTTATATTATTTCCTATCCTATCTCAAACAGTGTTTATGGGAAACATTCTGCAGTCAGAACTGGGTTCATACTCAATCTCTGTACTTAACTACCTGTGTGATTTGGGGATGAGAACTTATTCTCTCTGAACTTTAGTTTGCTGTCTGCAAAATGAGCACAGTAGTGCTTTCCTCAGAGGGTTTTTTTTTTTACAAAGTTTCAGTGAGCTAAATAATAGGAAGTGCTTGGTAGAGGGCCAAACATAGATACTTGTTTTAGTTGCCCTAATTTATTCTATTGTACAAAGATACTTTAAATTTTTGTGGGTCATGTGCATTATGAAAAAACTATGTCTGGATTTCAAAAAAATTATAGCAAAGTGGTTATCTTTTTTTCATTTCATTTTCCATAGACTTTTTGAAGTACACATGCCTATGGATTTGATTGGCAAGGACCACAGTCAAGTTTTTCAATTTTTTTTTTTATTTGAGAGGCAGAAGGAGAGTGAGGGAGGGTCATAGGTTTCCATCTGCAGGTCCATTTCCCAAATGCATGCAGTGGCTACGGCTGGACCTGGGACAACTCCAGGAGCCAGGAACTCAATCCAGGTCTCCCATATGAATGGCAGATGCCCAACTTGTCCCTCTCAGGCTACGCCTCAGTAGGAAGCTAGAATCAGGAGCCATAGCCAGGAGTCAAACTCAGGTTCTCCGATTTGGGCTGCAGGCGTCTTAATCGCTGCAGGGGTGGGGAACCTTTCTCCCTGCAATGGCCATTTGGATATTTATAACATTATCTGCAGGCCATACAAAATTATCAGCTTAAAAATTAGCCTGCTATGGACTTAATGAATTTCAAGTCCTGTCTGCAATTGTCTTGGCAAAGCCAAACCAGATGTTTTCATGGGCTTGGACATTCCCCATCCCTGCTAGCTAAATGCCTGCTCCCATACTTTTCTGAGTTTTGAAATACAGTTACAGAAAAAAAAAATAAGTTTTAAGTGAACTAAAATTAAATTTGAGTTTTATTTATTTACTTGTTTTTTACTTAAAACTAAGTTCCCCAGAATTTAGAGGGTGGCTTTGCTGCTTTGATTAGGTACACACCTGGAATTTGACCTCAGCTTTCAAAGCTACACAGTGTAGGAAATGCATTCCTACTACCTAGGCTATTACCTCCTGAGCCATGCCATGTGAAGTTTTGACATGAACAAGTGTGTGTGTGTGTGTGTGTGTGTGAGAGAGAGAGAGAGAGAGAGCGAGAGAGAGAGAGAGAGAGAGAAGTGGGAGAAAGGAAAGATGTATCTGCCAAGAGTCAGAAAAATAGGAAGAGGTCCTGGAACTCTCTCCACCGAGTATGTTAGGTTGAAAACATTATTTAGAGGAGCAGAGTGGAAGCCGGTGAATGCTTTGGCTTTTATAGCAAGGGAGTGTGCCTCGTGAACAGGACAGTTGGAATGTATGGAAAAGTTCCAGTGCAAACAAGACACAAAGCACATGACGAAGGCTGCTTTTCCAAGTCAGACAAATGCAGCTTTAACCAGCATTGGCCTCAGAGGGGGCCTCCGGAGCTCTCCTTGCATCTTGAGATGTTGATGCTTTTGGAGGTCCCAAGTCTGCAGTGGGGGCACTGGCAGTGGGAGAGACCACCTGGCTCTTCCCCATCTCTATGTGAGCTCCTCTCACTGCCTCACAACCTCCCACCAGGTGAGCGTGAGAAGACAAACCGATGTGCTCAGGTGAGTGAGCAACTGTGACATTGAACTGGATTCCCTCCAGAAGCTACTCCTGTTGAGTGTTGGGTGGCCACCAAGCCCACCAGAGAAATGTCCTGGCGGAGAAAATAATACAGACTGCAAAGTCAGCTGCAAAGGACAAGTATTCTTTCGTCTGCCTCTCACATCAAATAGTATGTGTCCAGATGTACATAAGTTCCTAGTTCCAAGTCCACCTTTATGAAGAAAGAATCCTTCATCATTAACTCATGGTTTGTTTCCTCATTCTCCTTTCTCATGTCTTGTAGCCTCTGCATGGGTTTCTTCATTTGCTGTTTTTATTTCTCATTCTACACCCCTAAAATACCTTGCATCTAGGGTGACCTTGCCCTTCAGTTGGCTTGAGGAGTTCCAGTTCACGTCTGTTGTACCAGTGCAATAAATAGTGTCCCTTTCAAGTTCAAAAGTATCCCAGTGTAGGTCTTAAATTAGTCTTCCAGTGTGTGTTTTGATTAGAGCTTTTCCTATGCAAAGCTGCTTGCAATGTGTATAAATGAATTACAAGGAAAAAAAACCTATGATATAATCTCATTTGATCAGGCTTTAATACAAATGAGTGTCATTACCAGATTCACAGTGGTTTATTTTATAAATTCCATCTTAAACTACAGTTTTGATTTATGCCATCTTAGCCCACTTTGAACTCTGACTCATGTTGGGATTGTCCCAAAAGGAGGGCAGGGCACACTAATGGAATGCAACATTGCCCCAACATTTCTAAACCTGCCCAAGGTGCACAGAGGTTTTTTTTTTTTTTCCACCTTTTGCTCTCCAAAAATTCTTATAAAAGCACAAAATCCCATTATCATTCCATCAATTGTTTACTATATAACAGGTTGAAATTTGTCCATAAAACATAAAGATTACATATAAGAAAAAGCCTTAAAAAACTGGTTTATGAGAATCAAAAATATCAGTGCTATTTCCTAACACTGCTCAGTAAGGAATTACTCAATTTCAGAGGAGCATGGAACATTTGCGGAATTAAAATTTGGTTAAGATATGAGTGATGACAAAAAGTGAATTTAGTGAGTTCGCATCTGTTAAAAGTAGTGTTAGTATTTCTAACATTAATATAGGTATTACTGTGGGGAGCAACTGGGAGCAACTCGGACTAGACTAAGTTACTGGAATTAAGACTTATTCTATGCATCTGCTCTCCCACAATATGGCGCTGGGAGAGGAGAAAACAGCTTCTACACAGCTGCCTCCAGTTCAGCCAATAAACTGTAGGACTTGCTCCTGATTGGAGAGCAGCGTACTCGGTGTGTGGGCAGCCGAGTTAGGATTGGCAGAGAAGGACTATAAAGGAGGAGAGAGACGGCATGCACCAGGAACATCTAAGGGGAACATCTAAGGGAACACCTGTGCAGCCCCCCGAGAGAGCCGGCCGGCGGTGTGCCGCTCCCCTGCGGAAGTGGGGAATGTGGCAGGGGGAACTGCCCTTCCACGGAGGTGGAAGGGTCGGTAGCCAACCCGGGAAGAACCAGCAGCAAACCCGGGGAGGGCCGAGCAGACAAAAGAACAGCGCAGGGTCCTGTGTCGTTCCTCCACGAAGACGGGGAGCGACATAATGGTGCCGTGACTCGGATATGAAGCCTAGGCAGGACTTAGTGTCGTTCCTCCATGAAGAGGGGGAGCAACAATTACAATTCAGTATCATCATATATTCAGCATTCCGTAGGAAAAAGAAAACTTGATTTACTTTAAATTACCAGAACTACACAATATGTTAAAAATATTAATCAAATGTTAACATAGTGATGTCATTATAGGTATGTTTGTTTTCTCATTTGGAACAATAAGTTCCCTCAGATATGTATCATAAAGCAAGCATAACTATACTACCTTTTGGGAGCTGGCACTGTGGTATAGCAGGTAAAGCCGCCACCTGCAATGCTGGCATCCCATATGGGTGCTCTTTCGAGTCCCAGCTGCTCCATCTCTGATCCAGCTCTCTGCTGTGGCCTGGTAAAGCAGTAGAAGACAGCCCAAGTCCTTGGGCCCCTGCACCCACATGGTAAGACCTAGAAGAAGCTCCTGGCTCCTGGCTTCGGATCAGCTCATCTCCAGCCATTGTGGTCATCTGAGGAGTGAACCAGCGGATGGAAGATCTTGAGATCTCTCTCTCTCTCTCTCTCTCTCTCTCTCCCCCCTCTCCCCTTTCTCTCTCTGTCTGTGTAATTCTTTCAAATAAATCTTTAAAAAAATTATACTACCTTTTGCAATAAATAGGTCTTGAACAGGAAGGGTTTTTAAAAAAAAAAAAAAAAAAGATTTATTTAGGCCAGCGCCGTGGCTCACTAGGCTAATCCTCCGCCTGCAGTACCGGCACACTGGGTTCTAGTCCCGGTCAGGGCGCCAGATTCTGTCCCGGTTGCTCCTCTTCCAGGCCAGCTCTCTGCTGTGGCCTGGGAGTGCAGTGGAGGATGGCCCAAGTGCTTGAGCCCTGCACCCACATGGGAGACCAGGAGAAGCACCTGGCTCCTGCCTTTGGATCAGCGTGGTGTGCCGGCCGCAGCGCGCTGGCCACAGCAGCCATTGGCGGGTGAACCAATGGAAAAAGGAAGACCTTTCTCTCTGTTTCTCTCTCTCACTGTCCACTCTGCCTGTCAAAAAAAAATAATTGTTTATTTATTTATTTGAAAGGCAGGGTTACAGAGAGGCAGAGGTAGAGGTGGAGAGAGAGAGATCCGCTAGTTCACGACCCAAATGGCCTCAATGGCCAGAGCTGCGAAGATCCAACCAGGAGCCTGGAGCTTCTTCAGATCTCCCACATGAGTGCAGGGGCCCAAAGACATAGGCCAGCTTCTGCTGCTTTTCCAGGCACATTAGCAGGGAGCTAGATGGGAAGTGGAGCATCTGGGACTTGAACTGGCACCATAGCACCTACCCCAAGGGAAGATATTTTACAATATATAAATATTTATTCTCTATAAAACCTCAGGATGTAAATTATTTTTTTTTCTTTTTCTTTCTTTCTTTCTTTCTTTTTTTTTTTTTTTTTTTTGACAGGCAGAGTGGACATTGAGAAAGAGAGACAGAGACAAAGGTCTTCCTTTGCCGTTGGTTCACCCTCCAATGGCTGCCGCAGCTGATCCAAAGGCAGGAGCCAGGTGCTTCTCCTGGTCTCCCATGGGGTGCAGGGCCCAAGGACTTGGCCATCCTCCACTGCACTCCTGGGCCATAGCAGAGAGCTGGCCTGGAAGAGGGGCAACCGGGACAGAATCTGGCACCCCAACAGGGAATTGAACCCGGTGTGCTGGCGCCACAAGGTGGAGGATTAGCCTATTGAGCCACGGCACCAGCCAGGATGTAAATTTTCAAAATAGCTTCAACTTAGAATACCATTATTTACTACACATTTATTGAGTCATGCACCAAGTACAAGGCTCATGTAATGAAGATATTTAAAAAAAAATAAGAAAGAAAAAATTGGTTTTAAGTGTTTGTCCTACCAGGAACTGATAGTTTAGTAATCTTACTTACACACACATACACACACACAATACATCTCTTTAATGTGGATGCTATACTTGATGCATGTAATTTTATGTTTTTTTCTTTGTATTACTTCAGTTTGTCATTTTAATTTATCTTTCAAAGCTCAGATGAATATTTACCAGCTAGGAATTGTGTTTATCTGCTAGTGAGATTGAAAAATATTAAGGTAAAATGTCTTCTGCCACCAGATGGAATTCTGAGAGTTAGCCCTGGACAGCTGCAGTGAGTTTATGCACTATTAGCCTTGGTTTCCACGAGACAAGTTCTCTCTGCTCTGAAATAGTGCTCAAGCTCTATATATCACATCCACGTTCCATGTAGAAGAAAGCAAGCCAGGCAAAAGGCAAAACCCTGCCTTTTTGAGAAGCTTCAGATTAGCAGATTTGCAGGAAGCTCGGTAGGAAACAGAGCTGCCAGGACTTGAACCAGCACTCCTGTATGGGATACTGGCAATACAAGCGGCAGCCTAACCAGCTGCACCACAACACCAGCCCCCAAGCCACCAAATTTAAAGTGGACTTTGCGGGCCGGCGCCGCGGCTCACTAGGCTAATCCTCCACCTAGCGGCGCCGGCACACCAGGTTCTAGTCCCGGTCGGGGCGCCGGATTCTGTCCCGGTTGCCCCTCTTCCAGGCCAGCCCTCTGCTGTGGCCAGGGAGTGCAGTGGAGGATGGCCCAGGTGCTTGGGCCCTGCACCCCATGGGAGACCAGGAAAAGCACCTGGCTCCTGGCTCCTGCCATCGGATCAGCGTGGTGCACCGGCCGCAGCGCGCCAGCCGCGGCGACCATTGGAGGGTGAACCAACGGCAAAGGAAGACCTTTCTCTCTGTCTCTCTCTCTCACTGTCCACTCTGCCTGTCAAAAAAAAAAAAAATAATAATTAAAAAAAAAATAAATAAAGTGGACTTTGCTACTCACTCTAAAAATGTCCAGTTGAAATATGTATTTGTGACATAAAACTTATTTTAGGAACAGAAGTTTAGCAACAGCAGTCCTTCTTTTAAGTATATCTGTGTCTTTGTCTATTTCAACTGCAAAATTGTGTTCTATGTATTCTAGATATTAAATTAGACAAGTGGTAATGCTAATAATGATGTGGTCTGTGTTACATACACATGTATACTTGAAGTCTAAGGATGAACCTAGGAGGAAAAGAGATGGAAGTAGCTGTGGTGATTCCCAGCAACCTTGTTTCCTTTCTTTCTTTTTTTTTAAGTATTTATTTATTTGTTTTTGTAAGGAATTAGCTTTGTACAGGTATCCACGTTTGTTTTAATTCGTATAATCAATGCAGTTAGGAAAGGGATGCTGCCTGAGAATTAAAAAGTGTTTCTCACAGATCATTTTTCCGTGGAGTCCCAGGAAAAGGTAGAATAATTGATTCTGAATATCAAAGACTACAATCAGTATCCATTTTATGTGTTCCTTTACAGATAATTATGGGAATTCTTTAAATTTTGTGGAAATTTTGTTATATAGACTTATAGCAGGAAAAAAAAGACATGATTCTTAAAACCTTCACTATATATGATATTTAACGTATAGAAAGATCCCAAATTAAATATGGAACTTTGGTTGTGTTTTTTGGATTTTTTTTTTAATGGGGGGGTGCATTTTACTCTTTCTCACTTTTATCCATTAAATGTTCTCAAAATAACATGAATAAAGTGTATCATCTAAAACAACCATTCAAGGGTGTCACGCACAGTTTCCTGACTTTCGTAGGCCCTATCCTGTTGATGAGGGATGTTTATTATGCTTTATGACAGGCCGTTATACAGGTCAGTTCACAAGTGTCATAAACATTTGATTCTGGGAAATCATTCAGAAATTATTCAGCTTAAGTCAATGTCCACATTGCAAACTGTGAATAAAATGAAATTGTCCTAAGAGATTTTCAGTAATCCAATTCATAGTCATGCCCGACTTGTATTTGTAATAGATTAAATGTGTGTATTCAACTTAGTTGGCTTTTTAAGAATTATTTTGAAGCTACCAAAATAAACATATTAATGTTTTACTTAATAAGGATTTTATGTACTAGCTATATTTTTAAAACTTTGTCTTTATGACCCAAGGCGGTTTCATATAAAAGACAGTAAATTACATATGCAGTACATTTAAAGACACATCAACATCTCACTTTTAATGAGCCTAGAATTAAAGACATTCACACACAGATGTATATATTTGCGTGTATATACACATGAGTAAGTAATAATAATAGTAGTAATAATAATAATAACAACAACATTTTGACAGTTCCTTTACTGAATGCCTGCTATGCCCTGAGCACTATATGCAGCCTGGTTGACTTCACTTCATCCTCATCTCAAGTTTTTAACATGTGTGCAGTGAGTCAGTGTTGCAGCGTGGATGTGGAGATTTAGAGTTTAAGTAAGTAGCCAACAGGCACAGGGCCGGGACATAGCAGTGCCGTGAAAGTTCAGAAGCTCTTTACCAGCAAGCTTTAGCAATGCTACTACAGTATATGTGTTACCTCCAGTTGTGACATCATGTATTATATGTATTAAATTAGACAAGTGGAATGCTATGTATTCTATGTATTCATGAGAAAAAGGAAGACCCCAGCCCCTGCTTTCCTGATCAAGGAACAGTCATTTAGAACACGTGCACTTATTGACAGTCTGCTGCTACATCCTTGACTGATTTCTGCCGAAGCAGCACATTTTTTAATGACCTGGGATTCAGTCGGCACCAAGGACTGACGTCGTGGACATAAAGGAAAGATCTGAGGACCCGTGGTCTCCAACATTATCATTCCATTTCTGTGGGCTTAAGAATATCCATTAGAGGCCGGCACCGTGGCTCACTAGGCTAATCCTCTGCCTTGCGGCGCCAGCACACCAGGTTCTAGTCCCACTCGGGGCGCCGGATTCTGTCCCGGTTGCCCCTCTTCCAGGCCAGCTCTCTGCTGTGGCCAGGGAGTGCAGTGGAGGATGGCCCAAGTGCTTGGGCCCTGCACCCCATGGGAGACCAGGAGAAGCACCTGGCTCCTGCCTTCAGATCAGCGTGGTGCGCCAGCCTCAGCGCGCCGGCCGCGGCGGCCATTGGAGGGTGAACCAACGGCAAAGGAAGACCTTTCTCTCTCTCTCTCTCTCTCTCACTGTCCACTCTGCTGTAAAAAAAAAAAAAAAAAAAAAAGCAGCAGCCACAATCCCACAACCATAGAGTAGGAAGAGGAACCACTCAGATGCACAAGCTAATAAGGTGTGGAGGCAGTGCCAGGAGCTGCTGGAAACCACAGCTGGGGCTGTAACCTCAGGGATTCGCAGCAAAGGAATGGAGCGACCCAGAGACAAATGACAAACTGCCAGGTCTGCAAACAGCAGTCCTGTATGGATTGTGTGTGCATGTGTGTGTGTGTGAGAGGGAGCGAGAGAATTGGTAGCACATGCTGATGCATAGCTCTCCAAATAGTTTGATCATTTAGGGAAAAGAATTGTTATAAAGTGATGTGACATTTGCACGTTAGGTACTTCACTTACTTGCATATTTTTAAAACTAAAAAGACGACCGTGAAAATCCTGCATGTCCAAGTGGATCTGGCAGGTCTTCTGCGCAGCGTCACGGTGACACTCTCCAGAAATAATGTCTGACACTGTTCCCATGGCATTCAGTTGATGGCCTCCCTCCAGTTCTGCAGAACTACAAGGCCTACCTCCTCCAGGTCCATTTATGGGATCTTTTCCCTGTAGTTACGCACACTCTCAGAAATGTCAGCTTTGGAACCTTTGGAAGTGTGGACAGGACCAAAGTCTCTGTCCCTTTGGCCATCATCCTTAGGTGTCTGGAGTTTGAGAGAAAAATGTTGGCCCTAGAAGGTTTTTACGTGCAAGAGTCAGAATCCAAAGCAAAAAGGGTTTGGTTGTGAATTCATCGATTGCCCGGTGCTTGACTCTGGGTTAACATAGTAAGAATCCGACAAGCACTGAAAACAACTGTGACAGCCTCCCTCCCGTGAGACTGCAGGCACAGCTGCCAACATGAAATTCTACCTGTTGAGCGAAAGTCTTGCTCAAGTCTGAACTGAAATAGACTTAATCCCATGTTCTGCTTGGCTCAAGGCTGAATCAGTGAAAGACAGGTTAGGTGCATTCTTGCCGCTAGAACAAAACCCCCGACACTGAGCAATTTCTAAGCAACAGAAACTGTAAGAGTTCTAGAGGTCTGGGAAGTCCAAGATCAGGATACTGGTGTTCTGTGTCTGCTGAAGGGTTTCTTGCTGGGTTCCAGTGTGGCAAAGAACTGATAGGAAGAAAGGGCTCAGTGCTGTGTACACCTCTTTTATAAGGGTCTTAATTCTCTCCATGAGAGAGAAGCCATCACCACGTTACCACCTTGTCAAACTGCCACCTCTTAATACTGTTGCATTGGACACGGAGTTTCAATTCGTGAATTGAGGGTGGTTTGCAAATGTGCTTGATTTTTATTTTAAGATTCATGTATTTAGTTATTTGAAAGGTGAAGGTGGAGATACAGAGAGAGAGAGAGGGAGAAACAGAGAGGTCTTCCATCTACTGCTGCATTCCCCGAATGGCCAGGGCTGAGCCAGGCCAAAGCCAGGAGTCTAAGATTCCATCCATGTTTCCTATGTGGGTGCAGGGGCCCAAGCACTTTGGCCATCCTCCACTGACTTCCCAGGCACATTAGCAGGGAGCTGGATGGGAAATGGAGCAGCGGGGACCCAACCTGGCACTCAGATGGGGCGCCGACATCACAGGTGGTGGCTTAACCTGCTGTGCTTGATTTCTAAGCTTAACTTGGTTTCCTGTCTGGAAATAAAACTGAAAAGATCACTCCCTCTTCAGAAAATTTCAGAAATCAGCAGGTTTGACAGGTTGCTGGCTAAGCCAGATGGACAGTTTGTAGGCAACAGAATCTTCATATTTGTGTGGCCACTGTGGTAATGATGGGAGCCCAGAACATCAGTTACTTCTAGGTTTGGAGATTCTAGGTCATGTTTTGAAAGATGAGCAAAGAGGTTTGGAATAACATATATAAAAAAGTTGATAAAAGGAAAGGGACACAAACAGGGAATAGTAGCTTAACCCAAACCATTCCTGGAAAACACAGGGAAGAGTGCTCACTGGAGCTAGTCCTCTGCCCACTGCCAACACCCAACCTTTGCCACCTTCACGTCAGAATTTTTTTTTATATTAGTTTCCAGAATGTTGGGTAATGCTGAGAGGAAGAGAGGCAAAGAGAGGGATAAGAGACTCAGAAAAAAAGAGAAGGAAAAGGAAGCCAATTGGCATGGGAGTTTTGTGCTCTCTATCCCTTTATTTAATTTTTTTAAAGATTATTTATTTATTTGAGAGGTAGAGTTACAGACAGTGAGAGGGAGAGACAGAGAGAAAGGTCTTCCTTCTGTTGGCTCACTCCCCAGATGGCTGCAATGGCTGGAGCTGCGCCAATCCAAAGCCAGGAGCAAGGTGCTTCTCTGGTCTCCCACGTGGGTACAGGGGCCCAAGAACTTGGGCCATCTTTTGCTGCTTTCCCAGGCCATAGCAGAGAGCTGGATTGGAAGAGGAGCAGCCAGGACTAGAACCGGTATCCACATGGGATGCTGGTGTCACAGGCGGAAGATTAACCTACTATGCCATAGAGCTGGCCCATGGTCTCTGTCCCTTTAAAACAGCCATGTCAAGGTCAATGCTGTGGCTCAGTGGGTTAAGCCACTGCTTGCAATACCACCCGCTGGAGTCCTGACTGTTCCACTTCTGAACCAGCTCTCTCTTAATGTGCCTGGGAAAGCGGTGGAAGATGGCCCATGTACTTGGGCCTCTGTGCCCAAGTAGGAGGCCAGGGTGGAATTCCAGACTTCTGGCTTGGGCCTGGCCCATACCTGGCTATTGTGGCCATTTGGAGAGTGAAGCAGCAGATGGAAGCTCCTTCCCTCTCAGTCTCTCCCTCTCTTTCTGTTGCTCTGCTTTTCTGACAAATACGTATTTAATAAATAAATAAAACTACCATGTCCCTGTGTGACTGTGCATACACACACTTTTCTTTCATCAGTATTACATTTTTTTTGACAGGCAGAGTTAGACAGTGAGAGAGAGAAACAGAGAGAAAGGTCCTCCTTCCATTGGTTCACCCCTCAAATGGCCACCATGGCTGGCATGCTGAGGCCGGCGCGCTGTGCCGATCTGAAGCCAGGAGCCAGGTGCTTCCTCCTGGTCTCCCATGCGGGTGCAGGGCCCAAGCACCTGGGCCATCCTCCACTGCCTTCCCAGGCCACAGCAGAGAGCTGGACTGGAAGAGGAGCAACTGGGACAGAATCCGGCGCCCCAACCGGGACTAGCACCCGGGTATTACATTTTTTTTGAAAGAGAGGGACACAGATTAAAAGAAGCAGATGATGGAAAAGGCAGATCACTGCCTCTAAGTAGCCATCTTCAAACTTCCTGCACCCCTGTCTGTTACTGTAAGATAGTGAGAGCCTCCCCCCACCACCATGTTCCCATAGCAATCTGGTGAACTCTCTTATGGTTGTCACACTGACTGTGTCTGTTGTCAGCTTATCTGGTTTTCTCCTCACCTGGCCTGTGAGCTGCTCATGGCCAGGATGTTGACCTCATTTGCTGTGAGTCCATGAGTGAGATGCACAGAATCTCCCTGTGAAGTTCAGTGTCCATAATGTGTGTAATTGATCCACCTCAAACTCACGATAAGATGACATCTGAATCATTCCGTATCATAGCTTATTTGTTTATGTCTATAATAATAAGTCTTGTTTTAATTGTTTGAGTTGTCAGTGGAGAGAAGCAAACGATAAATTATTTCCAGGAACAATGAGGTAGTTGAAATATCTTAGCCAAGGACAGGACTCTATGGAATAGGGCATTGGTCATAATGCTAGTGATCCAGCCCGAAGCCTGTGTGGCTTAGCAGGTTAAGCTGCCACCTGCAGTGCTGGCATCCCATATGGACCCTCGTTCAAGTCCCAGCTATTCCACTTCTGATGCAGCTCCCTGCTGATACGCCTGGTAAAGTAGTGGAAGATGGCCCAAGTACTTGGGCCCCTGCACCCACGTGGGAGACCTGTATGGAGCTCCTGGCTTCAGCCCAGCCCAGCCCCAGCGTTTGTGGGCATTTGGGGAGTGAACCAGCTGATGACAGATCTCTGCCCATCTCTCCTTTTCTCACTGTCTCTCTTTTTCTCTCTGTAAATCTGTATTTCAAATAAAATATTTTTTTAAAAAAGTGACCCAGCTTGAGAAATTAAATTGAGCTAACCAAAATAACTCATTCAGTTTTGCCACTTTAGTTCTAAAATACTGAATCCCACCATTCTATCTGGTTCTGATATTCTTCATGCCAAAATAATCACTGTTAACACCATCAGAATTCCCAACCTAAATACTTTGTGTGTCCACCAAGGTTATTTCTCGGGAAATTTCCTGACCATGACTCAACATGGTTTTATATATTAAGATTTACGTCTGTACATGCTAAATTTATAGGAAACCTTTACAACCCAAAAACCAACTGCTTGGTTCAGAGATTATGAAATTCAGCAAAATGTCAACACACTTAAAAATTTGGAGTCACTGCTGTTGCAGCAAAACTCAAGCCAGACCCTAAAATGTGACTAAAACCACATTTTTAAACACCTTCCTTTTCCTCAACGTTTAAATAATAACTCCCAAGATATATATTAATTGCAGTGAGCAGTTTAACTCTTCCTAGAGAAGTTACACATTTTTAAAAGATTTGTTTATTTATTTGAAAGGCAGAGAGAGAGGAGAGGAAGGGGGAGAGAAAGAGAGGAAAAAGTAATGTTCCATTCACTGGTTCATTCCCCACTGGCCATAACAACCAGCCCAGACTGGTTCAGGCTCAAGTCAGTAGCCTAAAGCTCCATCTAGGTCTCCCATATGATGGCAGGGACCCACGAAATTGGGGCATTCTCGGCTGCCTTCCCAGGCATATTAGCAGGGAGCTGTATGAGAAGCAGAGCAGCCAGGACTCAGATATGAGAAGCCAACATTGCAGACGTCAGCTTAACTCACCGTGTCACAACACCAACCCCAAGAAATGACATGTTTCTGATGGCATATATTTAAAATGAAAGGTTGCCTGATTGAAGTCTTCAAAGTCCATCTCTATGTAAAATTACAGAGCCTTCCTAAAATGAGTGTGAACCTTAACACCTTTTCTCCTCTATTACAGAAAACAGTAGATGCGCATCCTCCCATGCTGTGTCGTGTTCCGAGTGCCTTGCGCTGGGTCCAGACTGTGGATGGTGTGTTCACGAGGTGCGCCTTCTCTGTCTTTCATCTTTTCCTTTCCTCAGAGTTGATTTTTCTCACCAGATCGATTTCATCGCCCTAAGATTCAGTGCCTTGAAGGTGCATCAGGAAAAAGAAAGATACTGCTTAACATCAGGAAAGTTTTACTTGGTTTTATCTGGCTGGATATAAAATAAGTAACATTTTTATTAGGAAAATTATGGTAATTTTGAAATGAACTGCAAACCATTTTATATTTTCCATCTGTTCTATAGAGAGAATTGGCAAACACAGATAGTAACTCTTGGTAGTTCAGTAAGCTTTGGCGTGACATTCCTGCTGCAGCTTGAAGCATAAAGTTATAAATCCCACTTGGATCATTCACTTGTATTTGCTTATTAAAGCAAAGCCAGATAATTTATTGGGCTATTCCGTTTATTTTATTTAAAACACTTGAAGATAAGTGATGTACTCGATTTCATAACATCATGAATCAATTTGTCGGTTACTTATGGAAAATGTGATGTTCTGCTTTTGACATGAGACTCTGTATGTTAGATGATTTATACATTTAAATTAGTCGGATTGGAGAATAGTCCAGAAAATGTTTATTTGTTCAAAATTAGCGCTTTCCTATTCTACTGAGAGAAACAAATCTCCAGTAACAAAATGCTTAGTAAAACAGTTATTGTGCATTGTTGAGTTTTTTTCTTTTGTCAGAAATGCAAACATTGTAATGAAGAAGACATCTGCTAATTTGGGGTTTCTTAAGTCATGAGATTTCCTAAGTAATTTTACATGTTACTTATGTAGTTCCTGGGCCTTTTGCTTGACACATCTCTGGCTGGTGTTTCCTCCGGGTTAGCTCAACAGGTGTACCTACCACCATCTTTCCATCCTCTCAGGTTACTGTTTGTCTCAAAGCCTCCCCCAGGAGGCAAGGAAAACTGAAAGTAGAAAAGGATGATGGACATGCCTTTCTTCTGTGAAACAAGTCAGACAGAGGAAAGGGAAAAGTTTACAGATAGCAGTCATGCCTGAAAGTCAGCATCTCTTACTGACAGCCTCAAGTTGCCCAGAGCTCCACCAGTGAGAAAAGCAGGTACCATTCATAAATTAGGACACGTTTGAGTGGAACTCATGGAGCCAGGTAATGTCAGGGTGGACAGCTGCAGAATCCTGGGGCCAGTCCCCTCACCTCCTGTGAAGCAGATGATCTGTTTGAGTCTGTGCCTTTCTCTGAGTCTCCATTTCCTTGAATTTGGAGTTTGCCTCTAGGATTTTCTCTGTCAAGATTGCTTCCTGGCTTGATATTTCCTGACTCCCAAACCATATCCATTTTAAAGTTTAGCTGCATCCCTAAGAAAGATTCTTAGAGCCTTGAAATTTGTGCCAACCTGACATGAGCTGTGGAGTGCATCAGCGAGGGTCGTTTGGGAGAACTTTCAAAATACAGTGCAGAAGCCCAGTTGTCAGCCAAGTATAAATGCCAGCCAGAGAGGGCCGGGTTCTGGAAATATCCTTTCTCCAGCTCACACAGCACAGAAAGAGTGGAGAGTCACAGCTCTGGGAAAAGCAATCATGCCACAGAAGGGGAGGGGGGAATTCTGAGTATTCACAGGAATAGGCACTCAGATGAAAGGGAGGAAGATGAGGGGCAAATGGGCAGTAGCCAGAGGAAGGAGGCAGACCTGCAGCCATGGATGGCCCAGGCTTTTAGAGCGGATCTTAGCAAAAACGTCCAGTCATTCCCTTGAATACGTATGCCCCAAAGTATCCCGTAGTGCAGTACAATTGACTTTATGCACTGAAAGGCAGGCTCTGTAGAGACGCTGAGTTGGACTCAAACCCCAGTTGCCCAGTGTCTAACTGTACAGACCTGGGCATCTGATAGATCTACTCTGAATCTCAGTTTTCTCCACCTCTAAGATGGGAATGCCAGTTGGACCTCAGTCACAACGCTGCACCAATGAAATGAAGCAATATCCAGCATGAGGTGGACGCAGAGGCATTGCCGAAGAAATGGCACTGATGAGTAGAACAGACCTGAGTTGGGCGGGGTGGGAGGTGGGTCTGGAGCCCTCCGTGCAATTTAGGAAACCCAGGGGATTGCCTGATGGCGAGCATAGCCTCAGGGGAAGTGATTGGGTTAGGACAGCCACTGACATTTTGATGAGCACAAGGAGCTGTCCACTCCCTGCTGGCTGGCCTGACAGCATCAAGAAGAAGAATGGATTGGTGAATTTGTAGACCCAGATGCAAATGATGTCTCTGATTTCTCAAGCAGCAAGAATGGACAGAGAGGGAAGGAGGAGGCAGTTGGTTTGCTTCTGATTTGAAAGTAACTGAGAGATAGAAGGAAAGGATCTTATCAATATGACCTAATTCTACGCCTTAGGTTCCTTTTTAACAGCTATGAAAGACAAGTTCTGAAGAATCCTTTTGTTCTCTTGCCTCATGTGACTTGGCTGATAGAAAGTATCACGGCATAGGCAAAGTTGAGAGGACAGGTTTGGGGCACAGTTACACTGACATGTGATACAGAGGGCATTCACTGTCCTGAGGAAGTGATAGAAGCCTTTCTTTTCTGTGCGGGTTGCCTGTTTGGAAATCAGAAAGGTTCAGGGGCCGGCGCTGTGGTGCAACAGGTTAACGCCCTGGCCTGAAGCACCAGCATCCCATATGGGCACCGGTTCTAGTCCCGGCTGCTCCTTTTCTGATCCAGCTCTCTGTTATGGCCTAGGAAAGCAGTAGAAGATGGCCCAAGTCCTTGTGCCCTGCACCCGCATAGGAGATGCGGAAGAAGTTCCTGGCTCTTGTCTTTGAATCAGCATAGCTCCAGCCATTGCACCCATCTGGGGAGTGAACCAGCAGATGGAAGACCTCTCTCTCTCTCTCTCTCTACCTCTCCTCTCTCTCTGTGTAACTCTGCCTTTCAAATAAATAAAATAAATCTTTTTTTTAAAAGAAAGGTTAAGAAATGAGGAGGTAAAAAAAAAAAAAACTTCCCTTCTTGATACCCTCCAAATATTGTATTAAATGAATGAAAAGATCGATTGGCACAGAGCCAGCCAGAGTCATGTCCACCTGGGTTTTTTCACCCTTGAGTAGCTTTTAGGGGCAGAAGGTTGACGTGTGATTTCGCTTGTGCTGTACTAGAAGAAAAAGTAAAATATATGGATTAGAAGAAATGAAAATGACACAAAATGCCAAAAATTAAAAGGATGTGCTTTCAAATTGCTTTTCTTTTACATGAAGTGGAAAGTAGGCCACAATGGGCAGGACAGCGTTCCATTCTCCTCTTCGATGCCATGGCTTTTTTTTTTTTTTTTTTTTTTTTTTTTCCATTTCAAACCTAATTGGCAAATTGGCGATGTTTTGCTAACTTCATTTTTATAGCGGTGTAAAAACAGCCACGCTGATTGAGCATATTTTGCTGACTTCGGCAGAACTATTTGACATTTAAAGGTCAAATTTCACAGTTTGATGTATAGTTACCATGATTTACACCAATCTCTTCTCCATTCTGTATACACAATTAACAGACTACATGGCTGAAAAGAAAAACAAAAAACAAAAACCAGTTAGAGCTATTTGTTCTTCATTTCCTTTCCGTGATGTGCACTCGTGGGGGTTTTAGATGAGTAACATGCATGTGGCATTTGTCGGAGGCAGGTTTTGTGAGTCATGGAGGAGCAACTGTGTGCCAAGCTTCGTGTCCTCTCAGTAGCTCTCGTGCAGGAGTGGACTCTTGGGAGGAAAGTGATACACATGCTAGAAGCTTCCTTGCCACCTTTTTCCAAGGAACTCCCAGCTGTTTAAAAACTAAGTCTCACTGGGGCTGGCACTGTGACGCAGCGGGTTAACTCCCTAGCCTGAAGCGCCAACATCCCATATGGGCACAGGTTCAAGACCCGACTGCTCCACTTCTGATCCAGCTCTGGGAAAGCAGAGTAGATGGTCCAAGTCTTTGGACCCTTGTACCCACGTGGGAGACTCAGAAGAAGCTCCTGGCTTCGGATTGGCACAGCTCTGGCCTTTGCAGCCATCTGGAGAGTGAACCAACAGATGGAAGACCTCTCTCTCTGTCTTTACCTCTCTCTCTGCCTCTCCTCTCTCTGTGTAACTCTGACTTTGAAATAAATAAATAAATCTTTAAAAATAAAAAAAAAGTAAGTCTCATATGCAGTACCTCCAAATTTTGTCAGTAGGTAGGATAAATTAAGACAAGAAATTAAGACCGGTTGTTTCAAACTTCATTCGGAAATCTTGATGTGGGTCAACTGGTGAACAAAGTTAATCTTTCTGTTTCCATGAAGTCATTTGCCAGATAACACCTGCAAATCCTGACTGGAAGGAAGGAGCTATTCCCTCTTGGCTTTTACCTGTATTTGTGACACATTTTAACTCCGTTAAAAAGTCCCGTGATGAACATTCTGTCTTGACAGACCACACAATGTCTCCGTTGCACTCTTCATCTGTTTCATTGTTTTACAATTCTTAAAAAATGTAAAAGAGTTTTTTGGCATTCAAATGATACAGAAACAACCCATGAGCTCTGTTTGTCTCAGTGACTCTAGTTGACTCTGTTGAGAAGGGAATTAAAGTCTTTGTGTGGATGTTTTTGTGTCGCCTACCACTGTCCCATCTCAGTACTCACCAGTGCCAGGGATGTCCCTGGTTATAGCGAGTGAGTTCATAGTCAACATTTACTTCTGCTTCAACTTGATAACCCCCTTTATCTATAACCCTATGACGTTCTGTGCTTCCCCTAAGTTTAATTCCCAGGAAGGTTGCATTTACTTATTACATTCACCTGTGTTTTGTCAACTTGGCTGTTAGGGAATCTGCCTTCCTCCAACCTGTATGCTGAGAACCTAACAAATCTTTGTTTCTGAGTAAGTTATTCATTCAACATCCTGTGATGGAATAATTAATAGATTGGAAACCCAGTTCTCTGATTCATCAGAACTAAAGGAGGAAAGTTGAATATCAAATCAAAATAGCCACTTCTAGGAAGATCACTGAGCAGATATCCAGCTCACATGAAGCTAATATCCCAAGTAATTCAGGCCAACATTGTGCTATGCATATATATATATATATACACACTATATATGTGTATATATACAATATTATATATTTATGTATGTCTATATAGTATACCTATACATATAGTATACAAATCTAATGTTATATATATATATAATAAAACATACTTCTATACTGTTCAATATATTTACCACTCTTGGAAAATAAATCTGAAAGCTTATATAAAAAATAAAAATTTCAATTTTTTTTCTGAATCATGATGAAGTAAATTTTAAGTTTGTTCTATTAATTCCAAATTTATTGGATGACTTTTAAAAAATATATTTATTTATTTGAGTGTCAGAGTTATAGAGAGAGCGGGAGAGGCAGAGAGAGGGAGAGAATATTCCAACCGCTGGTTCACTCCCTGCATGGAAGCAACAGTCAGAGCTGGACCAGGGGAAAGCCAGGAGCCAGGAACTTCATCCAGGTCTCCCATGTGGGTGGCAGGAGTTCAAGCACTTGGGCCTTCATCTGCTGATTTTTCCAGGCCATTAGCGTGGAGATGGTTCAGAAGTGGAGCAGTGGGGACATGAACTGGTGACCGTATGCAATGCTGGTGTCACAGGTGGCAGCTTTACATACTATGTCACAACGCTGGCCCCTGGATGACTTTTAGATAGCTATCAAATATCTAATTCTGAACGTTAGTTAATCGTTTCAGATTCAGTTGCAAATCGTGAGACACTGAACTACAATATTTATTAACCCCATCATGAACATCTTCCTTGGATTACTGAATTATTTACAGACTGTTGCATATATAACAAGTTGCTTGATTCTTGATGCTAGTCTTTTATGAATTTTCAGTAGCTAATTAGGCATGTGATGTCTGAGCATTTGCTTTCATATTCCAAACATAACAGTATGTAATAGACATACCAGAGGCTCACATTTGGAACCACTGAATAGTCTATTTCAGTTAAATTTTCTCTTGGATCAGTCTTTCCAACATAAAATATCTACAAAGAATTAAGTTGGTATAATTTTACTGTGATCAGTTAACAATGTTTGAAGTGCCTAGTTTAAATCTCTTTTTAATAATTCATTTTCTTCTTTATAAATAAGATTCAGACATTAAAATTTTATTTCAGGCACATTTCCCAGTACTCTTACTGGAAACATGCAACTACTATGAATAGTTGCATAATTTATTCTCTATTGGAAGGTGGCTTCTTTGCAATATTTGCTATGTGGTTTTCATTGGTTATAGCTGAGATAATGTGCACCAAAAGCATCAGTGATTTTCCTTCTTTCAAACAGGATTTCATCTCAGGTGGACCAAGGAGTGAGCGCTGTGATATTGTTTCCAATTTAATAAGCAAAGGCTGCCCGGTGGATTCAATAGAATACCCATCTGTGCATGTGACAATTCCAAGTGAAAATGAAGTTAATACCCAGGTGACACCAGGAGAAGTGTCGATTCAGCTGCGACCAGGTTTGATGATTTTTCAAATAAAATTATGATGAATTTTGATTGGAAATTATAGTTCATTTGAATTTGCTGGTGTCTAATATGGGCTCACAGTCAAAAAACCAGAATTGTAGTCTCTTGTGCCTGTGGCCAGCTGCATGACCTGAGACACCCTGTGAACATGACCACACTATGTAATAACAATGTGTTTTGATCACATAATCTGCTCACACCATGACATGGTCATGTTCCTACTCACCACCAGCTCACAGACAAAGGCAACATGCTTTATTCCACTTTTCCATTTCTCCTCCAATGCCCAGCAGAGTGCTGTCAATAGTAAATACTCCATAAATATTTGCTGGATTGATTGATTAATTAGCTAGTAGGAGATGGGAATTATGCTTTGTAATGAACTTGCAGACACAAAACTGGATTCTGTGACTGTTGTATTACAGTGGACAGCTGTGTCGTGCCCCTTCCTCTTGTACTTCTGCCACACTTCCTCTTCTACCACAGTGTATTCTACAGTTTGACACAAGCCATAGGGCTATAGAAAGCACTTTTTCTTCAGTGCTAGAGAATCCCAGTGTATGATTACATAGAGAAAGGTAAGTCAGGATACACAGGCACTCAATTAGGTGGATTTGGTTTAGAGCGGTATGCAATTGCCTTCAAGTCTTCATAATTTCATTCTGGGTGGTCCTACCCTGTCATTTATTTTTAACAACCACTCTTGACACAACCCCCTCCCCACTCCATAGTTGAGCTAGTTCTTCCAGACTATTTGATCACCAGAAAAACAAAATCTACTTCTTTCTTGGCCATTGATGTATTTCCAGCTGCCAATTAAAACTGTGTTCTTCACCATATAAAATAATACTGCTGCCCAGTATGTACATACATGAGTAACAGCAAGAAAATGAGATAGAAAATGAAAGTGCTTAGGTTGGCAAGATTATGGATCTCGTCACCTTTTATTGCAAAAAACAATTTACAATGGCTAATGAGTTCCTTTTTAGAAAAACAGAGGAAAGCAAATATTTTATGTTTTTGTTCACCTAATTCTAATTCAGTATGCTCCCTAGACTCTGCCCTTAAATATGGCTATAATTGCACATGCATCTCTCTTGCACATACACACTGTGTTATCGTTGCCCAAACCCTTTACTGATTTCGTTCTCTCTTCCTGTTACTCTAATAAATTCATTACTCTAGATTTTCTGATCAGTGTGAGCTTTCTTGGAGCTTCTCCTGAGGCTATCTGTAATATCCCCAGTTTCTGAAGTGAGCATTTAGCAAAGCAGTTAAGTTGCTCCTTGGGACCCCTTGCCTCCCATCTCCCAGTTCCTGGGTTTCAGTCCCAGCCTCCACTTTCCATTCCAGCCACCTTATCACCCCTGAGGAGGCAACCATGATGCACAGGTACTTGAGTCCTTCGCACTCATGTGGGAAACCTAGATTGAGTTCCTGACTCCCAGCTTCAGCGTGATCTGACACTTTCTGTTATGGGAATTTGAAGAGTGAACCAGTAGATCGTAGATCTCTGTCTTGCTTTTACAGTCCCTCTGTTTTTCTTTTTTTTTTATATAGAAAACTATTATTTTATAAATTTCAAAAGTACAACTTTTGGATTACAGTGGTTCTTCCCCCCATGACCATGCTCCCACTCGTAAACCATCCCATATCCTACTCCCTCTCCCATCCCACTCTCCAATAAGATTCATTTTAATTATTTTTCTATACAGTAGATCAACTCTATACGAAGTGAAGATTTCAACAGTTTGCACCCACACAGACACACAAAGCATAAAGTACAATTTGAAGACTAGTTTTACTGTTAATTTTCATAGTACAACACATTAAGGACAGAGGTCCTACATGGGGACCAAGTGCACAGTGACTCCTGTTGTTGGTTTAACAATTGACACTCTTATTTATGATGGCTGTAATCACCCGAGGCTCTTGTCATGAGCTGCCAAGGCTATGGAAGCCTCTTGAGTTCAAAAACTCTGACCTAATTTAGACAAGGCCATAGTCAAAGTGGAAGTTCTCCCTCCCTTCAGAGAAAGGTACCTCCTCCTATGATGGCCACTTCTTTCCACTGGGATCTCAGAGAGATTTTTCATTTAGGTCATTTTTTGCCACAGTGTCTTGGCTTTCCATGCCTGAAATACTCTCATGAATCTCTCTTTCAGATAAGTAATGATAAAAATAAATAATGCATAGAACCCAAGTTTCTTACACATTTCCATATCCCCAGCAATGCTGTCATCTGGTGCCTTCCCATTGTTCATCACAAGACTCTTTAGGGTCTTAGTTTAGCAAGTCGCCCCTTTGAGGCTGATTAACACTGAACTGTAGCTAATATACCACTCAGTTACATTTCAGTTTCCTGACTCTGATGGGTCTGTAGATATTCCTCAGTTCACACTTAAAATGTGAGAGCAAGATACTACTAATACATCTTTTACAAATTGTTGTTCAATATTCTGGAATCCTGTCTATTCATTCTCCACTCACTCTTCATTTTCCTTTAGTGGGTTTTTTAAAAAGGAGAATTTGAAAACACTCTCCTTACTATGTGTAGACAAAGTACAATACAGTGATCATAAACTTGCCACCTTAGTCTGTTTGGCTGCCACAAGAAAATGCCATCGATGGGATGGCATAAACCACAGAAAAGATCTGTTTTCACAGTTCTAGAAGGGCTAGAAGTCCAAGAGACTGGGATGGCCAAGATCAAGGTGCTGGGAGATTCAGGTCCTGTGAGGACTCTTTCTGTAGCCTCACATGGCAGAGGAAAGTGGAGGGAGGGAGGGAGAGAGAGAGAGAGAGAGAAGGAGAGAAACACTTGCACAAATGCTTCAGTATCTGCTTTGAGAGCACTAAGCCCATCGTGGAGGCTGACCCTCATGAGACTCAAGTAAACTAATTATCCCTTAAAGGCCCCATCTCCAAATACAGTCACACTGGGGCTTAGGGCGTCAACTTAGGAATCCTGGGGAGCAGCTTCATGCCAGGTAATTCAGTCCATAGAGTCTGATATATAAAACAACATTTTTAAAATTCACGGAATATTTTTTTTTTTGACAGGCAGAGTGGACAGTGAGAGAGAGAGACAGAGAGAAAGGTCTTCCTTTGCCGTTGGTTCACCCTCCAATGGCCGCCTTGGCCGGCGCGCTGCGGCCGGTGCAGCGCGCTGATCTGATGGCAGGAGCCAGGAGCCAGGTGCTTTTCCTGGTCTCCCATGGGGTGCAGGGCCCAAGCACCTGGGCCATCCTCCACTGCACTCCCTGGCCACAGCAGAGAGCTGGCCTGAAAGAGGGGCAACCGGGACAGAATCCGGCGCCCCAACCGGGACTAGAACCTGGTGTGCTGGCGCCGCTAGGCGGAATATTTTTAACAATCATATTTTAGACAAACAAGAAACCTCAATTCTAAAGTGAAAAAGTTTTCATAAGCCAACATCTCTGAACATAATGCAATAAAATTTGAAAACAATCCAGAAAGATAAAGATCAAATAACAGTAAAATTAAGGAAAGCCTAAATAATTCTATCTCCAAAAATAAAGCAAAACTATAATCACAGACTAATAAGAAGAAGAACACACATCAAACTATATGGGATGTGACCAAAATTGTTCTCTCTCAGAAAAATTCAAGACACTAAATGCTTTTATTATTAAGAAAGAATGAGTAATAATGAATTAAGCATCCAAAGAAAGCTATGAGAACAGCAAAAAGAAAATAGCCATATGAAAACCAAGAGAAGGGAGTTCAAACACATAAACAAAAACAAGATTGAGGAAATGCAAAGTAGAAATAAAAACAAAATAGACATATAAGTCTAGGAGTTGGTTCTCTGTAGAGTCCAATAAAATAAGTTACTGGCAAATCAAATTAAGGAGAACAAAAAACAACCTAATTGTATAACTAATCACAGAAACAAATACTGAAAAAGGAGACTTCAAGAGAATATTAACCAAAAACCTATGGTAAAATGTTTAAAACTTGGTAATACTGATAATTTTGTAGGGAAAATGCAAGTCTAAAATTGACTCTTGAAAGGGGAGAACCTGAAGAAACCCAAGAATATACAAGAAGTTTTAAAACCTATAAATGTTTATAATTATAAAAATTACAATCATTCTTTTATTAAAATAAAGAGAACTCTCTAAAGACATCAAACCTAAGCGTTTTCAAGGGAAGGAACGTTTCATTTTCACTCAAACATTCCAGGAATACGTTATAGGGTACTTCAGAAATTCAGGCAGTTACGATATCTACATCCCAAATCAGAGTGCTTGGGCTTGACACCTAGCTCTGGCTCTCGTCTCCAGCTTCCTGCTAATGCAGGCCCTGGGAGGTAGTAGTAATGGCTCAAGTGGTGGGGTCCCTGCCACTCATTTGGGAGACCTTCCTTCCTTCCTCTCCCTCTCTCCCCCCTTCCACCTCAAATAAGTAAATTTAAGAAACAATTTAAAAGATGTTTATTTTGGAAATTTTTAACTCCAGGCATAGTTTTTCACGATAAACATTTCCATGAACCTCTCGGAGACCTCTCATACAAAATCGTACACAGCTTCTAGAGGTTTCTCAGTTCCTTCAAGTCCTTAATAAAAATTTAGTAAATATAGTTAAGCTCTATGTAACATAGGTCAGTGTTGTAGCATAGCCGGTAAAGCCACCACCTGCAACTTGCTAGCATCCCTTACCAACCAGATCCCTACTAACAGCCTGGGAAAGCAGCAGCAGATGGCCCAAGTGATTGGGCCCCTGCACCTGCTTGGGAGACCTGGCTGAAGCTGTTGGCTCCTGTGACCACCTGAGGAGTGGACCAGCAGATGAAAGACCCCTGTCCGCCTCTCTCTTTCTGTAACTCTAGCAAATAAAAATAAATAATACATTTTTAAAATATTTATTTATTTATTTGAAAGGCAGAGTTACACAGAAAGGCAGAGGCAGAGAGAGAGAGAAAGGTCTTCCATCTGCTGGTTCACTCCCCAGATGGCTGCAATGGCTGGAGCCGCATAGATCCGAAGCCAGGAGCCAGGAGCTTCTTCTGGGTCTCCCACGTGGGTGCAG
Organism: Oryctolagus cuniculus; assembly: GCF_964237555.1. NCBI lineage: Eukaryota > Metazoa > Chordata > Mammalia > Lagomorpha > Leporidae > Oryctolagus > Oryctolagus cuniculus. Next base: position 12,442,320 of record NC_091447.1, read on the forward strand.
GGGCCCAAGCACTTGGACCATCTGCTGCTGCTTTCCTAGGCCATAGCAGAGAGCTGGATCGGAAGAGGAGCAGCCGGGACTCAAACCGGCGCCCATATGGGATGCCAGCACGGCAGGTGGCAGCTTTACCCACTAAGCCACAGCACTGGCCCTAAATACATTTTTGAAAAGATGCAGGTGGTAGTAACAATATGACCAAAAAAATGGCCTTAATAAGAACAATCTCACCGAAAATAAACTTATACAAATTAGCATAGTTTGCTAATGTGGCTAAATCTTTCCAACATAGCTGAGATCTTTATTGGCAGAACTTTATTTTATATTCCTTTTTTTGTAGCAAATGTGTGTTAAATTACATTGAAAATAGGCTCATCTGAAAAATGAATTTTGCTACCAAAGACATACCTGCTGAGCACAATTGAGTTATAGAGGTTGATGAATGACTATGCGTGGACCTAACATAGAAGCTTCAGCCATGGTGAAATACTTCTTGCCTTTCACTAGCTTAGAGTCTAGTAGCGATAAGAGCATTAATGACAAAAATATATGTATTTACCAAATACTCTGGTAAATATTCTACATAGATCTACTCCTTTAGTAGCCCTTAATCACTAAAAGAAGATGTGGATGCCCTTTCTGGAATCTCATAATTATATAGCAAGCACTGTAATGGTGGGACGCTATTGTTGTCATGGAAACACAGGGGCAGGGACCTCAGCCCACTGCTGGGAGGAGCAGATTACCCAGTGGTAATTATGGGAAGAGGTGGTTAGGCCACCGCAGGAAGACAAGGCACGTAAGTGGACACAGGATGAGAAGAGGCGGTTAGGGCACCGCAGGAAGAGAAATCACGTAAGCAGGACACGGGTGTCTGTTTGCAGAGTTTATGTGGGGAATTCCCAGCCCTTTTGTCCTGCTGGAACTAATGATGTAGAGTCAGGATGGTGGAGTCACTTTGATCTGGTCTGATTAATCATCTGATAGTTGGAGAGCGACTGACATATTAAGCAGGGAGTGACGTATGCAATTTTCAGTCTTAAAAATGATGGACTCGGTGGTGTAGATAATAATTGCAGGAAAAATGAGACCATTAGGGGAAGACAAATGAAGAGACTATAGAAATTATCCAGGCAAAAGCCAAGACAAGCTGGTGTGGATGGAAACGTATCTGACATTCTGAAATGCCGCAGGAGGTCATTGGAGATTTTTAACTTGGTGAACATAAGTGAAGTATTTGACTACGTTCTAAACTACTGATTCACAACTCTTAAATCCTTTAACATGTCAGCAGTAATGAGTTAGAGCTACAATGTTAAAGTCAATCTAATTTTGCCTCGTGTTAGAAATTCTACATCTCAAAGGAAAAAGAAGAAACCAAAAAGGAAGTGTTATGGTCAACCCCAAGTGACGGTCTATTACACTATTTTCCTTACAGTTGGCCTTAACTAATCATCACATATGTTTAGTGGTTGGGATTCATTGTTTAATGCAGAAAAAAAAACTAAAATTAGTGAAACAATGTGTACTGAGGGGGAAAAAAAAGATAGCCCTACATCCAGGAGTCAGTATTTTAAAGATATTCATAAACTCACATCACCAGATAGATCCTTCATACTTACCTGTTCTCCAAAAATTAGAAAGCTGTTGAAAACAAGGAAGCATTTGCAACAAGAGAACAGTTGAGTCATCACATTCCCTATTGTAGGAAATTACTTGGGTTCGGGGTGCAGGGGTGGAGGGCCCTTAGTGTTTCAGTTACGATGCCACTTAGGGTGCTCACATCTCATATAGGAGAACCTAGATTTCCAGTCCTGGCTCCACTTCCAGTTCCAGCTTCCTGCTAATGTGCACCCTGGGAGGCAGCAAGTGATGGGGTGAGGGCTCAAGTACTTGGGTGCCTACCATCTATATTGGAGACCTAGTTTGACTCCTGACACCTTTCTTCTGTTTGGCCCAGCCCCAGATGTTGGGGGCATTTGGAGAGTGAACTGGAAGATGGAAGATGCCACTGTCTATCTCTGTGTTTCTCTGTGTCTCTTTCACCCAAATGGATAAACAAATTTTTAACAATTGTATAATAATAAAAATACTTAAGCTATGTTCTGATACTGACAAAGAAAGATACCAGATACAAGAAATATAAATAAAGTTATCTTCAACAGCCAAATCCCTTAATGTGACAAGAGCAGCTATCATTAACTTAATGTGAAATAAAAAAGACACCTTGGCATTAAATTTATTTAAATATTAAGCCTTATTAAACACTGACAATATTTGGAGAGTGCACTGCAGTCAAGTTTAGCTTTATTTATATTACATATTCAGTTGAATATAACTATTTAATACCATCAGGTATTTGGAATACTCCAGATAGTTTTAAAATAACAGAAATGTATGAACCTAGACCATGAAAAATTAACAAAGCTCTTAGAGAAAATGGGATTGCAAATTACATATTTCTGAGAGGATAATTGGGTGTGCAATGGAGTGTTATTCTAGAGACAACCGTTCTACATGGGAGGAAAGGTCAAGACGGGGGCATAATCACTTGGTTATAACCACTCAGTATGTGACGAACCTAAGGGCACTACCCCTCCAGGACAGAGATCCGTGGTCTGTCAGCAAAGTGTAGCTGTGGTTCCCAGGTAGTCACCTCCTCCTGCCAACTACAGTTCCTTTGGCGGCAACCTGGCACCAAAGGCGGGGAGTGAGGATTTGCCCCAACTTCCTGCAACCAGCCCTAGCACTTCATAATTAGTTTCCAAAGTCCCTCTAAGCCCATGTTTCACACCCTGTTCTATTTCTCATCCCGAGTTAAGCCTCTGCATCTTGTCCAATCTAGTTGATAAGTGGTAACACCAGGAGATTACATAAAAACTGGTTTCTGTGTACTGGTCAATCCACGCCAGTGTTGCAGAATCTAGGAGCAGAGTTCAGCTTTGCAGAGCTCCTTGGTCAGAGGAAATTTGTAACCTCATGATGGTGACAGCACACGTATGAGGCCTTACTTTTAGATATGTTTCTTTCCAATCCAGCATATTCAAAGCCTCTTTAATGTCATCTGCCTTTTCAGTCCTCTATTGGTAGCATTCTAGTATTGAGTGAGTCTGGGTTTTTCCATCAGACACAGTAGTATCTGCACTGCCAGAGAGAGGTATTTCTACCACCTTTTACTGTGGGATTCAAATGCCTAAGAAACTTTCTTCCATGAGAAGCAATCATACATAATTATCCAATCCAAAGCCAATCTGGGAGCATATTTTCGGGAAGGTCTCAAATTTCATGGGCAAGACATGGTGATCCAACCTCAACCCCTTTCGTTTCCTTGTTAGCATGAGATTTGGGCTCCACCTCTCTAGGGCTGACTGCTTAAAATGGGACCTCCCAAGAAGTTCAGGGGCCTTGCAGGGTAAGTGCTTGCAAGTGATTGCTTTTCTCTTCAGCCAGGACTAAGAAGTCTGTGTATAGTCTTTCTCCTCTTTTAGTGAAAACTCATCATACTGAGGCCCCTGCCCATGCTGAGATCTTCATCTGACCCTAACTACTTGTGCAAGGCCAGCATCTATGTGATCCATAACCAAGCCACCGTATCCTGCAACTCTGATCATTTGGGCAGGATTGCACATAGCCTTCTTCCTCACTGGGGCCATTAAGAACCTAGTGTGCTTCCTCGACCCAGTAGCTGATGTCTGCTCAGGGTCCCTGTGTGGCTAGCATTTGTTTGGGCCTCCAAGGACTGTTTCTTTGCTAATGCTTCACAGACTCTGCCTTTCTGCTGAGGTCACCAACCCACACTATGGCTGAGCCCCCTGCACAATAGGCCGCGTATCTGGTGCATCCAGCTACGCCTCAATGAAAACACACAGACATTCATCTTCAAACAGAGCTACCATAAACTACCATGATTCACCAAGATAAAAATACCATGGGCCAGTGCCCGAGGCCTTTAGCAACACAACCAAGTCAACAGTTAAGAAAAAAAACACTACACAATTTATAAAATTTTATTTAAAGAATGCTGACCCACACGTTAAAGTTCAAGACCCTTCTATATTTCATTGATCTGTCCCGTGTTCAAGTTTAAGTTTTCTGAATTTCTTTATTTTTTTTAAAGATTTGTTTTATTTATTTGAAGGTCAGAATGACACAGAGAGAGGGCCAGACAGAGAGAACAAGAGATCGCCCAGCTACTGGTTCACTCCCCAAAAGGCTGTAATAGACAGAGTTGGAGCCTGGAACTCCATTCATGTCACCAGCATCAGCAGCAGGGTAAAGGTGTTGGGCCATCTTCTGCTGCTTTCCCAAGGGCATTAACAGGGAGCTTAGATCAGAAGCAGAGCAGCTGGGACTCAAGTCAATGCTCTAATATTGGATGCTCATGTCACAATTATCACATCATATCACAATTGCTTCACCCCACTGCCAGCCCCTGAATTTAATTTCTCAGAACAGGTCTTGTCACCAGAAGCCCAAAAGCTGTGCAAAACACTCATACATGCTCTCCTTTAGCCCAGCTCCCAAAATGAAGGGGTGAGAGAATGGGCTGAGCTGAGCTATGCATGCCCTGGTTCTTCTTCCAAAGTCTTGGACCAAAAAGCTAGGAGTGGAACACTACAGGGAGTTCCTACACATAAAGGCAAATTAAGAACGAAAGAACAGGTCCCTTTCTCCTGTAATTAATACTACATTTTGGTAAAACCTTACTATTTTGAATAAGTTACTAATTCAAATGAAAAATGTCTGATGTGTGAAATAATTTAAGAGGATATTGCTACTTTCAAGTGTCTTAAGACTGGAAATATGATTGGATAAATTAAGGTATTCGTTTAATCAGTAGATTAGCCTAGCAATTATGGATAGAAATTGGTGTCTACTTAGAAACTATTTTCCACTAAAAATATTTTCCATGGAAAAATAATGAGTGACTTACAAAGCATTTACTCTATTGTTTACAAAAAGTGAAATTCTCATATTGCTTGAATTTAAATAGATGACTTTTCACCGAATACTTTAAATTAAAAGCTCTTCTACTAACTGTGCTTGGGGATAATCCAGGTCCTTCTTTCAATAATAATGTGACACAAAACTGAAAAGAATGGTGTTACAGATGGCTGTCCTTGGGAGGCTGACTTCTCAATTTCTCCGTGTAATCCCCTCTTCACATTCCAGCTGCTTTGGCCAAGGCCAGTGCCTCTCTGCTATGGTTCTTCTCCAGTATACATTTCTTGTGCAACCACTAAGTGCTGGACAAGTGCAGCTCCCTGGATCCTCCAAGTCTTCGGTTGGCACCACTGTGTTAGCCCTCAGTCTAATTCGTTGACGGCTAGGAAGAATCTTGCTAATTCATGATGAGGCACTAAATATTTTGGCCAGCTCCATGTACTCCCCACTACCAGAGTTTTCATACCTCATATGTAAATAAGATGTGCATACCTTCATCCAATAAAAGAGCATTTTTCTTGGGATATCTTTCTGATTTCCTGAAATCTTTGCAGAAGCACAGCCACCTACTGTCTTGACATATTACTGCTTGCTGTTTTGTACACTGCATTTCTAGCTATTGAAGGCAACACAAGTTCATAAACGTATTCTGTTTCGTTTGCATTAAGATCATCCATTGGTTATCATCCCTATCTAGCCTATAGAATTAAGAGAAACGTTGGCATAGTTTTAAATGCTTTATATTCCAGAATATTCCAAATTCTGTTATATGCAAATTTGTGGTAATTGTTTCAGATGCTGAAAGGTGACTGATTCCCAAGATGCTTAAAATGAAGATCATGTGATGATTTTTATCTTTCTTTGAACTAGGAGCTGCAGCTAATTTTATGCTGAAAATTCATCCGCTGAAGAAATATCCTGTGGATCTTTATTATCTGGTAGATGTCTCAGCATCAATGCACAACAATATAGAAAAATTAAATTCTGTTGGAAATGACTTATCTAGAAAAATGGCATTTTTCTCCCGTGACTTCCGCCTTGGGTTCGGCTCCTATGTTGATAAAACAGTCTCACCATACATCAGTATCCACCCAGAAAGGATTCACAACCAATGCAGGTATCTCATATGTGACACAGATATCATATTAAATCAACTTTTTGTTATAAAAATCTCACATTATTTTTATATAAAGAAGTGTACAGATTTTATATTTTAGTCTTATTAGATAAATATCAAAGATATGTGGAGGTTAATTCCTGCCTGTAAACTTCTGAAAGGATCTGTAGATCAGGTTTTTTGTTTTTATTTTTTCAAATATCAGTCATTCAGTTTTTAATCACCAAAAAATACCCTCTACCTAACATTGGGAACTTTGGATAATCAGGTTGCTGTGTATATAATTATGTGTTTGGAAATTCGGCATTTCTCCTCTTTGATTGCTCTAAATTTGTTGAACTAAGATTTTAGAGTGTTTATCTTGCCCACACTGTGCCTAGCTCTCTGTGACTGCATTGTGACTGTGTATAATTGTATTGTTGAGGACATGACCAAAAGGAAACTCAGCCAGCTATCACATGGAGAGTGGGCCAAAGGATGAGAATTTGCTGAAAGTCTTTTTTATTTTTTCATCATTTTGGAATTCTGGTTCTAAATAGTACATGCTCCACCATGAATGAAAAAGTAATCTTTTTTTAAAGATTTATTATTTTTTATTTATTTGAAAGAGTTAGAGAGGTAGAGACAGAGAGAGAGGTCTTCCATCCACTGGTTCACTCCCAGATGGCTACAACGGCTGGAGCCGTGCCGATCCGAAGCCAGGAGCTTCTTCCTGGTCTCCCACGCAGGTGCAGGGGCCCAAGGACTTGGGCCATCTTCTACTGCTCTCCCAGACCACAGCAGAGAGCTGGATCAGAAGAGGAGCAGCCAGGACTAGAACCGGCACCCATATGGGATGCCAGCGCTTCAGGCCAGGGCATTAACCCACTGCGCCACAGCGCCGGCCCTGAAAAAGTAATCTTAAAATTGCAAATTTATCACACGGTATTATCATAATCCTGCTGAATTTTCAGAGAAACAAATCTGTGTAGTTCTTTCTTCATCAAGCATTTTAATAACTTTCCCATTTCCATGAATTGCTCACATCAACTTCCAGTACACATTTCACTTCATTAAAGCAATTTCTTTTTGCTTTTATATATATATATATATATATATATTTTTTTTTTTTTTTTTTTTTTTTTTTTTGCTCCAGAACAGGATTCATTCAGACCCTTGTGGAGTTCCATGAGTTCCTGGCCTTGAATGTCTGACAAAGAAGTCTCATTTTCTGGGATATCCTATAATTCTTAAAATAATCTAGATATTTTGGTTCATCACCAAGAATTCCACACCAAGTATTTTGAAAATCAGTATAATAGGGAGTGTGCGTTTGGCTCAGTGGGTAGACATCACTGAAATATACCTGCATCCCATATTAGAATTCTGAGTTTGAGACCCAGTTCCACTCCCAATTCCAGGTTCTTCTTAATGCACATGCTAGGAGGCAGTGGGTGATGGGTCAGACACCTGGGTCCTTTCTACCCACATGGGCGACTGAGTTCCAGGCTTTCAGTCCAGCCCAACCCTGCCTACTGTGGACATTTGGATTTGGAAAGTGAACCAGCAGATGGAAGATTCCTCTCTGTATCTTTGTCTCTCTGTCATTCAAATATAGATCAATAAAAATAGTCATTTAAAATTCAATGTAATATTTTTAATTGAAACAATAAAAGAATACTTCAACTAAATTCTGAAACCATTCCCCAAATATGTGCTACTCAACTATCTCATGATCAGTTGTGATAGGGAACCACTGCAAATTCTCATCTTAAAAATTCAACAGGCAGGGGCCGGCGCCGTGGCGCAGTAGATCAATCCTCCACCTGCGGTGCCAGCATCCCATATGGGCGCCGGTTCTAGTCTCAGCTATTCCTCTTCCAATCCAACTCTCTGCTGTGGCCTGGGAAGGCAGTGAAGGATGACCCAAGTGCCTGGGCCCCTGCACTCGCATGGGAGACCAGGAAGAAGCACTTGGTTCCTGGCATCGGATCGGGGTAGCTCCAGCCGTAGCTGCCATTTTGGGGGTGAACCAACGGAAGGAAGACCTTTCTCTCTGTCTCTCCCTCTAACTCTCACTGTCTATAACTCTAACTCTCAAATAAATAAATTTTAAAAAATCTTTAAAAAAAACAATTTCATCAGGCATATTAGCACATCAACAGCCCTTTGTTGTCCTGTATTATTACAGAAACATGTTTAATCTTCATTTTTTTGAACACCAAGCTTTATAGTTCTATTTCCACCATGCAAGAAAGCATTCACCAATATTAAACGTCTATCTAACTTTGTAAGTGTAACTTTTTGCTTATAAAATTTCCCTGATTAAAAAAATAAATAAATAAATAAATAAATAAAAACACTCCCTTTCTCCTACCAAGGACAGCATGTGGGTGGTATTCTGGAACATTCCAGGAAGCATAGCAAAATGAATTTGCATTCCGTCTTTCCCCATTCAGTGACTACAACTTAGACTGCATGCCCCCCCACGGATACATCCATGTGCTGTCCCTGACGGAGAACATCACGGAGTTCGAGCGAGCTGTGCACAGACAGAAAATCTCTGGCAACATCGACACACCCGAAGGAGGCTTTGATGCCATGCTGCAGGCTGCCGTCTGCGAGGTAAGACATTGCACCCTGCTGAGCACTGGCGCACCTGCAGAGCTCTCAAAGGAGAACTCCTTGTCTCATTGATGGAGTGAAACCGTCGTGCAGAAGAACGCACTCTCCTATCTCTCCCGTGTCTCCAGTGTTATGCATCTGGGCACGTGTTTGAGACAGGCTGAACTGTAAGAGGAGGCTAAATCGAATGCACCAAGGGTAAAAGGTTGCTTATGCACATGGACTAAGCCTCTCCAATAAGACTGCTTTCTTTATGCGCCTCACATCATGGAAGAACCAGAACTAGCCAGCCGTGGCACTCACAACGTGTTACCTATGTACTTGGTAGCTTGTCTCATTCCTCCTCCAGGCAGGGCAACCCCAGAACTCTGTATCCAGGAACTAGTGTGGTCAAAATGACTGTGGAAAAATAGAGAATAGACAAATAAAAAAAAACACTGTTTATGAAGTGGCGTTCTCCGCATGCACATCCTTCTAGCCTTGGTTTAATATTTGTCAACTCAAATGTTACGTTTACTGGAGGTAAAAACCACAGTGCAGATCTGTGTTACTGCACTAGGTCTAATTACATGTTTCTTTCAAGAGTCACATCGGATGGCGAAAAGAAGCTAAAAGATTGCTGCTGGTGATGACGGATCAGACATCTCATCTGGCCCTTGATAGCAAGTTGGCAGGCATTGTGGTGCCGAATGATGGAAATTGCCATCTGAGAAACAACGTCTACGTCAAGTCCACAACCATGGTAATGTAGCAGTAGCCCTCTCAGAGCTATGACTGAGTTCAAGGACAAGTTTAAATTGGCAGTCCAGCTGTTCTTGTACCAAGAACTGACCTAAAAGAGCAGGATACAGCACCAGGATAAGCCATGATTGAGAACAGGTAGAATAATGCCATTTACAAATGTGGATCAACAGAACATTAAATACTTGGACAGCACCTGGTTTGATGGGTTGCAAATGTAGCACTAGGCAAGGTTTTAAAAAATAAAAGTGATACAAAGCCTTCTTTCTTATGCAATTCAATAACCTTGAAAAGGGGAAAGGGGAGAGTATGCTTTGTACAAATAGATGAGTTCTCCAGGGTTGCTATCTACACACAGATTAAGGAGTGGTATGAAAAATGATTGTGTGGCCATCTGGGGAGTGAACCAACAGGTGGAAAATCTCTGTGTGTGTCCCTCTCTCTATCACTCCGCCTTTCAAATACATAAAATAAATCTTTAAACAAACAAAAACGGATAGAAGCTCTCAAAATTTCTCAGATCTTGGCTCCCTAGTGTCTCAATGATTTTTTTCCACAGTGCCTCCAGGCCAAAATAAATACCTATCAATTGCATGTATTGAGTAGTTAGGTCTAAATAAATTCACTATTTATGTCACAACAACTTAGGAGGTAGTAAAAATAATATTTGTGAATCAAATATATAGAGAGAATTTTGTGTCAGTTTTAGGAAATAACAATGAGAACTTCTCAAACTTTTTAATCACACAGGACATTGCTCCCCTTACTTGCTATTTCACCTTGACCCACATGGCCAAGATAGGATTCCCTTTAAAGGAATAGAACTAAATGGAATCTTACAAGGAACTAACTGCTACCTCCAGCGAGTAGTTTATGGGCTCTTGACATATACTGACTGTCACTGTCTTTACCTTGAAATTTTAAAATATTTCATGAGGCCACCATTTGTTCTAGCAGTTGAGCCACCAGCTGGAACACCTGCATCCCACATTGGTGTACTTGGATTTGATTCCCAGCTCTGGCTCTTCATTCCAGCTTCCCACCAGTGCAAACCCTTGCAGGCCCTGGAAGTCAGTGGTGATGGGTCAAATAATTTAGTTCCTACTACCCATGTGGAAGACCTAGATTAAGTTTCTAGCTCTTGGCCTCAGGTCCCCAGCTGTTGCCAGCATTGGTGGAGTGAACCAGCAAAAAACAAACAAACAAACAAAAAAACTCTTTCTCACTCTGTCTGTCTCTCTCAAATAAATGTGAGTGTAGCACAGTGCTCCAAGGCACTTCATACACAATTCGGAGCTACAGTATTGGAAGCAGACAAATTATGCTGAAATGGTGTGGTCCCCGTGTATAAAATTTAAAGAGACCACCAATAACTCTCTCTCTCTCTTTGTCAGACACTCTACAAAACTTGTTGAAAAGCTAGAGGAGCAATTGTGTTGGCATAGACCATAAGTTCAACCCTTGGTCAGTGAATGTAAAACTTCAGAATTTGGAGTTATTCCAATAGTCTTTCCCTGTGTTAGTTCTCCTGTGCCTTTGGCAGACACATCTACTTCTACTTAGTCATTTCATATCTATTATTCCTCTGTGTGACCTCTGTTAATCTGAGGTGCAGTTCTCATTTATTTATTGAAGACTGGAGGAGGAGACAGGAGACAATGAGAAGCTCTTATTTTTTAAGGAGAAAGAACAGTGACATTCTTCTCAAATTGCTATATTCTTTTGAAGTTCTGCCAGCTCACTGAAGTCATCTCTCCTTTGTTGAGAGGCCATTGCTCATCTAGAGAGGGTTCCTTAGGCAGGGAAATGCTGTAATAATACTAGACATACATCATGTCACAGGACCTTATGGAAATCAATTAGAATTCTGGTGGAATTTCAGACAGTGTTTGGGTTTTTATGATATCAGGAAATTGGACAGTCTGTCATGAACTTCCCCCACCTGCTGAGTGATCGAGTCATTTATTTGAAGAAATGACCCTTCCATGTGTCACTGGTGTGATGTATTGAGTAGGCCAAGGGGTAGTGTGTTGGCTACTACATTAGAAGAATACTTGATTTCAGTTATGGCAGGTCTGTGTTTTCAAGGAGCTTAAAAGCACTTTGATTGCTCTCTTAGCCATGCATTTATAGATCTGTGGGCTTAAACAGTTCATGGAAAATGTGCTTTGAATTCCACTTCCCCCCAAAGTCTGGAAGCTTCCTCTCTGAAAGATGTGCTGCTGTTCTGAAACTCCCTTTATCCAAGGCTGCCTTGACCTTGACTCTAAGCATTTCTCAGATGACCACCATCCTCCTTAACTTGACCATGATGGAGGAACTTTAAGATTTCTTTTTAAGATTTCTTTATGTATTTGAAAGGCAGAGTTACAGAGAAGCAGAGTCGGGGAGAGAGAGAGAGAGAGAGAGAGAGAGAGAGAGAGAGAGAGAGTCTTTCATCTGCTGGTTCACTTCCCAAGATGGCCACAACAGCCAGAGCTGCACCAGTCTGAAGCCAGGAGCCAGGAGCTTCTTCCGGGTGTCCCACGTGGATTCAAGGGCCCAAGGACTTGGGCCATCTTCCACTGCTTTCCCAAGCCATAGCAGAGAGCTGGATTGGAAGTAGAGCAGCCGGGACTCAAACCAGCACCCATATGGGATGCCGGTACTGCAGGTGGTGGCTTTACCTGCTACACCACAGCACTAGGCCCCAGAACTTTAAGATTTCTATGAGGTATACCAATAATGGAACACTTGGATTCCTGGTTTTATCTCCAGCAGCCAATACCAACAATGTTGAACAGTGCTCACAGCTGAGTTTCTTGGTCTAAGACTCCGGTTCTTTTATTCAGAAGGAGAAATAATTAGAAAAAGACCACTTACACAAATACTTCAAAAAGGTCATGGAACAAATGTAATTAAAAGATAAGTTTGGGACTGACATTGTGGCACAAACCATTCAGCCTCAGCTTGCAACACTGGTATCCCATTTTAGGGTTCCAGTTCAAATCAGCTGCTCATCTTCACATCCAGCTTCCTGCTGCCACACCCAGGAAGGCAGTGGATGATGGCTCAAGTGCTTGGGTCCCTGCCACCCCTGTAGGAGTCACAGCTGGAATTCCCAGCTCGTGGCTTCAGTGTGTCCCAGCCCTGACTGTTGCCAGATATTTTGGGAGTGACCCAGCAGATGGAAGATTTCTCTCTTTTTCTTTCTCCTTCTCTCTCTCTCTGATAGTCTGCCTTTCAAATTAAATAATACATCTTTTTTTTTTAATTTGAGTTTATTTTTGTGCAAAGAAAATTTGAAATCATGCATAGCTTTTCATAATATGCATTTTCTACCAACCTTTTAGACTCCTTGTATGCAAGGATTTCAATTTTTTGCACCAAAATAAACATCTTTTAATTCTAGTTTCCACAAACCTTTGAAATACCCTCATATATATCCAAATTACAAAGGCCAAAGTTCCACTGCTTATGCACATAACTGCTGCATGAAGGTCAGTGCAAACCCCAGAATCATAACAACTAGCACTGAGTATGTGTTAACTGAAAGCACTCCAGCAAACAGTGTCAAGCTAATGGCTACAACAACTCCATAGGATTATCATAAGTATCTCCTTTCACATACTGAAAGGTCAAAGGTCAGAAAAGTTAAGTTAGTTATCTTAGGACAGAGAGCTGAAAAATCACTAAGTTGCAGAGCTGGGCCAAATCCATCTCAATCTTATGTTAAAATCTATAATTTTTGTCCACTTTGTCATGGAATTTCAACTGAAAAGGAGACGTGTAGACATGAGGTTCCTGGTGTAATTTCTGCTCTAATTTTCTGAGTGCATCTTACTTAGGATTTAGCTTATGTAAATTACAAAATAAGGTATAATTTAAAATTGTTTATGTGTACACATTGCTTATATTTGTATATTGGCAATGATGTTACACAAGAGAATAACATAACATCTTTTACTGCTTTTTCTTCAAGACTGAGTGCATGAATCAGAAACCCAAGTAGTTTAACAACCAGTAATAAGGAGAGTTCTTTCTGTAATGGTAGATGTCCATATGAAAGTTGCTTGTGGTGTAGAAAATGGGTTATTAATACCGAGGGTCTGGAATTTCACCCTGCCTCCGCACCCAGCTCCTCCGGGGTTATTCCAGCTTCTCTCAGCCCTCCCAGAAACCACTCACCCCACCCTTGGCAGAGGCTGAGAACAGCACAAAGATCTTCAGTCACAATGAGAGGAGAACAAGGAGCAAGTATGTGGAGGTCACCCAGTGGACCTCATCAGTGCGGTTTTCAGATGTTGGTGTGACTGTCGGTCCTGAGTAGAAAGATTCGGCTCGGTGAGCTCCTGCCACGTTCCTGCTGTCTGCTAGCAGTCACGAGGTCAGGCTTGGTGTGGCTTTTTCCACTGAGTATTTCAGTGTCCTGTGACATGGTGATCAGAGATGCTGCTACCTCCTTAGGATTCCCTTACCCCTGGCTTCCTAGTGCCTTTTGCTGTGGCCTCCTTTGGGTAGAGCAGGTGCAGCTTAGAGACCTGGGGCAGTATTGCTGCAGGAATATTAGGCACAGCTGAACAGCTTTGCTCTCTCGGGTGAAAACCATCAGCACTGTTCCTCTTCTCCTGCATCTGTGCCTCACGGAGACTCAACTTCTAGGACGCCACTGAACAGTCTTTCTATTTGCCACAAAGTCCAGCTACTTTGGACTCTATTCAGTTGTCCTAGAACTGCAGGGAGAGGAACACGTAAGAACATACTTAACTAATTGAATCCACATCTTTACTACCTGATTTAATGAATGTTCATAAAGTTACCACATTTATTTCACTGTTTTTATCTATTTTTTCCAAAAGGGATTTTTATGACATTTCAAAATCTGGAGGACATTGATAATTAACAATACTGCACAGAATTGCATTTAAGGCTTTCACTGCCATCTTTTAGTTAAGGGATTTGTTCATTGTCTTTGCTGCCCTGTGAGTAGAAAGAACCTCTTGGACGTCAGAAACTTGAAAATGTTTCTCTCTCCTGTTTCTGGGCTGCTTTGTCTTGGATAAGCGCTAATAAAAATGATCATTTTTAAAGATTTATTTATTTGAGTTGGAAAGAGAGAGAGACAGGAGAGAGAGAGATTATTTTCTATCTGTTGGTTCATTCCCCAGATGGCTACAATGGCCAGGGCTGAGCCAGGCTGAAGCCAGGAGCTTCATTCAGGTCTCCCACGGGGGTACAGGGACCCAAGTACTTGAGCCGCCTTCTGCTGATTTTCCCAGGCCATTAGCAGGGAGCTGGATCAGAAGAGGAGCAGCCAGGACATGAACCGGCACCCAGATGGGATGCTGGTGCCATAGGCAGCATCTTCACCCACTATGCAAAAACGTCAGCCCCACTGATTTATTTTTCATTTATTCTTCAATAGCCAGCAAGGAAAACAAATAGGCAGGCAGGCAGGGAGACAGACAGGGAGCCTCTCTCTACTGATTGACTCATCAAATATCCACAGTTGCTTGGGCTGGGCTGGGCTGGGCTGGGCTTAGGAGGAAGCCAGGCACTGGGAACTCAGTCCAGGTCTCCCATGTGGGTGTCTGGAACCCAGTTACTGGAGCCATCACTGCTACCTCCCAAGGTCCATGTTACCTGGAAGTTGGAGTCAGGAACCAGAGCCAGGTATTGAACCCAGTTCTTCCAATAGGGGATGAGATCAACTAAATCACTAAACTAAACATTGGCCCCAAATATGCTAATCTATTGAGCATTTATTCTGCGCCAGGCACTGAATACACCTAGAAGGCTTTAAGTCCATGTGCAATTCTTTTCAACAAATGCATTGTTGCATTAACAAATGCAATGTTACATCTTGCTTTTAAAAACTTACAACGTCTCTGCAGTCAGTATTTAGTAGGATTTTTTTTAACAAAAAGGTAATATTTTATGCAGAAATCACCTGTACCAGGCTCAAAGTAACCCAAGTATCTCTGAATAGGATAAACTGAGAGTTTGCAAAGATGGCACCATCAAATTCAAACCAAATTTTATTTCATAAATCAAATTTATGAAATTTATCAAATTATGAAATTTATCAAATCATAAATCAAAATCAAATTTTATTTCATAAAATACTTATGGAATGGACTGTCCCAATTAACCTGGAAACTGCTCTAAAGAAACAGAAAACTGTTGCCATTCTTCTCGAAAACCTGGCAAAAATTACTAGCCCGTGCCCTCCTTTAGTGAATAGAGTATCATGATTACAAATCAACTCTACTTTGGGCAGAGACCTAAACATCTTCAGAGACCAAATATGAAGGAAAGGCCAGTCAACATGTATCCACGAGCACCTTCAGCCTTTGTGAGTGACCTTCAAATGCCTTTATTAAGCAGTCTTTTATTAAAAACTGTCTCTTAGTAAGTAGTCCTAGGGCCAGTTTTGTGCCACAGTGGGTTAAACCACTGCCTGTGATGCTGGCATCCCATATTGGACAGTCAGTTTAAGTCCCCACTGCTCCACTTCTGATCCAGCTCCCTGCCAATGCACCTGGGAAAGTGGTGGAAGATGGCCCAGGTACATGAGCCTCTAACACCCATGGGGAAGACTTGGATGGAATGCAGGGCTCCTGGCTTTGGCCTGGGGCAGCCCCAGTAGCCATTTGTGGAGTGAACCAGTGTATGGAAGAATCTCTCTCTCTCTCTCTCTCTCTCTCTCTCTGTTACTCTGCCTTTCAAATAAATAAATCTCTACCAAAACACATACACACACACAGACACACACACACACACAAAACAGTCTCATTCCCAGAGAGGAGCAGACCATCTCAGCTGGACAGTTTTACCCTGTAAAGGATGTTTGTGTCAGAAGACACTTGGGTTGTCACAGTGGAGAAAGAGGGCAGCAGAGACATCTGGCAGGGAGAGGCCAGGGATGCTGCTAATCCTCCCACAGTGCACATAGCATCCTCCTCCCTGCACCGGAAACATCCAGCCCAAAATGTCAACAGCACCACTCTTGAGAAACCCTGACATATAAAGTTATACTACAAAGCCATGTGGATAGAAAATAGGCTATGGGATGGGACTGGATTTAGACTAACAAGACTAATTTAAAGTCAGCCTCTGCTATCAGACTGCTCCCATGGCATTTTGATATTTGTCTCTCCTTTAGAAAATAAATTCCACCAAATAATCCAGACCACTGAGCATTCTGTGTAACTAAGTTGTTGAGTTTTTTATCTTCTCATTAACACTTCAAATTTTATATATCTTATGAAATGATTTTTATGAATTTCCCTTAATATGAAAAGAGTCATACACTTCTCTTTTGTCCACTTGGGTCCATACATTCTTAAAATCTGCTGGGAGCAGGCAGTTTTGCCTGGTGGTTGCAATGTCTGTGTCCCAAATCTGATTTCCTGGGATCAATTTCAGGCCCTACCTCCCTTTTCAGTTTCCTGCATTTAATGTGCACCCTGGAAGGCAGCAGGGAATGGCTCAAGGAATTAGGTCCCTGCCTGTCCCTTGGGAAACATGAATTTAGTTCATTGCTCCCAGCTTCAGCCTGGTCCAGCCCTGGCTCTTGCAGGCATTTGGGCCAGTGGATGAGAGATCTATCTGGGTCTGTTTTTCTGCCTGTCTATCTGACTGTCTACTACATATCTATCATCTATCTCTATCTCTCCCTGTCCTATCAAATAAAGTGTAGAAGACCCACCCCATGGCTCTGCATCATCGCTTTAAGTGAAACAGCTCTCAGTGAGTGACCCTCACCTGCTCTTCCTCTGACACTTATATCAGTCCCCGTAACCTGAGTAAGGAGGGCACTTTCCCTTCTCCCTCTTGCCTTCTAGCTCTACTCACTGTTTGCAGAGTTAGAGAAGCACCGTGTCATGGGTTAGCCAGAGGGGGAGTTGGAGTTGGAGTACAGGAACAGTGACATCAGCAGAACAGGACAGATGGCTGAGAGGGACTGCATTCCCCTGCTGGTAACAGGGAGGACATGAAAGAGAAAGCTTCGCAGAGGATAATACGTTTCATGGAAGGAAGGGGAAGGGCTTCAGCGATGGCTGTTCCTCCACAGGTCTGCTGTCAACGCTGGCTTATTTAAACATCTGTTATACATTTGTAATTAAAAAAAAATCTGCCTGGGTTACTTGCACTTTTCTTTTCAAAGAGATTTCTCTCTAGGGTTCAAAAAGTGTGTTCCACCTAACTTTCTTCATGAACTCCAGATCAAGCTCGAATATTCTAGATTTAAAGATTGCGTGCTTTTGGTCCATTGGATTTCCTGTCTTTGGAGCAGGGAAAGAGATTAAGAGGGTTTCAAAAGCTGCTTCCATCTTAGGCTGCTCTTTGAATATTGACTTCATGTGAGTTGAGGGTAAACTGGTTAAAAACATATGGATTACATTTCCTGTAAAATAGGAATGGTTTTAAAAATTAAGAAGGGTGAGTGCTTGGCAAGCTGCAATTATTTTTTGTCAAAGCAAAAAGATTTGAAAAGTGGCTGTTGCCATTAAAAATTATTCCCAATACGGCTGCTTCTACGTTGCCTTTACTTGTTCTTTTTAACTTACTGGCATTTTTCAAGCTGTCATAAATGCATTTTAAGGTTATACATTGTATTAGGAACAGGAATAAGAATTTAACCAGCAAAATTTATATTTGGAGGATTTGTTTTCTAATACTTTAAAATAATTTTCTTAAGAATCTTTCATTATGCAAACCTAGGTGATAATACCCTGTGTCTTCACAAACTGGTTTCATATCACATTTAAATGCAATTCATGGAAATTTGATTTTTCTATCACATTTATAGAACAGCATAGAAAGAAATGACATTTGTTATGGTTACTCATGTTAGTCATTGCATTTTTAAGCATAAAATGATATCTTATGTCCATGTATAAATGTAATATTTGGGTCACAGAACTTAGACTGTAAGTGAAACTAATTAATTTTACCAAATTCATATGGTTGTCAAAATGCAGAAATGTTAACCAAAATGATTTAGTGAAATTTTTAACATTGGAAGATCTAATAAGAAACAAAAAGTATAGAGGGATTTGAACCTGAATTACAGGATGCTAATTAAGTTTGGCCATATGCACTAGGTGCCGGTGGGCAGGCAGAGGCTCCTGTAAGTGAGTGTTGGTATCATCTCACTGGGAGGTGTCCAGTGATGAACCTGAGATTGGAGACACAAGTTTGACTTTTAGAAGAGCATTTGTGGAAAGGAAGCATTGGAGGAAGGAGGCTAGTGGGAGACAGGCCAGCAGGCACCAAAACAGAGTTAGACAGAAGGAACAAGTTCTTGGGGACTCTAGTTCACAATAAGGTATTGGAGCCTGTATAACAAACTGGAGGAAAGGAGGTGGTGGGCGAGATAAGTAGATCCAAAGGTTGAATTAGAAACAACAGTGTTCTAATATGGTTTTACAATGAAATGTCTGCAGTTTGCAGGTTTCTCATATCTTCTAAATTAAATTTTACTCACTTTCTCCTACTCATCCCCAGCTGTCAGTTTACCACAACGAATGCCACCGTTGACTGCAAGATTAATTTGTCCATGTAAAACAGGTTTATAATAGGTAAAATGGCAAATCGATTAAGTATAATGATACTGTTGAGATAGCTATAATCTATATCTTAGATAAGTAATTAGAAATGAAAATTAGAATTGCTGTTAGTTTTAACCTATTTTAAAGTTTATTCTTTTTATTTATTTGAAAGGCAGAATTACAAAGAGGGCAAAAGACAGAGACAGAGTTGGGGCAGAGATCTCTTCCTTCCTCTGGTTCACTCCCCAAATGCCTGGAACAACAAAGCCCAGGCCAGACCAAAGCCGTCAGCCTGAAATTCCATCTGGGTTTCCTACATGCCTGGCAGGGATCCAAGTACTTGCGCTGTCACCTGCCACCTCCCATGGCACACATTAGCAGGAAGCTCAATTAGAAATAGAGGCAGGACTTTAATCCAGGCATTTCGGAAGGGGATCTGGGTATACCAAGCAGTGGTCTAACCTTCTGTGCCACAGCATCTGCCCCAGAATTGCTATTCAATCAAGAACCAATTGTATTGGTGCACACACTATTGTTGTCATTTTAATTTTGTCAGCAATCATGAAAGCCAGAACTCTGTAAAGTGACAGACCTGAGAGTTGAGTTCAGGACTTTCTGCTACTGCAGAGGTTTATGCTAATATCATATTTGGGCATATAGATGATATTACATATACATATTTATAGGTATGTCATGTATACAATATATATTTGTAATTTAACACTGAGTTTTGCCTCAAACCATGAATGCCACTAGTGTGTTAATATTTCTGTACATTAAATTACCTTTCAGTTATGTCACTTTGAACTCAACGTCAACTTCAAGAGGTGCTGAACTCATTGTGTTATGTTGAATCCGGCCCTCTTTGTTTTTCCAAGTTACAGGTTTTTATGTTACTTATAAAAGATCTTAATACATTGATACTGATATTGTCTTTGAAAAGAATGTAAATGCATCTAGTAAATCCATTACTTTCCAAAATAAGTCCATTTTCTATAAATCAACTGGCTTTCTTCATAATAGATGTTTGGATATGTGTGGGATTGAGCTACTAATTTCACTCCCTTCTTTATTTCATTATCCATTGCAGGAACATCCCTCACTAGGCCAACTTTCAGAGAAATTAATAGACAACAACATCAATGTCATCTTTGCAGTTCAAGGAAAACAGTTTCATTGGTATAAGGTATGTTAATTTCCCACATATAGGAATTAATTAACATTAGAAGACTTCTTAGAACCACAGGTAAGGATTTGGAATTACTATATCTTGTACAGTTAATGAATTTAATACTGTAGTCACTACAGTATATTTTACAGTGTCTGAAGTTTAAATTTATACTTTGCATTAAGTATAAATTCTGTCTACATTGGTAACACATGGAACCCAGTGTGGGCACCAAATGCTGTTTGAGAATTATAGTCAATGAACATGGTACTGAATGCAACAACAAAGGAAAAGACTTCATCAAGTGATAAGTAGTTCATAATCCATGTCTACACCTTTCACGTCCAGAGTCTTGCTTATTTTGGGCGGTGTTCAGATATTCATGGAAAATGCACAGTATGAAAGAACTACACATAGACTCCAATTTGGGCACCAAATTGACTTATCTTTTAATTTCATTTTTCCATTAATCTTTTAAGTACCCTCATCTTCTGGCCCTTGTAGAATACCAGCTTAATTTTCAGTAGCACCAACATACCCAGCTTGGCCTGGGTCACCCCATAGAAGTGCGTGAGCTGACACAGCTTCATACATAAGAATAATATTGTTGGGGTTTGGAAACTGTATTACTATCACTTCTCGGCCTTTTGGCTAAGATCAAGTGTGGAAACTGTATTACTGTGGAGGCACCATGGACTCCCACAGCAAGACCTGCTCCCCTGTGACCTTGGAGTAACTTCCTTTCACAGTCTCTTAAGTTTAATTTTCCTAGATCCACTCTTCCCTTCGTGTCTGTGACTCTGTGCTGCCCTAATTCCCATCGAGCTCCTCTGTTCTCTGTTACTGGGTTTTCTCAGCTCCTTTGCTTTTCTGCATCTTCCTTCTACTCTATAAATGGAAATCCTGCTAAGTGGCCCATCTTCAATACCTTTTACTCACTTTTTTAAAACTTTGAAGAAACTACCTTTTCAGAGTCTTGAACCCATTGCACTGTGGCATAGAACCACTTTCCCATGGAAGTGGGGAATCTGGCCCAAAATAGATGGCTCAAACCACTTTGTTAACAGTAAGAACCACTTCTGCTTACTGGGCATTTAGCTATTATCTGCTGCTGAGTTGATAAACATTAACTCATCTCATCCTCTTAGGAACCCTTATTAATGAGGGCACAATGATCCATATGCCCAATGTAAAGACAAGGAACCAGATATAGAGCAGTTAAATGCTTGCTCAACGTTCTCGAACAACCCAAAGCCCAAGCTCTTAACCTCTAAATACTGTGCCAATTTTTATAACTTGTGCCTCCTCTTTCTCTGCTGTTGATCATTTCCTGATACTTCTATGAGCTATCACACTTTCTCCCTATGCCTTGTAAACTTGCTATTGAACAATGAGCCATAAAACCAGGTACAGTTTTAATTAAATTCTCTGCAGAGTAAGAATCAACAGGCTCCAAAGCCTGACAAATTCTGCAGCGAGTCCCATGTGTGCCCTCAAGGCCTCCTGCTTTGAGTGCCCAGGGATCATTTTTATCCATCCCCTTTCATCTGCGTTCTAACAACCTTGTAATTGACCTCCCTAATCCAGCTTCCAAGTGGTGGCCAGATGGACTACTGAACTCACAAGTGCACCCACAGAGCTCCTGGAGTTTACTTTTCCAGTGGCTGCCTCTGGCTTAGAGGACCAGGCTCTGCTGTGGTCTGTGAGGCCATCTGGTCTCTGCTTGCAGCAGCGGCCTCATTACCCACTCTTGCTGGCCTTGCACTTGCTCCTCCAGCCAGGCGTCTCCTCCTCCTCTGCACGTACGCATCAGGCCTTTTCTTTCCTTTGTGCCTTTGCTCTTGCTGCCTGCCACAGCCCCGTGTCTGGATGCCAATCTCCATCATCCCTTGTGTAACTCGTACTCAGCTTTTAAGACGTAGTCCTGCATCAGCTCCTCCAGGACATGGTCCCTGCGAGCCTTCTCCAACACTCAAATGCTTGCTTGCTGCCCCTCTCACAGGGGTCTGTGCAGATCTCTATGGCTTCATATGGACGATGGTTTATGAAACTGATGGATAGAAAATATGTAGTATAGGCTATAAAGTAGCATATGTGCATATGTAGTATAGGTTATGGTAAAGGCTATACAATAGGCACCAAATAAAATTGGATAAGTGAATTTTAAGAATCTGTAAGTGACATGTTTTTCCTATGATCTGAGACACCATGTCTTTGGTGTCTGTGGCGGCTGGTATGCTGCAGGAATTTGATGATACTTGTCGAGTAGAAAAATGAGTGAATTAATGGATTTCTGAGACACTTTGGCATCTCCTTCCTTATAAAAAATGCACCCTGCATTCTAGTGAAGCTACTTTCTTCTCTCTGCTTCATCTCCACCTCTGGTAGACCTTGTTCTCATTTCCTCCTAGGAATACTTGGACTTTTCTCTGTAGTTATTAAGGGCCCCGTCTGGAACACCTGCCCCATAAAGCTTCTGTGACTGTGATGTATCCCCCACTCTGCCCCTGCATTTCCTAGAAGCTTTTCTGTGAAGCAGCAGCTCTGTAAAATATTTATATATGGTACATGAGAAAAGAGTCTGATAACCTAGGCAGGATTAGGAATACCATATTAAATAATATTAAATGATTTCTAAATTGCAAGCCTGTTCTGATCCTTTTAAACTATGGGTGTGTGTTATGAGTCCCTAAGGGGAAGAAATAAAATGCAGAACTTCTTTCTTTCCCCTCCAAACTCATTTCATGTTTAAAATCTTTTGGGGCTGTGTTCCATGGAAGATACTTCAGGACACACCGGTGTGTGGTTGGAGATTAGGTTTCTAGGCCATTGTGTCATGCACAGCCACACACACACATACACACACACTCACACTCACTACCATTTCAGGAGTATATGTTGTGACTGCCCTTCTAGGTTGCTTGTATTTTTCTTGTGTCTCACAATAGCTCACCCTTTTCTGAGAAATATAAGAAAGTTTTAATATTTGCTGACTGTTAAACCACTGCATACTACTGTCATTACATAAATGCTACTGATATGTCTTCTAGGACCTTCTACCCCTCTTGCCGGGTACCATTGCTGGTGAAATAGAATCAAAGGCTGCAAACCTCAATAATTTGGTAGTAGAAGCCTATCAGGTATGCATATATTTCACCCAAGTTTCTGCAGACAGTAAATTTTAACCCTGATTTCTGTGCCAAGATATAAATTATATGTATATTCTTTGGCAAGATATAAATGTTGAGAAGAGTGGTTGAAAGAACATCAGGAATTAGGAACCTGGAGCTTAGCCCTAGCTTTACTAGGAATGGTACCTTGGAAAAGTCACTTCAGCTTTCTGTCCCTCAATTATCCCCATTCACAAGAAAATAAGACTGGGCTAGAGGATAACCCAACTTCCTTCCAAACTCAAAGTTCAAGAAGTCACCAAACCATGGCTATGCAATATACTTTATTAGCAAGACATTGCAAAAATCCCATGTCATAAAGTAAAATAAGAAACTCACACTAATATTTAAAGCAAAAAGTCCACCAAGGGAAATGAACTATCTGAGATATAGAGGTTACTAAGAGGACTCTGTTAAGTCTCTGTGGTCAGACAATTATCCAATTATTTTAGCAGTTTTGTGAAATGGTTTGATGAAAAGAATCACCTTAATAGCGACCTTCTTACTCTCTTATTGATTGGATGCTGATGGCCAAGAATTTGAATATCTGCTCTCTAAAACTGGGTCATTTCTGGTTAGAACATGTTACGATGTTTTGATAATAGTGACAATTACTTTCATGCCACTAAGAACCAGTCATTTTCCACATATAATCTCATATAGTCCTCACATTTGACCTATATGGCAAGGGTCAGCAGTCCCATTTTACAAATACATTTGTAGAAACCAAGGTGCAGAGAAACTAAGCAAATTAACCAACAGTTACACAGCTCATGAGCTGAAGAAGCAGGAGCAAACTCCAGCTGTTCTTTACCTCCAGGCCTTGAAGAATCTGATAGGACATCTATCAGGTGCTTCTTGTACCTGCAGTATAGCAATGGTCTCCCCCTGAAATTGTACCTCATAGTCCTAGATCAGTAGGCATTTTGGCTTCCATGTCAGTCTGAAGCGTTGGAAGCCGAACTGTAGCAGCTGAGTGCATCAGAGCTGTGTTCCACATTTCAATCTGTCAAGAATGGCCACTTGTGATGATGAATGTGTTCGCAATGTTTTCTTTAAAATATGTGTCAGTATTATTGGATTTAAAATGATTATCTTTGTAACACAGGCTGAGTGAGAAATCTCTTTGAAATGATCAAAATGCACGGTCATGGGAAATACGTGGGAAAATACAGGCGTTTCTGTGCAGATAATCTAACCCTTCAGTATTTCACATATTCTCAGGTCACTGTGAAAATGTGGTTCTTATTCATCCTTTGCAGAGCAGACTCTTGGATTTAGTTAACAGCTGAGTCTAAAATGATTTAATAAGCTTGACTCTGCTTTGTTGCTTACGTTGGAAATGGCGATAGAGTGTAATTAAAAAACGATGTCTCTGCAGAAACTCATTTCAGAAGTGAAAGTGCAGGTGGAAAGCAAAGTGCCAGGCGTCTACTTTAACGTCACAGCCATCTGTCCAGATGGATCCAGGAAGCTGGGCACGGAAGGATGCAGCAATGTAACAAGCAGTGACGAAGTACGTGTGAGTGAGCCATTCTGACTTACAGGAAACTAAGTTGTTTGGCGTGCTTGCTCATAGAAAAATCAAACCACTGTTGACATCTTGACATATTTATTCCAAGCGTCCTATTTATGCTCCCTGTATCTTGCATCGTCTCTTCACAATGTTCCTGTTTGTTTAAATTCAATTGACTATTCTCATTAACTTTCAAGTTAAAATAAATCAATATATTCAATTAAGCTCTTCCTTAATAATAATGAGTAGCTCCTAAAGCGGTTGTCACAACCAGCATAGGTTAGAAAAGTCACATCTCTTCAGTAAGTTGTCTCAGACCTAGTGGTGATAGAATACCATCTTGGTTTCAAATCTGCGGGTTTTCAGAGTGAATGTGAAACTGAAAGCATCAAGACACAGAAAAGAGTGGGAATGAGGGAGCAGAGGATGAAGGCTGGGAATTCTGAGGTCTTTCAGTTTGTGATGGTGCTGGTACACTCAGCATGAGTGAGGAGGTTGGGACACTTACTAAGAATCTCCTAAGAAAAGAGAAGTGGCATCACTTAACTGTAAAGGATGAGGCATAAGGAAGAGAGGCCCCGATCACCCCCAGCAGAAGGACAGGGAAGCAGAGGAGATATTCTCTGAGGATTGCCAGAGTGCAGAGCAAGGCACACAATCCTTGAAAGGCGAACTGATTTTCACTGAGTCATTCACCTCGTGGGGCAGCAATTGCCTCATTTTAACCTTTTTATACATTTATTTAATTTTTATGTGAAAGGCAGAGAGTTGGGTAGGAGGAGAGAGAGACACTCCCCGAATGCCAAGTTTCCCATGTGGATGGCAAGGATCCATCAACCTTCAACCATCACCTGCTGCCTCCCAGAATGCACATGAGCAGGAAGCTGAAATTAGGAAGAGCCAGGACTCAAATCCAGGCCCTCTGACCTGCAGGTGCCCCAAGTAGAGACCTGACCCCCTGCCAAACACACACTCTATTCATTTTAAATAATTTTTAAATAAATAATTTTTAAATAAATATATTAAATAAATGGCTGGGACTATAGGATTTCTAATCCCTGTTTCTTCCACCTCTCAGGTATTATGGTATTGTTAATTACTTCAATGGCATGCTATAGGTAAAGAGTTATTGAAAGAGATGGAAAGTCCTATTATTCTAAGATCAAAAAGAAAGAATTTTCCTTTCTCCTTAATTAGAATATATTATCCCATCTTGGAAATTTTAGAATCTGCAATAGCACATATATTTTTCCTCTGAGCTGTATATTTTAAACTAATTATTGCAAGCTTCTAATTCTGTAGTTCCCTCTATAATCACTCTTTGGATTTTGTTCAAAAGGTATCACACAGCAGTTTACAAAATATTTATGATTTAAATACAGAGAAAACTTTTACTAGCAAAAGATAGTGAGTGATGAAACCCAATTTTTTATGAGTAGTTCTTTCTTTCAAAAATCTCTATTTTAGAAGAAGTATTTTCCTGATTTCTTACTTTTTTCCCCCTCTTCTTTGCCTGTATCCCCTTTCCCCTCCACTTTCAACCAAGTAACATAAGCAGTTTGACTCTGAGGAATATTCATTTGCCCTCCCTCCTAATTACATCAACCCTAAGTTTTGTTCCACTGTTCAGAACGGCAGGGGCCACATTACCATACACATCTGTTAATCCTTAACAATCCTAAAAACAAAAACTATTTCAAGTGCAAACCAACTGTATTGATTTTAATGAGACCGATTCTACTTCCTTATGCATAAATAAACTTACATTTAGATTTTATGTATATTTAATTACATATATGCTAATTAAATAGATTTCTGTTTAAGGCCACAAAATATACAACCTTCTTATGTAACAAATGACCTGAAGATGGTAAGGCAGGTCAACTATAAGTGGACACATCAAACCAATTGTGCTGTGCAAAAAGAAGAAATAGAGCAAATGGAAAAAGTGGCCGAGGGAAGGGCATTGTAGTTTCAGGAGGGAAACCAAAGCCTGGCGGTCCTCTTCCTTGGTTCTGGAGTAACTCTTCCCTCTGGGATAAATATTTGACCTCATCTTGAAGATCTAAGATTTGAGAGTGAGACGTCTAAATCTTTTGTCCTTGACTGATCATAGTAAACCTCATATTTTCCTCCTTTGGCACCCTGTATAAAAGAAAATGTGACTCTGAAACTTAGCACCCTAGAAAACAGGAAGGAAAGAAAGCTGTTTGGTTGAGTATCTCATCTCAGGGTTTTACACCAGCGGAGCAGAGCCCTTTGCTTGGGTTTACTTGCTCTCTCTAGCACCAGGTATTCAATAATCCCACATTTTGGGACTGAATTCGGACCAATGCTCTATTCTTTCTCAAATCTGCTAAGAAATTAATCATAATGGTGGAGTAGATGCTTTAAATAGGCTTAGTCTCTTTAATAGTGCAATATTAGCAACCATTGCATCCTTCAACTCCCTAGTTATTAATTAATTTATTAATTATTAACAATTAAGAAATAAATGCCTGAATTAACTAATAATAATTAGGTATTAATTAAGAAGCAAATGACCTTGAAAAGGGAAGCTGCATCTACTTATAAAAGAGATTCATGTGTATTTTACAAATATTACTCATGTCTTCAAGATAGTATATTATCAATTCAAATCTTAGCAGTTATAATATTGGTGATAAAATAATCAATGTATGTAAATCTATTTCCTCAATCTCAATTTAGGTGCTCTTCAATGTAACAGTGACAATGGAAAAATGCAGTGTCACAGGAGGGAAGAACTATGCAATAATCAAACCTATTGGTTTCAATGAAACCAGTAAAATCCATATACACCAAAACTGTGGCTGTGAGTGTGAGGCCAGCAGAGGAGGTGCAGCGAAGTGTGCCGAGGAAGCACCCCTGGATTCCACGTGTCCCCAGTGCCAGGAGAGTCAGTGTCGTCAAGAGGAAGCACAATCTCCCAGTCAGGGCTGCAAGGCCCACGAGGACCAACCGGTGTGCAGTGGCCGAGGGGTTTGCGTTTGTGGGAAATGCCTATGTCACAAGATGAAGCTTGGAAAAGTGTATGGAAAATACTGTGAAAAAGATGACTTTTCCTGTCCCTATCATCATGGCAGTCTGTGTGCTGGTGAGTATGGGTGGACACAGTCTGTCTTTGTGGTCACGAAGACACTGGCATATCAGTGAGAGTCCCTTACGTCTCATCTTACAAATGACCACCACTGAGTCTGAATTTAATTTTCAATGTTTCTTAATGTGTGGGATTAGGAAACAGCACAAGACCTATTGCCTCAAATGTTGCTATTTATATTTTAGCTTACTTCATATAAGAAATACTTTAAAATAAAAACTAAAGTTAATTGTCATTTCCATGTATTCCTTGATCTCATAAAGATAGCTATCTGAAAGGGAAATGGCTGATGATGGCTGACCCACCTTCTAGAAGAATCAGATATTCTAGAAGGACCTGATTCATTCTAGTTAATGGTCACTCCCCCCAGTTGACTCAGAGGGTTTTATTTCTATCAGGATAATGAGAACTGAGCTATAAAAATACACTTTTCATTCATTGGAAAATTCTCAATGCATGATTGTAGCTGGAATTATAAATCTGCA
The DNA here is from genome assembly GCF_964237555.1 of Oryctolagus cuniculus. Lineage (NCBI taxonomy): Eukaryota > Metazoa > Chordata > Mammalia > Lagomorpha > Leporidae > Oryctolagus > Oryctolagus cuniculus. The sequence goes on from NC_091447.1 coordinate 12,470,716, forward strand.
TAATTTAAATCTCTCCAGCCAATTTTTGAAAACCACTAGCAACAGAATTGCCAAAGGACAGCATTCTTTAGGAAAATGCTGTTTTACTAAGTAATCTGGAAGATTAGCTCCTGAGGCCACACACAGACCAAACAGAAAATGAAGTTATCACAATTCCTATGGGCTAATTAGGTTTGCCGCCACCTAGAGGTTAGATTAGAGAAAATTTGTACACATTTGGAAATGAAAGCAAAGTATTATTTTTAAATGACTTAAATAAACAGTCATTTCTGTGGAAACGCCCCTGTAACAATGTGCTGAGTCTACGTATTATAAAAAAAAAAAAAAACCCTGGTAATATTTTCATTTAGCAAATATGTGTTAAATTATTGATGAGCAGAAATAATTCATTGTCCTAAGGACATAGAAAGTAACAAACTTATAAAAAATAAATTTTATATTCTTGTATAAACCAAAAATGGTCCTACAGCATCTAAATATGTGATGGCAAGTTGCCTTTATATCCTGTTACATACATAGAATATTTTAAATCCCAAGCATTTATTCAGCTATAACTGGCATTGTGAGTAGGATGAATTAGATTTCTAGGTGACATAAGAATGAATCAGCAGTTTGTCTACTGCATGTTACAGAGATGAGAAATATTTTACAGAGGGGAGAAAGAATTTACTGAAATCATCTCCTACAGCATCCAGTCTCTCAAACAAATTCCAGATACAATGAGGATCCCACTGTGATTACAGTGACATGTCAAAAATTCAAGAACTAGCCCTTCTGTAGAACTCTGGTGCTCTGAGCTGCAGGCGGGGAGGATCTGCTTTGAATTGTCTGTGTTGAAGTGCACACTGCAGGGCTGACATGAGTTTTCGCCACTCGTTTCCTCTGCAGGGAAAAACACATGTTCACAGGTCAGCTGGCTAGGGTTTGGCACACAGCCGACAGAGGAACAGAGTCTGACAGACGTCTGTTTGGCCTGGAGCTCATTAGTTTTACACTGGGCAGATCCTGCCGCCGTGGACCCTGGGGCAGCCACTCTAAGGTGCTCAGCATACGAGAAGGGACAGAGCGAGTGGGAGAAGGAAGGAAGGAAGCGAGGGAGGGAGAGAAGGAGGGAGGGAGAAAGGAAGGAGTGAATGCAGATCGGCTGATTTGTGGACACGTGCATTTAGGAAACATTATATACCCCAATAAAATGTAAGCCCCTTATGATTTCTAGTTCCCTTTGTCATACTAAATTTTGGCTACTTTATTCAGTCTAACATCTGTTTAATTATATATAGAAAACATTACTTCAACTTGCCTGTGTGCATAAGTGCCTCCACCCCACCCCTCCAAACACACACCATCTTGTTTATTTTTTTTTCATTTATCACCAAATAAGAGCTCACCATGTAGTTAAGGACATGCCCATTAAGCTATTATACAAAGAAATACTACTCAGCCATAAAAAGGATGAAATCTTGTGATTTGTAACAACATGACTGAAACTGCTAAGCAGAGCAAACCAAGCACAGAAAGACAAGGATCACATGATCTCACTCATATTTGGAGATGGTGATGTCATAGAAATGAAGGTTATAATGGTGGCTACAAGAGACTGAGGAGGCAAGGGAGAAAGAAGGGTTGGGGAAAGCTTAATTAAGAGCACTAGGTTAGGCCGGTGCCGCGGCTCAATAGGCTAATCCTCCGCCTAGCAGCGCCGGCACACCAGGTTCTAGTCCCAGTCAGGGCGCCGGATTCTGTCCCGGTTGCCCCTCTTCCAGGCCAGCTCTCTGCTGTCGCCCGGGAGTGCAGTGGAGGATGGCCCAAGTGCTTGGGCCCTGCACCCCATGGGAGACCAGGATAAGCACCTGGCTCCTGCCATCAGATCAGCGGGATGCGCCAGCCGCAGCACGCCGGCCGTGGCGGCCATTGGAGGGTGAACCAATGGCAAAAGGAAGACCTTTCTCTCTGTCTCTCTCTCTCACTGTCCACTCTGCCTGTAAAAAAAAAAAAAAAAAAAAAAAAAAAAAGGCACTAGGTTATAGCTAGAAAGGAGTAGGGATGTCTGTGGATCCACTGTACAGGGTGGCCATAGATAAAGTTAATGTACCGTGTATCTCTCAAAAACCAGCAACCAGCAAGCTAGAAGATGGAATTTTGGCTGCTTTCACCATAAAGACATGCTAAATGTCTGAAAAGAGAGCTATTTTTACGCTGATAGTACATTTCAAAATGTGTGCACAAGCCAAAAGATCGCATGGTTCCTCACAGATACATACAATGTTATATGCCTGTTAAATCTTTTAAATAATTTTAAATGTACTGAGGGTGTGAAAGGATTAGTCAGTCTGCTTCCTGGTATCTTTAAATGGTGTTGGCAGCAAGAAGCACTCGTCTGCCTCTCAGTTATCCCAGACTTGTAATAATGAGGCTGAGAGAATGGATTACGTTACTCACATACTCTTATTTTACTGATTTCAACTCAGACAACATTACTGCAGCCTTTGTCACTTCTTTATAGTTGTGTGTTTTTAACTTAACACCGGGCAAGGGCACTCAAGTGACTGGGCTGCCAGTGACTTGGGGACACCCTGCACACATGTTAGCCCAATACATTAGCGTCGGGAGATGGTCTACAATAGAACTGCTTTGCAAAGAGCTGTACCTCTAAGTCCTGGCATTGTAGATGTCAACCAAATAGAAAACAACGCTGTTCCCCCTCACTTGAGCATCACTGTGTTTCCAAGGAGACAGGATGGGAATCCACATCTGGGAGCTCTTCACAAAATCAAGGACTCGGCAACTGAGGTCCTGGGGTGTCTGTGTTGCAGGGCATGGAGAGTGTGAAGCGGGCAGATGCCAATGCTTCAGTGGCTGGGAAGGGGATCGGTGCCAGTGCCCGTCAGCAGCAGCCCAGCACTGTGTCAATTCCAAGGGCCAAGTGTGCAGCGGAAGAGGCACGTGTGTGTGTGGCAGGTGCGAGTGCAGCGATCCCAGGAGCATCGGTCGCTTCTGTGAACACTGTCCCACATGTCCTACAGCCTGCAGTGAAAACTGGTACGATTCCTGTGTCTCCAGTCAGTCTTAAAGCAGCCCTCGTGAAGGCTACCTGTCCTCCTCATTCCTGCATTTCTTAGTCTTGACAGTTGCCTGGTGAATTCTTACCATTACCCTAAAAAGTGTTGAGTGGATGTTAGAGGAGGTGGAAATTCAAACCTTTTGCTGTAGAAAGCTTTGGAAGCATCAGAATAAATTCACTGTGGCCTTAGTGCTTTTGAAATAGGTTCCTGAATATATGGGCTACCCAGCTTATTATTAGTTGGCTATGTGATCTAGGACAAGCTTTAGAAGTTTCCATGCCTTTGTTTGCTGATATTGAAAATCAGTAAATAATACCATGCTACAATTCTGAATAAGTTAATGCTTCATGTAAGAATACCACCTTTGTTCTTGGTACATGGTAATCATAGGATAAATGTTAGCTGTTATTACTCTATTTTAATGATAAAGAACGAGAGTGGTTATGAAGTCCTCTAAAAGTGATTAATATGTTAAATGAAGGTGACATTGTTGTTTATTGGTTTCTAATTAATTTCCCAATAATAGTTTTTAATTAAACTAAGTAATTTCCCAATAACGGGTTTGATAATTAGCTGTTCATTATTGGTTAATTTGGAAATGCAGTACTTCAATATAATGATGGAGTTATTTCTAATGAACCTGTTGAAATTTAAACTGGTCATTGCAGATGTATTCTTGTATTTCTCACAGAACATTTGACAGCCAACACTTTTTTAAAGAATAAAGATTTTCCCTTCCATTTCCCCTTCAGGAATTGTGTGCAATGCCTTCACCCTCACAATCTGTCCCAGGCTATACTTGATCAGTGTAGAACCTCATGTGCTTCCACGGAGCAGCCTTATGTGGAGCAGGCATCAGGTAAACCGACACTGGACAATCAAGGCACTGGGGAAGGGCCACTGTGGGGCACAGAGGTTAAGTCCCCATCTGAGGCACCTGCAGTCCCACTCCACTTCTGATTCCAGTTTCCTGCTGAGGTACACCCTGGGAGGCAGCAATGATGGATCCATTCCTTGTATTCTTACCACCCACATGGAACACCCAGATCGAGTTCTGGCTTCAGCCTAGCCCACCCAGCAACTGCCCTGTTGCAGGCTTTTAGAGAGTGAACCAGTGGATGGTAGATTCTCTCGCTCTCGCTCTCGCTCTCACTCTTGCTCTCTCTCTCTGTCCCCACCCCCCACTTCCTGTCATTTTGCCTTTCAAATAAATAAATCATTTTCAAAAAAAAAAATTCTCAGCCCTCTTAGAAAATCTCCCTGGGTTTCAGTTTTCTGATCTGTGAAACGGAGGCAATAACAAATTGAAAAGGCCACGCGGCACTGAGTCAGTGATCATCAAAGAGGAATCTAAAGATGACACAGAAATCGGGGAAATACATGAGACCTGTGCCTAAAGACTATTTAAACTAAAAACTCCGTAGAACCCAAAAAGCCAGAGCCAGCATTGCACAGGTTTGAGGTATGGAACTTTATCTGAATTAGAATAAACCTTGAAATCGTGTCCTCACTGGAAACATTCCGATTGCATCTACTATTTCAGGGCTGCCCCCACCACCAGCACCACCATGCCAGTAAGAAAAAGTGCAGCTCTTGCAGAGATGGAACACAGAAGCAAACTTTCACTAGAGCTTTCTCTCCCTTTTGCTTTGCAACCACACTGGTCTTAGCCCGTAATGGATTTGGCTCTGAACAGAACCCATGTGCTGCCAGCTGGGGCTACAGCAATCACTCCAGAAAGCCAAGTGCCTTTTCTAATAAAAGGGCCCTCGCTATCAACATGTCATTTATAATGTTCAGTAAACACTCCTGATTTAGCTGTTGTTACCATAAAAAAAATTGCCTAAAACTTCTTAGGAAAAGCCCCGGCCTGACCAAAACTAAGAAAAGCATGGGTCAGAGGAAAATGTTTGACCACCCCTAGCAACGGTTGAAAAGGTAGCGGATTTGCACCCTGAAAATGTCTTCTACCCTACCCTGTTAGAAACGTCCCTAAAATGTGTCAGCTGCGAGGGAGATCCCCTCCTCGTCACAACTCTTGTGCAAGGAGTGGGGAAAAGGCTTCTGTTAGGCACCTCTGAGATCCGTCCGCTCAATCACACTTAAAGAGTGTTCTTTCGGTCTCTCTGGCTAAGCTCCTACCGGGCAGGAGGCCAGAGAGGGGAATCCAGCCACGTGCCCCCTCTGAGCATCTGCTTGGCTGGGTGACTGGTCTGGAATCAGCCAAGGCAAATGACAAAATGCATCCTGCGCGTCGTGACCCCGCAAGTCACTGCGGAAGACTCCAGGGCACCATTTTGAGAGCGCCTTGGAGTCCACCCCGACATGGCTGGAGACGTGCTCTGGTATTTAGGGTTTCCGTTCCAGTAGGAGCCCTGGGGCCTCTGCCTTTGTCCATTCTTTCAAGTTAACTGATTGCCGACCAGAAGGAAGGCTCCTCTGCCTTCCCAGCTGGAGAGAGCACCCCTTGCCTCTCATCACCGAGCTCTTGGTGGATCCAAGAGCCCCACGTGCTGGTCCCTGGGAGTTCTAACTCAGATCACCTATAAACTGGGGATGTGCTACCCCAGGCCTTGGCCAGTCGCCTCCCTGGAGACCCTTCACGTTCAAGGGCTCCTCCCCATGCCTGGAGAATGGGCAGAGGCACAAATGCCTCTTTAGCCAGGAAGTCACTTTCTGAATCTGGGACAGCTGTTGAGTTCCCTGGAATACTTGTCTATTGTGCAACCATGTTCCCCTCCGATTAGAGTAATACCACTGGCAGCAACCAAGCCTGTCCGCTTTCCAAGGACGCTGTGCCAAAGGCCTGGTGCTGAAGCAGAGATCTAGCGTGCTCTTCACACTGCTGCTTTTTTCCCCTCCAACTGGAAATTATCTGTCCTTGAAAAAAAATAGGGTGGAAATTTTAGTAGAAAATGGAGTAGATTTAGCTAACAGACGAGTAAAAAAAGAAATTAATAAAATTGAGGAAGAGATTTGAGTGTGTCCCAAACTGGACACTCCCATTTCCTGGAGAAGCCATGTGTAATAATAATGAAAACCTACACTGCAACTTCAGAGGAAATATTTGTTCATCTAGTACCGATTTTAGATTCTGTAGATGTTTACTTAATTTTCCATTACTGGTGTGCAACAAAATAATAAGGGAAACATATGCTCATGCCCAGAGCTGTTAGATAATTGTTTAAAATCCTATTTTCCACTTAGTGATCAACAGTAAACACTACAAAAAGTGTCCTTTTCTCTGTCATGGATAAAATTATGTTTGGTTAAGGGATTTGGACACATTCCAGTTAATACAATTAAAGCATCAAGCTGCAAAAAAAAATGTTATTGAATCCCATTAGCATGGATATTCCCCTAAGGGAGGCTCCCATTAGCATGGATATTCCCCTAAGGGAGGCTATCTATTGAAAATATTTTTATAAGAAATATGCAATAAAATTAGAGAGAATACTTTTTTGAGCCAGCAATCATGTCATGTGAATCCCCTATTTTAAAAATATAGGTTTGCAAATATCTCTGGTCCTATTCATTGAGCTCTCAGCATAAGTTGCTTGGTACCATCCTCTGATCTCCTCATACTGATTTTTAATCCATTTATTTGTTTACTTTATTACAGAGTGTTTCTCTAGCCCAAGCTACTTGAGGATTTTTTTCATCATATTCATAGTCACGTTCTTGATTGGGTTGCTTAAAATCCTGATCATTAGACAAGTGATACTACAATGGAATAGCAGTAAAATCAAGTCCTCCTCAGATTACAGAGTGTCAGCCTCAAAAAAGGTCAGTGAATTAAAAAAAAAATGCTGCCAGTAATTATTGTCTAGCTACATTATTTAGGCCCTTAACTAACAACAATATTTCTTCTCCGTCAAGGATAAGCTGATTCTGCAGAGTGTTTGCACAAGAGCAGTGACCTACCGACGTGAGAAACCTGAAGAGATAAAATTGGATATCAGTAAATTAAATGCTCATGAAACTTTCAGGTGCAACTTCTAAGAAAAAAAGATTTAAAAAAATACTTTGTGGGAAACTGATTTTTCAATAACTGCTCCTAAAAAAGGATAGTTCTAAAAGTCACAGGAGGAGACAGATTGTTCCAGATTGTGCCAGTTGCTGGATGGATTCGAGTGAAGACTGCCAAGCATCCTCATCGTCATGTGACTCACATAGCTGCTGAATTTTTCAGAGAAAAATGTCTTACTACTGTTTGAGACTAGTGTCATTGTAGCACTTTACTGTAATATATAACTTATTTAGATCAACCTAGAATGTAGATCATCTGAAGAGCACTGATTACACTTTACAGGTACCTTCCATTCCTATGCTTCCCAGAGAGAGAGAGACAACGCTGTGAGAGAGTTGCATTGTGCCACCACAAGGGTACAGTGATCCCTGCATTGACCATGCAGACGAAAAATATCATCTGGTAGTTACACCGGATGTTTTAGGCCAATTTTGCCCAACACTTCAACTGTTGGCAATGAGTAGACAAGAACAACTAGATGAATAAATGGTTAGTGTCTCATTTATTCAAGAGGTGAACATATGAAAGCTTAATATTAAGGGATATTGCTTCTGAAACTGTATAGTTTAATGCATGTGTGTTGATCTTTTCTTTTTTTCAAGATGGTTGCAAATTCTAACACTCTCTCCTCTTTCTCTTTGTAGTTTGTTTTTCTCCCCTGCAGGATAAGTTTATATGTCACAAATGACTGGACTGAATAAGTGCTAAGTTACTACTGCATACAGAACTAATAATACAATGTCACTTTATTAGAATACTGGTTTTAAAGGCTGAATGTTAATGAGAAACACTGTAAACTGTTGTCCAAACCGGAATAGCTTCATTGTTTGCAGACCTAGTGTTTTGATTTCTTCTTCACCTGGTAAACTGGATGGATTGTTCAACCCTTTCATTTGTGTAGTCATTAAGGTAAATTCTGCAAGCCATTTAGAAAGTTTGCCTCAAGCAATTGAATGAGTTCTCTTTCACAGTTTTGAGTGCAAATAGCTGTTAGGGGTTTTTTAAATGAGCAGCTCTATTTGCCCTTCAGTTCGACCTAGAAAGTCATGCTTTCTCTGGATTACCCAACCATACCCACCAGAACTCATACAGGTATAAAATCAGAAGAGGGAAGATGATTTAAATAAGCTCATTCACCTGTCTAGTAAGTCAGGGAACTGAGACTCAGAAAATTTAAATGATGTCTTGAAACACACCCAACTGATAAAGTGACAGCATTAGGAAAAAGCTTCTGTCTTATTGCTGGGCCAGTGTTCATTGCACAATATCATGCTACCTCTTTAAGATATCCAACTGACAAAAAATTTTAAATGGGATTTACTGAAGTCTTAAGAACATAAGAAGACATTTCAAAGCAATGCTGAAATGAGTAATTCAAACCAAATTCTCCATATTGGCTTCCAGTGTTTCCTGCTCACCAGCCTGAAAGGGCGCACCCACAGGGAAATGCACACACTCCATAGCCTGGATGAACAGTGCCCCCTGCAGTTGTACAGTGCGCAGCTTGAGGCCTTGATAAAAAGGCCTTGTGCTCTCTCTCCCTCAAAGAAAACTTTACAACTCTCTATTCCCATGGACTTGGTCAATCTGGGTCTCCTGGCTGGTGGTCCAACAAGCCTGTGTGTAGGACAGAGTTTTGCCTATGAGCACAAAGGGATTTATTTAAAGCATCTTTTAACTAAGTTCCCAGATTTGCTGCCTTCTAGTACTTGAGCTTAAGTACTAGATATTTGCATGGTGGTGAAGACAGCCCTAGAGAGGACTGAGAAACCTTTCATAAGTTGCTCTGGAGCCAACTACACCACAGCTCCTCTGGCTGTCACAGCCCTGCAGTGATGATCCTACATGGCGTGGCACTTGCTTCCTCGTATAGAGACTGGGGACATGAACAACACGTGGCACTGTGTTTTACTCATGTGAGCAACCTTTGCTTACTCAAGACTATGTACAAAGTGCATTTGTGTCCTGTAACACATACTATCCATTTTAAAGGGAAAAAAAAGGATGCCTAACAACTTCTAAAATACAAAAATGGAAGATATCCATGATTCAAATGCTAAATTTTCTTAAAGGGACATTACACTGTTAATGAACAGTAAACTAATTGCCATATGGACTGAATGTCCATATGAGTATAATAAAATGAGATCCTTAAAAACCAAGGATGTATATTTTTCTACCCTCTCAAGTTTGCCTTAGTGGCATAGTGTACAGAGAGTGTGACCAAAGGAGGGGCAGACTTTCTCACAGGAAACTCAGTGCTAGCTGGTGATTGTAGTTATGCTCATGACATCTTGTGCTTTCTTGTTGTTTCGGTTTTTTTTTTTTAACTTAATGAGCTAATTCTTAAATATTTTAGAGCTTATCTTTTACTTGAATAATTGATATATTTTCTGTATAATGGTTTGTGAAAAGAGAATTAATATTTGACTAGTTAGAATTAATTAAAAGATAAGGGGACACAGGGTATTCTTAGATTAAATAATTTATGTACATAAAGCCTATTTTCAACTACTAGGACTACAGGAGCCTTTTGAGTTTCATTGATATTAAATACAACTATAGAAATTTTAGTTTGTTAATAATATTTAGAACTTGAACACCACTTTGGTACGGCAGCATTTTGTGCCCTGAAGTTTGTAATGACTTAAAGACGTGCCATACATACACTACAACACAGCTGAGCGCTGTGTGCGTCTGATTTCTCTGGGGACATCTTTACACTGCAGTGCACATATATTTGTAGGCGTTCGCTGTACTTTTGGAAATCTGCTAACATTTATTAAGTCTTAGAAGTTCCCTGAAAGATTAAAAAATTCACTAAAAATCTGACAGGGTCCTAAATATTTAATTTGGCATTGATTTACAAAAGTAACCCCAAAAGCCCAAGGTTAAACAGAATTAATATATCTGGAGGTGAATTTTTCAAAACTGATAAATAAAATTAATGGATGAATACATCAGATGCAGCACATCATGGAATAATAAATCCCCAATATTTTAAAAGATATTTACTTAATCTTCATTGAAGACATCCCTGAGACACTGACGTATGTCGTGGTAGACCATGGAATGGAAAGGTTTTCTCCACATCACTGTATTCCTTCTGGTACCTGATAACATAGATTACACTCAGTGACTTTTCCTTTCCTTCCTGTTTTTCCCTCCACATGTTTCCAAGACGTTGCCCTAAAGTTTCAAGCTCCATAAACTTAATAGTGAAAAAAATCACTGAATTGATTGATATAATGAAGTTCTTGATTCCCATTCACCTTACCAATTTTAAAACGCCTTTGAATCTATGCTCCTAAACAAGCATAGACCCATTAAAACCTAACAATGTCACATTTTGAAATTTTCATAACTGTTTGGGCTTCTGTCCATTTTGAAGGATTTGAGATATATGCTTTCATGGAAGTATCAAGTGATATATGGTGACCTGGGAGCTCAGCTATGTGCACCTTTTGTTCTGTTTTGTGTACTCATATATTTAATTTATGACTGTTCATGTCTATTGTGATCTTAAGAACTCCATTTCCTCCAATGCAAACTGAGATGCGTTTGCAAAGAAATATAGTACTAGCATCTTTCAATTCATTCTCCTTTTCTTTTGTAATTCTGCTACAGCAAAAGTGCTGCATGTAATTGATTCTACACTTCCATGTTCATATTTCATAGATTCCAAGACACTCACATTTTCCATAGAACATCTGAAATTGTGATCTGTCTTGCAATTGTTGGCACTTGCAATTGATGCAATGTTAAATATTGTGCTTGAATACATATTACACTAATTCCAAGTTAGCTGGATGTTCATGGCTATAAGGGCATCCCTTGCCTCATGAATGTGAGTGAACTCTCATATGATAACATGTGAAGCCAATATTCAGTACAACTATATCACATACAACCGATAGAGAGCTCATCTGGTCAGATACTGCAGATCTTTAATTTACAACAGCTCTTTCAGGCTCCTGATTATACTCTTTGCTAATGATTATGGTTTCAGCAAACTTAACTGATACGACTGGGTGGGCTTCTTGCAGTTTTGTTAACAAAGTTTTATATTTTCTATTCCTTTCTAAGGGATCCTTTTATATGATCATCTCACTTTTAAACAGAATTAACTGGAAAAAATACGATATGAAACCATCATAGTTAGATTTTGCAGTATCTTATATGCCTTACGTCAATGGCAGGAGAAAAATATGATGCAATCCATCCATACAGTGGAAAACAACTTTCCTCGTGGGTCTTCCTACTTGTTCATTCTTCTTTATCATTTTCATTTTTTCACGGGCTCTGATAAACTTACCTTCAAGCCCGTGTAATGACTGTTGTAAATCTGCATATTTAAGTGATTTGAATTATTTGAAATAATTGTTCAACTCTCTGGGCAGCTGTTAATGAAATATCTGAGAGTAATAACACTACTCTTTTATCTACCTGGAATATTTTTTCTGCATAAATTTTACCTTTGTAAGCTAACTTTTCTAATCAGGTGTCTAGCCTCAACAGCCAACTTCAGCTAAAACTGTCTAACACAATAATGATTTTAAAAACACTGCAATCATCAAAGATAGGAAATGTGTGATTTGTGTAAAGAACTTTTACCAATTTTACACTGTCCTACAGATAAATGTGATTTTGATGAGATTACTACACGATGACAAGTATGGTACACAGATTTATTGAGAATGTTGAATATATAATGTTTTAATTCTAAATTATAAAAAATTAAATTTGCACATATTAATATAGAAATCCATTGTGTATATTTAACATATCTTTAAAGCTATTTTACATTTACCAGCTACTTTATTAAAGTTGTTTAAACCTCTGCAAAAAAATTTTAGAAATGTTTTTAAATTATCAGTAACATAACCCTATTTGTCTCACGTAACATGTACTGCCTTTGTAAAAAGAACTTTAATATAGAATGTATTTTTAAATTAAAATATTTGAATATAAATCAACTAAGAAACAAATTTTCACTTCACATGTATCCTGTTATTTCTGGCTTTTAATTATTCATAAACATAAATTGCCTTAACTGATACAGATGATTGGAGAATATGATGGTTTTACATACTACAATATGAACCTGTTTATAGAGCTGATTGACTACTAACTTCCGTTCTATGTATTTATTAAAGAGCTGACACTGTAGTTTGTTGTGAGATGTATATTTTTCTAACAGAGCTTACAACAGTTATGACAAGGCCCTTCACTATTGCACCATTCTGTTTCAATGTAGGTGTTAACCAATATGAAATTTTCTGTCTTAAAATAAAAATGTAAAGATCCAATGTGCAGAACGGTGATTTATTTGCCTTGTGCTACTTGACCTTCAAAGCTGCCGAGCGCTAGTACAAGGTCATGAGAGGAAAATGTGATGTCCACACTCTGCTGTGGGCAGAAGACATGGTATAATTCCAAAAATGCTACTTCTGGGAAACAGTACAGCCAATGGTGAATAAGTGAGACCAGATAATTGCCCTTTGCCTTCCCAGAGCTGCCAAAGTGTGGAAACAGAAGAAACATCCTAGTGAAAAAAGAACTGAAAAATTAGCTAACTGTTAAAACAGGCTTTTGCCCCTGATAGAGACTTCTACCATCACCTCGATGCAAGTGTAATGTTACACATTCAGCGGTACATTCTGGAGGGTCAGACTTAAAACAACTGAAATCTATCAAACACTCGTGTACTGTGACTTTCCATTATGTAACCTTCCTAGGTTACATAATAAAGAATAAAGCAGGAAGGTAGTGCACACGTTAAAAATTCCGTAAAGACATGTCTGCAGATGCCCTTTCCCTAAGGAGCTTCCATCACTAGAAGGAGACGGGATGCGTAACCCGCCTGTGGGTGGAAGTGTTGTGCTGGAGAGTTGAGGGGAAGCTAGCCCGGGGTCTCTGAAGCCTCAGTTTTCAAGAACTCATCCTGGCTATTGGGACTGCAGTCTCCAGGCTCAGAATCCTGATTTGGACACGAGTGTTGTTGGACCCCATTCCTCCCTTCCTTCCCCTGTTAGTAATGAGATCAACCTCTGGAGGGTCACAGAGCACACAGTTAAGACTGGAATTCCCAGACTCCTTTGCAGCTAAGTGTCTTTGGAAGTCTAAATGTGAACCAGTGGAAAGGGAGAGAGAGGGCATACATTCAGCCCCAGGTCTCACTTCCTCTCTCCTATCTGTTGTCTGGGACAACTGGCCCTGTGCTGAAGTTGTCAGATCCTTCCCTTTAGCTGTTGACTGCTTCTCTCATCAGTAGTGCCTGGGAAAAGAAATAATCTTAGCTCATCCATTGCATCTGATGCTATATCAGACAATCAGTACTCTTCACTAATCCAGCATTCTTTATACAAACATCTTGGCGCTGGCGCCATGGTGCAGTAGGTTAATCCTCTGCCTCCGGTGCCGGCACCCCATATGGGCGCCAGTTCTAGTCCCAGCTGCTCCTCTTCCAATCCAGCTCTCCGTGAACCATTGGATGGAAGACCTCTCTTTCTGTCTCTCCCTCTCACTGTCTGTAATTCTACCTCTCGAATAAATAAATAAAATCTTTAAAAAAAAAGTAAAAAAGTATACAAACATCTCACTGAACCCTCAGCAACACAATGAAGTAAAGGGAAGCCAAGAATCTTGTATAAATTCATCCAATCAGTAAGTAGCCAAGACAGAATTCATATCCAGGTCCAATTGTCTTTCCATAAGAAAAGATAATTTGCATTGTGAGGATGGGTTTCACTGGTTAACATTTGTTCTCACATTCAACAAAACACATGCAACAAATAAATTGGAGAAGCTGATGTATATACACAAAAATTACATAGGAAAAAAGGAACAGGTCTTAAAATTGACAAAATGCTAAATGCACTGAAATGTTGGAGTCCAGGGATTAGTAGAAAGCCAATTGAGGACAGTATCTGAGCCAAGTCTTGCAGCAAAGGTGAGTGTGGCTATGCAGAAAGAAGAGATAAGAGTGATAAAGGGACAGCCAAGGTATGACCAAGGCTGGAAAGTGTGAGGGCTTCATCCAAGGCCACTGAAATCCATTAGGAATCAGCATTGATAATGAAAAAAAAAAAAAAACCTACAGTTCCTAGGTTATGCAGAGCTTGATTTCTAGACTGAGAATTCTGAAATTTGGTTACCAAGGAGAGAGCAACTGTAGAAATTTCAGAACAGAAAAGTGGTATTATTGGAATTAAACATGGTTGACACTTACAAACAATGAATATAGTTTTTCAGCATTAATTTATGCTAATACTAAATGTAAGTACTATTTAATGCTATTAAAGGTTATTTAATACTAAAATTGCATACTATTTAATCCTGTGGTTTAAAAATTGGAAGTATACAAAAGCAGGAAAAAAAATTCAAAATCTAACCCCTAGTGGTACTGATATTCATATGTAAATTCATTTTCATTTTATTTTTCTATGTACTTACTACTGTTATCATGTAGATAATAACTTTTTTTTATAAAAAAATCTAGACATCAAAATTAAATGTTAGTCTGACCAACCACCCAGAGTTGACCAAGGCCAATATTTTTGAAGCATACATATCTATTTGTGACTACAAAACAAACACGCAGATTAAGCTGCTGCCTGAAATGCCAGCATCCCATTTCTGCACTGATTAGAGTCCAGGCTGCTCCACTTCTGATCCAGTTCCCTTCGCAGCAGATGATGGTCCAAGCACTTGGGCCCCTGCCACCCATGTGGGAGACCTGGACAGAGTTCCAGGCCTCTGGCTTGGACCTGACCCAGCCCTGGCTGTTGCAGCCATTTTGGGAGTGAACCAGCAGAAGATATGTGTGTGTGTGTGTGTGTGTGTGTATCCTTCTTCCTCTATAACTCAGTCTTTCAAATAAATAAATAAACAAACCATTTTTAAAAATCAAATGTGCCATAGTCTAGTATAAAGAGATTTTACTCTTCAATAAATTATTACTAAAAGGGCGAGCACTTCTGATGCAGTAGAGAAATAGCCAGTGTGCAGACTTTTTTATGTTAGGAAGAATTGGATGAATATAAGATACAACAGGGGAACATTTCAAATTCTGACACAGAAAAGCCAGTGAACCGATCATGAAGACTTTTTGTGAGCAAGTAAAGATCTAGACAAAAGTAGAGAGAGAGGGAATATGACTACTACTGAAAGGAAAGCTGGCAAGAACCCGGGCACTGGCTCGATATAGGTGATAAGGAAAGGAGTTATTTGAAGATTATTCTAATGCCAGCTCCAAAATTCACTGTAGGCTTCCAGCCAAACTGGATAACTCCCCATCTTGTCTCAAAAACCACCCTGCTCTTGCCAATCTACGACTTTTAGACTAAATGCTAACGTTCTCAAAATATTTGGCCAGACAAAACTAAAGCTGGCAATTTTTAAATCATGTCAACGCTCAAGCTTTCAAATATTATCAGAATAAATCTAGTGGAAAGATAAGTAGTATCTTCTTTTAATGTATGTATTTACCTCTGAATGTTGTGATCCTAATTGAAAAGCAGTGGACTTCATGAAAAAAACACATGGCACATTGCCTTCTGGCACCGCAATTCTTGAGAACGTCACTGGGCCAGTGCCTAGCTTAGTGCTTAGGGCCTAGTGTTGTTCAGCTCCTCCTACTGAATTGCCTTCAGACCTGAAAAAATCTTCAGACTAGACTGGCAAGAGGAAAACTCTTCCTTTATTCCTGTTCTTTTCTTATGAGTGCAAAATTCATGTGGGTCATAATGAAAGTCATGAGATAATTCTTTCCCACTTTTTCCTATTAAATGCAAGACAAACTGTAAGTTCATGGCTTTTGAAGGGTTGTCCTTGAACCAGCAGCATCAACATCACCTAGGCATCAATGAAAAATAGAGATATTTTGTGATTCCTGTTTTTTAAAAAGCTTTTGAAGGAATTCTAATGCCCATCAAAGTTTAGGAACTATGACAATAAAGGCTAAAAACTAGGGAGCCGGCACTGTGGTTGTACACTTGGAAACTGTCATTCCACAGAGGCACCTGCCATGTGATGCCTGCTCACTATCTCAGTGTTGCCTCTCAGCCTTGCTCGAACATCGGTTCAAGTCCTGCCTGCTCCACTTCCAATCCAGCTCTCTGCTATGGCCTGGGAAAGCAGTCGAAGATGGCCCAAGTCCTTGGGCCCCTGCACCCATGTGAAAGAAGCTCCTGGCTCCTGGCTTCAGATCAGTGCAGCTCCAGCTATTGAAGCCAATTTGGGAGTGAACCAGTGGATGGAAGACCTTTCTCTCTCTCTCTCTTTCTGCCTCTCCTTTTCTCCCTCTGTGTAACTCTGATTTTCAAATAAATAAATCTTTAAAAAATGAACAAAAAAGAATCATAGATGAAGAATACTATTAAAAGAACTGGAAGTTAAAAAACCACAGATTATTGAGTAGGTGCTACCTGTTCTGTCTAAACATTACTGGGCTTTATAATTGAGATAAATTAATTTATAATTAATTGATTAATTTTATAGGCAAGTTAAGTTTCTTCCCTTAATTCTTTGCCTGTCTCAATAAGACCTTGCTCCTTTGTTAACCTGCTTAAGTCTGTTTAGAATATTAGTTATCAATGAACAAAGATTTTGTCTAAAGGTTCCCATAAGAATGTCTTTCCTTGAGAAAATAATTTTCCTGAATATTTCCTGATGTGACATTTAATGGGTATAATGGGTATGAAAAAAATTGGTAGTGTAGAAATTTGTCACCAAAGTTCACTTTTACTCTCTGCAAAAGTCAGTAATTAGGCAAACAAAAGCATGGTGGTGTTAGAATAGGCATGACCCACAGCACTTCCAACTGGGGCACCTGCTGACAGCACGGTGCTGGACTGAGTGTGACAACTCCCTCCTACGCTGCCAGATTTTCAAGAGTAACAGTCCTGAGACTCTCCTTCAGGCCATGGAGGATAAAAATAGACAGGAGGGATGGGAGGAAAAGAAAATCATTACTAAGTTTTTTGAGAGATCCTTGGTGCGAGTCCCCATCCTCCCTCTCTTTGGGGAGAGGGCAGAGGATATCCCCTCTAGCCTCCAACCCTAGTGCAAATGTCCCTCCAATTGCCTTATATTCTTTCCCCTCAGAATGTTCTTTATGCTTTTCCCAGCCTGGGATGGGTGACTCATGTGTCAGCTTGACCGGGCCACAGATCCCACATGTGTGGTCAAATTTCGTGTTGGATGTGTCTGCAGGGGTGTTGTTGCATGAGATCAGTATATGAATCTATGGACTTGGAGTAAAGCCGATCGTCCTCCAGGTGTGACTGGGACTTCATTTTCCTGCAGACACCCTCTGACTTCCTCTGTGGCTTTGCCTTGTCCTAGTTCTCCAAACTCAAACTCTATCCTGAGTCTCCAGCCTGCCAGGCTGCCCATCATATCATGAACCTGCTGATTCAGTGAAGTGTATCTCCTCTATACATGGGTATACATCCTAATGGAGCTGTTTCTTTGGAGAACTCTAATACAATTTCACTTCCTTGTAATCTCTGACTTCAACATCTATCCTATTTTACTTTCTCTTAGAATAATAGCTTCTCATCTGACATTTACCCAAACCTAACCTTTCCATGGTAACACTAAAACATGGAAAATAGGGGCAGGCGTTATGGTGCAGCTAGTTAAGCCACCTCTTAGAACCACCACACCCCTCATTGGAGTGTTTGTTCAATTCCAGGATCCTCTGCTTCTGATCCAGCTTCCTGCTAAGGAGCCAGAGAAGCAGAGGATGATGGCTCAAGAATTTGAGTTCCTGTCACCCAGATGGAGTTCCTGGCTCCTGGCTTCAGCCTGGCCAACCTCTAGCTGTTGTGGCTATTTGGGGAGTGAATCAGCAGATTAAAAAAGATTCTCTCTCTCTCTCTCTCTCTCTCTCTCTCTCTCTCTTTATCTCTTTCTCTATCTCTATCTCATCTCTATCAATTTCTCCTCACCTTCCAATTAAATTAATATCATTTTCAAATTAAATATGAAAAATAGACTGATATTTACATTATATTTGCTTTCTTTAAAGCCATATATATTCGGGTAGAACTTACCCTACAGAAAAGCTCATTCTTTTTAGGAATGTCATTAGATGGATCTTAATAAACACATGCATACGGTTCTGAAACCACTATCACAATCTAAACACAGAATGCTTCCATCAATCCCATCCTCTGTCCCTATTCTCATCCCATGGCAGCCACTGACCTGATTTCTATCACTGTCATCCCTCTTTTCCAGAATGCCACATAAAGCAAATAATGAATAATACTGTAGATAGCCTTTTGTGGGTCACTTTTATGTGACTGTCACTTAGCACACTGCTTTTGAGATTCAACCATGTTTCCTTGTGCAAGTCGTGCCTTTTTATTGCTGAGTTATGAGATTCCACTGCATGTATCTATCATAATTTGATTATCCACTCTCCAGCTGATGGACATTTGGAGAATTTCCAGTTTTCATGACTATGAATTAGGCTGCTGTGAACATTCTCCCTCAGGGCCTTGTGCATGGATGAGTTTTTCTTTCTCTCACTTATGTACTTAGAAGTAGTGTTATTAGATTGATTGGAGAGCAATATGGTTAATTCATCCGAAAATCCCAAACTGCACTGTTTCACATTCTAGCCGTAATCTGAATGATCAGATTGCTCAACATCCCTGGTCATGACTTTGCAGAATGGTTTTGAAGAACCATACTGGCACGTGTGTACTTCTCTCTTTGTGGTTTTAATCTGTACTTGCCAAAGACTAAAGTGGGATATCTTCTCTTCATGTGCTTTTCTTTTAAAAAAAATGATTTATTTATTTACTTGAAAGGTAGAGGAAGGAGGAGAGACAGAGACAGATCATCCTCGATCCACTGGCTCCCTTCCCAATTGACTGCAACAGCCAGACAGACTTGAGACAGGTCAGAGTCAGGAGCCAGGAACTGCATCCTGGTCTCTCACATAGTGGGCAGAGGCCCAGACACTTGGAGTATCTTCAGCTTTCTCAGGTGCATTAGCAGGAAGCTGGATGGGACACAGAGCAGCCAGGACTCCAACTGGTACTCCAATATGGAATGCTGGCATTGCAAACAGTGGCTTAACCCACTGCACACAACACAGGTCCCTTCATGTTCTTCTTTGTTATCCGCAGTGGCCAACCTCCAAGATGGACCTCCAGCAACCCCTAGATAATGGAATTCACACCCTCATGTAGTTCTCTCCTAAATTTAATAGGCTATGTAAAGGCAGGCATTTGGCATAGTAACTAAGATGCCACTTGGATGTCTGCATCCCACATCAGAGTACCCAGATTAGAGTCCCAGTTCTGCTCCCAACTCGAGCTTCCAACTAATGTGGACCCTGGGGGGGGGGGGGGGGCAGCAGGGGATGGCTCAGATAGCTGAGTCCCTGCCACCCACATGGAGAACTGAACTGAATTCCCGGCTCCTGGCTTCAGCCTGGCCCAGCCCCAGCCCCAGCCAATTCAGGCATCTGAGTTGTGAAGCAGCAGATGGGAGTTCTCTTGTCCATCTCTGTCTGGTCCCTCCTTTCCACTCTGTCTCAAACATTTTTAAAAAATAGAAGAAAATGGCCAGCACCGCAGCTCAATAGGCTAACCCTCCGCCTACGGCGCTGGCATACCAGGTTCTAGTCCCGGTCGGGGCACCAGATTCTGTCCCAGTTGATCCTCTTCTAGTCCAGCTCTCTGCTGTGGCCCGAGAGTGCAGTAGAGGATGGCCCAAGTCCTTGGGCCCTGCGCCTGCATGGGAGTCCAGGATAAGCACCTGGCTCCTGGCTTCAGATCAGCGAGGTGCGTTGGCCACAGCACACTGGCCACAGTGCACCGGCCACAGCGGCCACTGGGAGGTGAACCAACAGAAAAGGAAGACCTTTCTCTCTGTTTCTCTCTCACTGTCCACTCTGCCTGTCCAAAAAAGAAGAAAATGAAAGATAAGTTCATGTTGGTTCAAAAACTTCTGAAATTCATGTGTAGAGAGGGTCTTCAAAAAGTTATGGAAAAGCACATATTAGGAAAAACCTGTGCACAAATTTCAAAACTTAGTACTAAAGCAAACTTTTAAGTCCTTACCCCATAAACTTTTTGAAATATTCTTTTACTTTGGTTATAAACCTTTAAATAGACAAGCACTTTGCAAATCTTTACTCCCAGTTTATGGTGTTTTAAAATAATATTACAGAAGCTTTCTAGAGAAATTTTACATTTATGAAATCCAATTTTTTTCTTTGCCAGTTCATGCTTTTGGTGGCCTAGCTAAAAAATCTTTGCCTAATGAAAGGTTGCATTTTGTTTTCCAACATTTCCTTCCAGAAGTTTTCAAAATTTAGGTTTTGTATTAGTAGTATGATCCTTATTATCCATTTTGAGGTTTTTATAAAACCTGGTGTAGGTCCATTTTCTTTGAAAGTCTAGTTGTCCCAGCATCATTTCTAGGAAAGATTGTTCTTTTTCCATTAACGACCTCAGTACCTTCATCAAAAAATGACTGATGGGGCCACACGCTGAGGCTCAGCGGGTTAAAGCCCTGGCCTGAAGCGCCGGCACCCCATATGGACGCTGGTTCAAATCCCAGCTGCTCATCTTCCAATCCAGTTCTCTGCTGTGGCCTGGGAAAGCAGAGGAAGATGGCTCAAGTGCTTGGGCCCCTGCACCCACATGGGAGACCTGGAAGAAGCTCATGGCTCCTGGCTTCAGATCAGCACAGCTCCGGCCATTGATGCCATTTAGGGAGTGAACCAGCAGAAGGAAGACCTTTTTCTCTGTTTCTGCCTCTCACTGTCTATAACTCTACCTCTCAAATAAATAAATAAAATCTTAAAAAAAAAAAAAAACTAAATGAAAGATCTCCACGAGTAAGATTCCAGTGGAAAGAACGGGTCATCAAAGAAGGAGGTACCTTTCTCTGAAGGGAGGAAAGAACTTCCACTTTGACCATGGCCATGTCTAAAAATTATCAGAGTCAGTGAACTCAGGGGGCTTCCATAGCCTTGGCAGCTCATGACAAGAGCCTAGGGTGATTATTGATGCCATAAACAAGAGTGTCAATTTGTTAAGTCAACAACAGGAGTCACTGTGCACTTACTCCTCATGTAGGATCGTTGTCCTTAGTGTGCTGTACATTGAGATTTAATGCTATAACTAGTACTCAAACAGTATTTTTCACTTTATGTTTCTGTGTGGGAGCAAACTGTTGAAATCTTTACTTAATGTATGCTAAACTGATCTTCTGTATATAAAGATAATTGAAAATGAATCTTGATGTGAATGGAAGGGGAGAGGGAGTGGGAGATGGGACGGTTGCGGGTGGGAGGGACGTTATGGGGGGGAAACCATTGTAATCCATAAGCTGTACTTTGGAAATCTATATTCATTAAATAAAAGTTTAAAAAAATATAAAAATAAATAAAAATAAAAAAAACAAACAACAACAACAACAAAAAAGTGACTGACTATGTGTGAATGGTTCTATTTCTAGAATCTACTCAGTTCCATTGATCGATTCCATCCTTCTACAAATACATGCACCTAGGAGGCGGCAGATGGTGGCTGATGCACTTGCCTCCCAGGGTGTGCATCAGCAGGAAGCTGGAATTGGAAGCAGAGACTGGAGCCCCAGCACTCAGATGCGGGATGTTGTCTTCCCAAGTGGTTGTCTCAACCACTGCACCAAACGCTCACCCCTCCTGGCTTTCTGAATGTTGAACTTACCCATCCCCTTTCGAGTCCCTACCCCATACTACAACCTCACTCTACATATTCAGCCATATTTTGCAGAAGAGGCAATCATAAACTTTAAATTGTGCCTCTTCTGCTCACTGATGCCAACTTTTGTGTTTTTTTTAAAGATTTATTTTATTTATTTGAAAGAGTTACAGAGAGAGAGAGAGAGAGAGAGAGAGAGAAAGTCTTCCATCCACTGGTTCACTCCCCAGATGGCCGCAACAGCTGGAGCTGCACTGATCCGAAGCCAGGAGTCAGGAGCTTCTTCTGGGTCTCCCACATGGGTGCAGGGGCCCAAGAACTTGAGCCATCTTTTTCTGCTTTCCCATGCCATAGCAGAGAGCTGGATCGGAAAAGGAGCAGCCAGGACTAGAACTGGCACCCATATGGGATGCCGGCGCTTCAGGCCAGGGCTTTAACCCGGTTCACCACAGTGCCAGCCCCGATGCCAACCTTTTGACTTGCAATGTTCTTCCTTCACTTGTCTGGATCCTGATCTCCCTTCAAGTCGTTCTAACTCTACCACACTTCCTCCATGACGCTTGTTCCAGTTACTTCAGTGCCCCGCACCCTCTTTCTGTCTCTCCTTCTCCCTTTCTTCCTGAGCCAATCATTTGGATGTGAGCACTCTGGGAGGAGGCCAGGGATGAAAACAAAAGTCACCGGAGGGCATTCGAGAGTAGGATAATACTGCAGAGTCACAGTTGGCATTCTGTTCCTGGTGTCACAGTCCAGGAAATTGCTTGCTCCAGTTCCGGGGAGATTCCAGTCATGCTGTTTCTGATCAAAGATAATCCTCATTTCTCCCCTCCCACTCTTGGAACAATTCTGGAAGACTGGAAACACAAAGATAAACACAACCTCTGGCTTCTCCCAAAGTCTTTTGTAGAACTACAGATACATGAATAAGTGAAATGTTACATGTCTGTTCATGTACACTACACAAAGCTAAGACCTGGCTGACATCTCTGAATTTTAATTTATATGTAATTTATTATTATATTAATTTTTTATTATTATTATTATATGAATTTACTTACTGCCTGTGTTGAAATCTCCACTCCTTTGTAGTCCCCTGGCTTCTTTCTCCCCATGGAAAAATGCTATTCAACATATAAAAAACAAAATATTTGGTCTCATAAACACATTAACATCCCTTTAGTATTATTCCTCTTAGTTTTACACAACCAGTTTCTTTATCAAACTGTCATGAAATAGAAGGCTTAACTCATGAAAATCATCTTGAATATCTCATCATCATCTCTGAACAGAAAATCCATTTGAAATATAGCAATTGGTTTTGATTAATGATTAAACATAAAAGGCACCTTAGTTAAAACTAATGAATGTGACATCAGTTGTTTTTTTTCTTTTTCTAAATATTTATTTTACTTAATTGAAAAGAGGAGTGAGAGAGGGATTGGGAGAGACAGAAAGAGGTCTTCCATTTGCTGGTTCACTCCCCAAATAGCCGAAATGGTGAGGGCTGGGCCAGGCCGAAGCCAGGAGTCTGAAACTCCATCCAGGTCTTCCACGTGGGTGCAGAGGCCCAAACACTTGGGCCATCTTCTGCTGCTTTCCCAGGCACATCAGCAGGGAGCTGGGTCAGTAACAGAGAAGCTGAGACTCCCACTGGTGCTCTCATATGGGCTGCCAGTGTTGCAACTTGATGGCTTAACCCAGTGCACCACAACGTTGGCCACTGGCATCCCTGTTTATGGAAGCATTTTGTCACCTATGATTATGGCATCTTCAACTTTGGCCTTCATGGCAGTCCCCAGATAAATAATTCCATCACCTGGGGAAGGAGCTTCAAATTGCTAAAGACTTCATTTTTTTTTTTAAGTACGTTTGTCTCAGTGTGACAGATACTACCAAGGAACCGCCTGGGGAAACAGAAATTGCCAAATGTTGGGTTCACACAACCCACCCTGATAGAATCTTAAGACACAGCAGTAAAACTTTGGTGATTTCCATGATCCCAGATGAAAAACAAAGAAGAGAGTCTTATACTGTAAGTGGTAGCGGGGATTTTTCTCCCTTATGTTGGAACTCAGCTCATGAAAATTCATCTGGAGTTTACTGCACCGAATGACCAGAATCAATCGATGGCTTGCCCAGACAACACGAGTCAGCTGCAGAGGGACTTACGGGCTGGGTTCCTGACAAACCTGTTTCGTGTGTGATCCACGGTTCAATTCTGATGCAAGTCTGAATTCTCCCTTGAACAGTTTGGGAGTCAAGGGCCTGAGAAAGTTCGTGTGTTCCTCTTTCTGCAATCCCCTGGTCCTCTGATTTTTGGTATGTTTTTCTAGCTAAGCCTTTGTCAGCTGAAAGTAAATAATTTATTAGTTCTGGTGAGGATGTGATGCTGCAGGAATAAACAGCATGATGCAGTTTATATAAGGAATGTTTTTAAAGTACACAGCTCTGTGAAGATGCTTCCTCAGTGGTGCCTAAACATGATCCCTGAAGCCAGAAGGGACAGACCAGAGAGGTCATGACGGAAGAGCCCAGATGAAGAGGAGGGCCACGGCCACCCCTGCCAGCTCCCGCAGAACCGCAGCACATCACAGCATGAAGTTCCACAAACACACAAGAGTCTACCGTCCACACACCCCGGCCCGGCCCCTCCCAGTCTCCGTTCAGACATTCCCCTTCTGAAGGTGTTTTTGCCATTTTATTTGAGAATTTTTCAGCTCCCCCGTAGCAAACAGGACAAGCAAATGGAAATGCTGAAACACAGACAAAACATTAAATACAGATAGTGAGAACAACAGTAATTGTGAGATGCGAGAGAAACTGATGCAAGTGTCACTCGTGGGTGGCGAGTCCCTGAGCTACAAGACACTTGAGGCGGAACAAGTAAGGAGAGCTTAAGGAGGCGCTGCGATTTGTTTCCCAAGGGTTGGTGTGGGAGCTTGGTCCCCGTGCGGCAGCACCTTTACCAAGGGAAGCAGTTAGGTCCCGGCTCCACCCTCAGGAAGGAACTGATGATGTCACAGGTCTGGATCCCTTAGAAGTGGGTGAGCTCTCAGAAAGAGTGGGATGTTAAAAAAGAGCAAGCCGGCCCCCTCCCAGTTTCTTTACTGTTATTATTATTAATTATTGTTGTTTGTTATTTAAGGCAGGGGGGAGAGACAGCCTGCTCCCATCTGCTGGCTCACTCCCCAGATGTCCTCAACAGCCAGGACTGGGCCAAGCAAGGAACTCCATCCAGGCCTCCCACATGTGTGGCGGGGACCCAAGAACTTGGGCCATCCCTACTGCCTCCCAGCGTGTGCATTAGCACAAAGCCGGGTGGAGCGACAGAGACGGCGACTGACCCCTGGCACTGCAATGCTGAACGTGAGCATCCTAACCAGCATCTTCCCCGGCACCCCTCTGCATGCAGCTGGCTCCCTCTCTGCCGGCCCACCCTGTTGTGACACAGCCAGGGGGCCCTCACACGGTGCTAGCACGACCCTATGGGGCATTCCAGGCACCAGACGTCTGAGCTGCATGACCTCTTTCATTTATACACTACCCAGCAATAGATATTCTGTTAGGATGCATGAAACAGACCAAAAGAGTATCTTAAACACAGGTGGCGATAGAGGGACCAAAAGGCATGAAATTGGTTCATGAGTCACAAAAATCCACGATCTACTAAGTATTGATGCGGCAAATGTGACACCATACATGATAATGAGAAGACACCAAATATTCAGGAGATGTAAATTGCACACCACACACACACACACACACACACACACCCAGGTGATACCCATTCTGGCCCAGGTTCTCAGCCTGAGATGAAATCCACAAAGCCATAGCTTCCTGGTAAGCTGGTGCTGAGATCAGGATGCTTTTGCCTTATTGCTCTTCTATAGCATAAGTGTTCACTGACTTCTGGATCCTTCCATCTGCTGAGCCCCTTGCTCACCCTCAATTTGGATTCTTTTAATCACACTGGCCATGGAGATGGCAGATAAGGGAGAGAAAAGTAAGACTTAGAAGTACTGTAAGAGAGAACATTCACATCCCATGTCCAGTTCTTACCCTCTACCCTCTTCTCAGTGTGCTAACTTATCCCACCTCTTTCTCCTGCGTCTCTATGTTTACATCAACTCGATGAACCACAAGCTCTGATGATATGTGTTTGCATTCTGAGTCTTTCCATTCTGTGTCTTCTTGGATGGCACAGCCTACCTGATTGTACTCTTGGAAACTGCTGCTCCATTGAGGCCACTGCCACGTGATGCCTGCCCACCATCTCAGTGTTGCCTCTCAGCCTTGCTCGAACACCAGTTTGAGTCCCGGCTGCTCCACTTTAGATCTAGCTTTCTGCTATGGCCTAGGAAAGCAGAAGAAGATGGCCCAAGTCTTTGGGCCCCTGAACTCACGAGGGAGACCTGGAGGAGGCTCCTGGCTCCTGGCTTCAGATCTGCACAGCTCCAGCCATTGTGGCCATCTGGGGAGTGAACTATTGGATAGAAGACCTCTCTCTTTCTTTCTCTCACACTCTCGCTCTCGCTCTCGCTTTCTCTCTCTCTCTGACTCTCTGTAACTCTGCCTTTCAAATAAATAAAGAAATCTCTAGAAAGAGAGAGAGAGAGAGAGAGAAAGAGAGAGAGATCCTAGCAGGATCCAGATGCCACTAAGCTTCCTGGGCTTAGAACCTCATACTATCATTTCGTTAAGACTATGAAGCCCCTCCCCACATGTCAGGCATTTTCCCGATGACTAGGCTAATTTTCCTTACAGAATCTCCCAATCTTCCAAGATATTCAGGTTGATAGTTCTACATTTTATTATTTTTGCTTACATTCTTTTATTTATTTACTTATTTTTGGCTTATTTTACCATGAACAAACCTCAATTAAAAAAAAGTTTTATTTCCTTTTTTATTTTAAAGGCAGAGTAACAGAGGTTGGGGAGAAGGGGAGAGAGGTCTTCCATCCATTGCTTCACTCCCCAGATGGCCACTGGGGCCAGCACTGGGTCAAGCCAAAGACAAAAGCCAGAAGGATCCAGGGGTGGCAGGAGTACAAGCACTCAGGCCATCTTCCATTGCTTTTCCCAGGCCATTAGCAGGGAGCTGGATGGGAAGTGGAGCAGCAGGGACACAAACTGGTACCCACTGGGGATGCTGGCCATGCAGCAAGAGGCTTTATCCACTATGCCACAATATCAGCCCCCATATTCAAATTATTAATGATATTAAGTAGGTCACTAGCTCTATGGTAAAGGAATCTGAAAAAGTATGTACATTTCTTGCTACATAATTTGATCAGTAGGACTTGGCTTAATGCAAGTAGCTCATTAGTAGGAAATTCATGTATCCAAAAAGTGAGTCAAGAAATGCAGGGGTCTTGGCACGTTTAATATTTCTAAACACGGTGCAGTCAACAATATTTCTGTTGCTGAGGAAAAGAACGGCATGTCATATGGAAGCTGGATTTTTATAAGTCACAATTCTTCCTTTGTGAACATTAAAGATAGAATAAAGTCATTATCAGTAGAATATTCTCCTAGTCTAAATAGTAAAATAGAACTTAATAAAGGGATTTTTTCATTTTGCATAAATTTTAGTATAATTTATGAAAAAAATTTTCCTGATTCCAAAAGCTTATTTACCACCATTTTCTATTCTTATCATAATTTTGCTCCTTTAGATCATTAATTTTTAAAGATTTATTTGTTTGTTTGTTTGTTTAAAATGCAGAGTTACAGAGAAGAAGAGGCAGAAAGTGAGAGATGTCTTCCTTCCACTGGTTCACTCCCTAAATGGCCACAACGGCTGGAGCTGGGCTGATCAGAAGCCAGGACCCAGGAGCTTCTTCTGGATCTCCCACGTGTATAAAGGGATCCAACGGCTTCTTGGGCCATCTTCACAGCTTTCTCACACACATCAGCAGGGAGCCGGATTGGAAGTGGAGCAGCCAGGTTTCAAACTGGTGCCCGTATGGGATGCCGGCCCTGCAGGTGGAGGCTTTACCCACTACGCCACAGCACCTGCCCCTGGGTCATTAAGGAAATGATTTTTTAAGTCCCTTTTTGAAAATGAGTGACTGATTTGAAAGTGTTACAGAAAGAAGAGAGACAGAACTTCCATCCACTGGTTTACTCTCAAATGCCTGCAACAGCCAGGGCTGGGCCAGGTCAAAACTAAGAGCCAGGAACCCCATCTGGGTATCTCATTTGGGTGGCAAGAACCCAGGTACCCTAATTACCATCAGCTGCCTGCCATGCACATTACCAAGAAGCTGGACTGGAAGTGCAGAGCAGCAAGGACTCAAAATGGCACTCCTATATGTGATGCAGGCATCCGAAGCAGCGGCTTAACCTGCTACACCCCAACTCTGGCCCTGATTTTTCTCAGGTGCTTCAAAGTCTTTCTCCCACTGCTGTCCCTAGTTACCCAGATCCTTTCTCCGCAAGCAACAAGGGTGGAGAAATTAGATAAAATAGAATAATTCAAGTAACTCAACCAAATTTAATTTTTATACTATTCCCAAGTGTGATGAGTATGAAAGGCAATAATTTAATTGATTATCATCAAAATACATTTAAGATTGGCACTACTGATCATGAACTAATAAAAAATAGTTAAACAAAATTTTTGGTACTTAACAATATGCAAAGGAATCTTCAATTTATATTTGTTCATACTCACGGAAATTCATTAAATGCCTGGCACTTAATCATCTGGGTTTCTTTATTGTGATTTATTCCCATCCTCTTTTTGATTCTCTATGACGTGTTCATCCTCTTTTATAAAAAAAAAAATAGTATAAGTATTCACTATGTATAGGAGATATAAACCAGTTGTAAAGACAATACTTCAATTCAGATTTCTCTCTCTCCTTCAGATAGGGTTCTCACTCTCCTATGCATTTCTCTCACTGAATAAAAAGCTTAAAACTTAAAAAAAAATAAAAGACAATACTTCAGGGCAGGCATTTGGCACTCAGTTAAGTAGCTGGTTGGGACATCCCCACCCCATATTGGAGTGGTTTGAATGTTGGCTATGCTGCTTCCAACTCAGCTTTCTGATAATGAACTCCCTGGGAGGCAGCAGGTTACAGTTCAAGTCCCTGGGTCCCTGCCACCCACTAGGAAGATCCAGATAGTGTTCAGCCAGGCACAGCTCCAGCTCTCGCAGGCATTTGGGAAGTGAATCAGTGGATAGAAAATCTTTTTTAGCATTTTCTCTGTCTCCCTCCCTTTCCCACTCCTTCTCTCCTTTTCTCTCTGTCTTTCAAATAAAAACAAAAATAAAAAATAAAGAAATATTTTAAAATGGTTCTTCAAATTAGGCTTTGTCAAAATTTTTAACATTTTCCAAAAATTCTGCAAAGCACTTAACTAGATAATCTCATTTAATGCTCAAAGCACCCTCTTGAGTGGGTATAATTATTATTTCTATTTAACAGAAAAGGAATTGAGACAGCTGGATGAATTAATTTCCCAGAGGTGGTACAGCTAGAAAATACAGTCAGATCTTAATTCAATGAGTTCACTCATTTCTTCATAATGTTAATAGCATATTTAATGCCCTTTAATGCTACTCGGAGCTTTTGGTGTGGATATTCTCAAGTCCTAGTCTCTCCATCTGCCTGCATTAGCTTCAAGTTTCTTTTTCCTGCTTTGATGACTGCAAATCAATCTCTTACTAAGATTCAGTTGCTGAAGTGAGGGGGGTGTACTAGAGGCAACAGGCTGCACAGGGTCCCAGGCCACCATTCTCGTGAGTTCATTTACCTATTCTACAAACATCATCGTGATACCACACCCTGTCTTTTTTCTACAGGAACCACATGCCCTGAGCAAACAATATGGTAGCCCCCAGACTGGCTGGAGCCCATGTGGCCATTCTCAAAATTCCCAAAAGAACATGATGGCCATCCTATCATTGACTAATCAAGGAAGACCCTGAATACAGAGATATGCACACAAGCTGAACACTCACCTCTTAACTGAAACTTCAGCTGGAAGATTCCTTATCTTTAATCCCTCGTGCAGTTTGGGAATTAAGCAACAACTGCCCATACTCCTTTCTCTGTGCTTTGCAAAAATAGAAAGCTACTTCCTCCCAATCCCCAACCCAGATGCCCAGTAATGACTCAATGCACGTTGGGTAAGTAGATTCAGAGTTTGGGGTTCTGTCACAATGACATCTGAAAACATTTTTCACTCTATCTTTTGACATTGTTTATGTTGACTATGACATCACAAAGTTTCATTTTTATACAGTATTAGTCAGCAACGTTCTGCAGTTTCATCACACTTAATGCTCAAGATAAGATAAATATTAGGTAATCTTTTCTAGTGCTCCAGAGTATCTTTTATTTATTCACTGATCAATATGATATTTATTTTCTGTGTTCACTATGAAGACAGAAATAACTTGATTTTTGCCCTAAATAGCTCCCTAATTGCCAGAACACCACTGATTTTTCTTTTACTAGTAAATGAATTTATTTTTATCACAGAAACTAAGCCACATTTATCTTTATAAATTTGAAAGACAGGAATTTAAAAACATACTGTACTATGATAATGTTATTATAGCATCACTTTGAGCAGAACATTAATATTTGCACTCTAACATTAAAAATCTGTCAAGAATGCAATTCCAAAAGTGGACTTTAGAAGAAATGGCAAACTATCAGGGTCCCTGCCTTGCACAATGGGATGACTCCTGAAGTGCAACCAAGTACTTTCTGGTAAATGATGCCCCTGGTCTATGAAGACCTGGCCCTGTCACCAGGAACTAAATTTGGTTGATACGTTGGTCTGGGCTCCCCATGAGCCATAACCTCTCCAAAAATTCAGGTGCAGATAATCTATCTGCAAGGTTATCTCAGGAAACACTGGCAGAGTAGGGAATTGAAAGAAGAAACAAAAACAACCAAAGAAGAGCACATTCTCAACCCTTCTACTGCTGTGGATAATTGTACCTTAAGCTTGTAGGGAACACGGCGAGTCTGTGCAAACCTGGTTCCTCAGAGTTGTCCAGCAGAGAGGTCACAGAGCTGGAGATTTCATGCAGCAACTCTCATCTGAGAAAGGAAGAGGGGGTGGGAGGTGCTGATCATGCCAGTGAGGCCCCATGGGACTCAGGTAGACACTGAGTTCCTTCTCCAGTTGATAAACAGAAGTGCACTTAGGAATGGTCTTCAATGAGTTGCTTAGTTAGAGGAAGTCTTCGGAATGAGTCCGTTGTGAGATGTTGTAGATGGGCTGTGAATACTTCCTAGGGTGACTGCTCTACCCCATAGTGACCATTCTGATCTATTCTTGCACTACTACAATATTTGAATCATAAGAGTTACACATTTAAGATGAATCACTCATCTTTACATTCTCCTCAAGAATATTTTAGCTAGTCTCATGTTTCCAGACACAGTTGAGACTTTTACATCAAACCCAACAGGCATAAAAAAAGAAATCCTATTAGTAGTTATGTCACGATTTGAGAAAATAATTTAGAAAGCATGAGCGTCTGCTAAATAAAATCAGTCTCCCTGTACTCATCTTTACTCTATGATCTATAACTGCATACTCAACTCTTCTTTTATATTTGGGGCAGTGGTTAAGATGCAACTTGGGAGGTCCACATCCCATATCTACGTCCCTGGTTACAGGCCCAGCTCCTCGGCTTCCAACCCAGCTTCCTGCTAATGTACCCCCTAGGAGGCAGCAGGTGACAGCTCAAATACTTGGATTCTTGCCACTGACACAGGAGACACAGATTGAGTTCCAGGCTCCTGGCTTCAGCCTAGCTATTTCAGGCCTTGAGGGAGTGAAACAGCAGATGGAAAATCTGTCTCTGTCTTTCTCTTTCTGTCTCTCTGCCTTTCAAATAAAGTGAGATCCATTAGTTAAAATACCTTCAACTAAAAAGATTACTTCTGGATATGATACATTAAATATAAGTTATTGAATTGTATACATTTATGTTATTATATTTATTCTTTTATTGTAACCTTTTCTACTATTTTGTTGTGTTAGCTAGGTTATAATTAAAGATTCTAACAAATGAATAATCATATAAGTCTATCATTAAATATTTATCCCTTTTTACCCAAAGTATCATCTCAAAGGCACTCTATCCTTTGGGTGGAAAAAGACATATTTAGTTCTTATCTATCATTCACAAACTCACAAATGAGGTCCTCTTTAGGAGATCTAACTACAATAATCTAACTACAGGAGAAGGAGAGAAAGTACCACAAGAAAGAAAAGGCTGGGCCTTGATTCTGGACCTGTGGAGACAGGCTATGAACAAAGCTGGGCTGGGGAAATACCCGAGAAGAATGTTTTCTCTTTTGCAAGGATGATTAGAAAATCCTTGCTCTCAAATGATCTTTCCACTTATCAACCTGGCTCTTTCCCTTGTCTCTGTCTGGCTACTGTTTCCACTCCACTGGATGACAAGAAAGAACTGAGACGCCTTTTCGAAGAGAGCTTGGCTCAGTACCCACACACTTCCTGAACTGCCCAGGCCTGCGTGCTTGGGGTATGAATGGTAGAATGTTCTGGATTTGATTATGACACAACTGAATTGTGAAGCATTTTCATAAGTTTCTGGAACTTAGGACACACACAGAAAAATAAAGGATTTCATTACATTTTACTCTGGGGAGCTGAGACAAAGTGCTGAAACATAATAGCACAAGGAGATGACTTTAGAGAGATTAGCAGCATTTAAACAACTGTAAACAAAAAGGAGAAAGAATGTCTACTATCCACAAGCTCAAAAATGATCTCCATCAGCACCATATGAAAGTACTTCAAAGAGTTTCTGGAAAATGGGGCAGGTGTTGCGGTGCAGCTACTTGGACACCGACATCCCATGTCAGAGTGCCTGGGATTGAGACATACCTCCATGTCTGCTTTTGGTCCAGCTTCCTGCTAATGCACTTGGGAGGCAGCAGATAATGGCTCAAGGACTGAGTCCCTGCCACCCATGTAGGAGACACAGATGTAGCTCCTGGCTCCTGTCTTTGCACTGGCCCAGCCCCAGCTCTTGTAGGCATTGAAAGAGCGAACCAGTAGGGGTGTGTGTGTATCATTTACCTTTAAATTAAGTAAAATGAAAAATAAGCATTTTGAAGAAATCTTATTTGATTGAAAATAAGGGGAAAAGGGAAGAGAGGCATGGAGGAAAGGAAAGAAGAAGAAAGGAAAGGAGGGGAAAGAGAAGAAAGGAAGAACCTCTTACACAGCTATCAGTTTCAAGTGATTTCTGCAATCATATCTAATTCCCACTTCTCTAAATGACTTTTTGGTCTTTATTCAGTACTCCTGCAATTCACCTTCCTGCATACCCTTGTGGAAAAATTATTCTAGGGGTTTGCCAGGTGGGAGTACTGCTATCCGACTGCCCATTAATGGGCTTCCTCTTGTGCCCCAAATTTTGCAGTTTCGTCCCTACTCTTTTCCTACAAGTTCCCCGATCTTAGGCTCTAGAAGTTGACCCGATCACATGTTTTTAGGCTTCTGATTCCTTAGGAGAGCTGCTCAGGACATGGTCACACATGTGCAAAGAGACACAGGGCAGAGGACTGCACATCATACAGCAACAGCATGTGCAGAAGAAACCTAACCTGTGAAGCCAAAAAGATCAGAGCACCACCTGACATTAAATGCACCAGAGCCCTTTCAGAAGCAAGGGGCCCATCCAACCAGAAAATCTGGAATTGAAAGCCTGAAGCAGACATATGGGGCAGTGGTTAAAATATCACTCGGGAGCTCTGCATCCCGTATCTCAGTGCCTGTGCTTGGGTCCTGGCTGTACTCCTCAGTACAGCTTCCCTCTTCTGTGTATCCTGGATTCAAATAGCTGGGTCCCTGCCACCCACGAGGGAAATGTGGATTGAGTTCCTGGCTTCTGACTTTGACCTGGCCCAACTTATGTGGGCATTTGAGGAATGAAACAGGAAATGGGAGAACTCTCTCTCTCTCTTTCTCTCTCTCTTTCTCTCTCTCTCTCCTACGTCAATAATTTTAAAAAATAATAATAATAAAAGGAAATAACCCACTTACCATGCTGCTCTGACTCCAAGCCCCTCTAATCAGAAATAGCGAGGCCAGCATTTCTGCATGCCAGATTTTCCCTACCTAATCCATAAAACTACCCCCAGACCCCTGACTGAAGAGGTAGGGTTAAGTCACATTCTCTGGCCTCTTCACGATGCATAATAAAGACTTTCTCTTCTCAAATGACTGATGCCAAAGGTTGTTGTTATGTGCACAACAAACACCATATCTGGCTCATTTGGTAACAATTTCTGGCAAGCACAAAGGAATTTCAGGTCTTAGGACCATCTGCCAGTGGCATCACGTGCCTGCTGCAAAAGGAAGAAGGCTGGGGCCAGCACTATGGCATAGCGCCTACAGTGCCTGCATCCCATACAGGCGCCGGTTCGAGACCCTGCTGCTCCTCTTCCAATCCAGCTATCTGCTATGGCCTGGGAAAGCAGTGGAAGATGACCCAAGTCCTTGGGCTCCTTCACCCACGTGGGAGACCCGGAAGAAGTTCCTGGCTCCTGGCTTCGGACTGGCACAGCTCCAGCCGTTGCGGCCATCTGGGAAGTGAACCAGCAGATGGAAGACCTCTCTTTCTCTCTCTGTCTCTGCTTCTCTGTAACTCTGCCTTTCAAATAAATAAATCAATCTCTTTTTTCCATTTTTTATTTAATAAATGTGAATTTACAAAGTGCAACTTTTGCATTGTTGTGGCTCCCCCCCCAACCTCCTTCCCTCCCGCAGCCCTCCCATCTCCCACTCCCTCTCCCATCCCACTCTTCATCGAGTTTCATTTTCAATTATTTTTATATACAGAAGATCAACTCAGTATATACTAAGCAAAGATTTCAGCAGACTGCACCCACACACCCACAAAAGATATAGAGAACTGTTCGACTAGTAGTGTTATCTTTAACTCTCATAGTAAAACACATTAAGGACAGAGATCCTACGTGGGGAGCAGATGCACAGCGACTCCCATTGTTGATTTAACAATAGACACTCTTATTTATGATGTCAGTAATCACCCAAGGCTCTTGCTATGAGCTATCGAGACTATGGAAGCCCCTTGAGTTCACCAACTCTGAACTTGTTTAGTCAAGGCAATATCACAGTGGAGGTTCCTTCCTCCCTTCAGAGAAAGGTGCCTCCTTCTTTGATGGCCCATTCTTTCTGCTGGGGTCTTATTCACCGAGATCTTTCATTTAGGTTGTTTTTGCCACAGTGTCTTGGCTTTCCATGCCTGTGAGACTCTCATGGGCCTTTTAGCCAGATCTGAATGCCCCAAGGGTTGATTCTGAGGCTGGAGTGCTGTTAAGGGCATTTGCCATTCTATGAGTCTGCTGTGTGTCCCGAAATAAATCTCTTGTTAAAAGAGAGAGAGAGAGAGAGAGAGAGAGAGAGAGAGAGAGAGAGAGAGAAGGCTACCATGACTAAGCCTGAGAACCTGCTTAGATCCCTTAGTCCCATGTTTTAGTCCATGGGAACCCCTCCCTGTTGCAGTAGTACAAGCTGTTTAACACTTCCCTTTGAGAAAACCAGTTCTGAAACAAGGTGTCTCTGGGTGAATAATCTCAAAGATACTTTGCTCTCCTCCCTTGCCTCTCTGTTGAGCCTTAGTTTTTGACCCTCTGGGGACCTTGATTGACTCTTTTGTGGATACTGGCAGAGTAAACTCCAAGTCTGGTGTATCAGAGGCATGACCAGGTTTCATTGTTGAAAATTCATGGTCCCAGGGCCGGTGCTATCGTGTAGTGGGTAAAGCTACCATCTACGGAGCCAGTTCAAGTCCCAGCTGGTACACTTCTGATCCAGCTCTCTGCTAATACACCTGGAAGGCAGCAGAAGATGGCCCAAGTGCTTAGGTCCCTGCACTTGTGTTGGAGACCTGGAAGAAGTTCCTGGCTCCTGGCTTTGGATCAGCTCAGCTCTGGTCGTTGCAGTCATTTGGGGAGTGAACCAGCAGATGGAAGATTCTCTCTCTCTCTCTCTCTCTCTCTCTCTCTGAAACTCTGCCTTTCAAATAACAAATAAATATATATATATATATATATATATATATATTTTAAAAAAAGAAAAGAGAAGGGATGGGCTCAGTCTCTGTGTATTCATAGAGATTAACTGATTTTTATATCCTCCTCTGTAGCTCTGGCCTCATGGCATTATTCTCAACATAGACCATATGAGGATTACGGAGCCAACAGCAGAGCCCAGCTTAGCTTTCCAGGAGTGCAAGATGAAGGACAGGAAAAACAGCTACGTGCACACACAAACGCACACACAAATCAAAGGATTAACTCAAACCCAGGCAGGGGAATTTCCACTTCTACAAGTCCTGGTTGACTTAAATAATCAGTGACAACCTCAAGCTTTTTTAAAATATGTCCACTCCCTGTTCCAAAACTCAGATTTATATAATTAGAAAAACCACATGCCTTCTTATTGAAACAATGTGAGGAAAATAAAAAGTTTATTTCATTTTATCTTAACCACTCATAGTCTCAGTTGGTTTGATATCCAGGCTAAATACCTTACTTATTCCAGAGGAGGGGAGAAAGATTTCGTAAAAGCCCACTGGGGAGTTGACTAGCCACCTAGGCTGACTCCAAAAAATGGTGCTCCTGCTGTTGAGGCTGTCGTTGGGACCACACCAAAGAGGGATCAAATGCCTCTAGCAAATGAGAGCTAAATCACTAATAGATTAATAAAACCATTAATAAAGACCAAACAGAGCAAGAATTAATTACATGGGATTAAGATCTGTTAACATTTATTACTTTTAGTATTTTTAACTCAAAATATTGTTGATTATTCACTTAAATGCTTTTAGCAGTTTACTCTAAGAACCGCTCTTTAAAAAATGTCTTTGTTGATTAACTGTGACTACAGGGGAACCAGATCACCAACCAAGACAGATGGATTCTAGTAACAATGAACACAACACATACCAAAGGAAGATTTATCAACGATGCTTTCAAGAAAAAAAATTGATCACAAGGGAGAAATAGAAAGTGTCAGAATCTAAGTGAAGTTACTTGTGTCAAACATAAGCAAAAATGAATAAAGCGATAAGGTTATGAAGAAAGGGTTCTTAGGCATCATTGCCTGATAGGAACTATCACGAAAGACTGCAAAACCTACAATCCATGCAGAAGGTCACCATTTCCCTTTTTTTAATCTATAAATCTTTTATTTAAGATATACAAACTTCACCCATTTCATATATACAAATTTAGAAACATGGTGGTGTTTCCCACCCTACCCTATATCCCACCCACAATCCCACATTTCTTCTTCTTCCCTCTCCTATTCGCATTCTTATTTTTATAAAAATCTATTTTCAATTAACTTTATATGTATAACATTAACCCTAAACAAAGTAAAGAGTTCAACAAATAGTATGAAGAAAAAAAACTATTTCCCAACAGTTGAAACAAGGGCTGTTTAAAATCATGACAGTTCACAGTGTCAATTTCACTCTCATAGATTATCTTTTAGGTACTCTATTAGTTACCATAGATCAGGAAGATATATGGTATTTGTATTTTGGGAAGTGGCTTATTTCATTAAGTATAATGCTTTCAATTTTCTTGGAAAATATAGGATTTTATTGTTTTTTTTATCACTGAATAATATTTACCACTGAGTAATATTCCATGGTGTATACATACCATAATTTCTTTATCCAGTCATCAGCTGAAGGACATCTGGAAATTGTGAATTGGATATTGTAAATTGAGCTGCAATAAACATGGAAGTACAGATCACTCTTTCATATGCTGATTTCATTTCCTTTGGGCAAATTCCCAGCAGTGGGATGGCTGGGTCATATGGTAGGTCTATAGTCAGAATTCTGAGGTATCACCATAATGTCCTCCACAATGGCTGCACCAGTTTTTAGTCCCACCAACAGTGGATTAGGGTTCCTTTTCCCCCACATCCTCACCAGCATTCTTTGTTTGCTGACTTGTGTATGAGAGCCATTGTAATTGGGGTGAGGAGACCTTATTGTGCTTTTGATTTGCATTTCCCCATGGCTACTGATCCTGAGAATTTCTTGTGTGTCTGCTGGCCATTTGAATTTCCTCTTTTGAAAAGTGCCTGTTCAAGTCCTCGTCCCATTTCTTGACTGGATTGTTTGTTTTGTTGTTGTTGCGTTTTTTGAGCTCTTTATAGGTTCCAGATATTAATCCTTGAATAGTTGCATAGTTTGCAAATATTTCCTCCCATTCTGTCAGTTGCCTCTAGCTTTGCTCAGTATTTCTGTTGTAGTGCAGAACCTTCTTAATTTGGTGTAAACCCATTTGTCAATTTTGGCTATGACCGCCTGTGCCACTGGAGTCTTTTCCAAGAAGTCTCTGCCTATTCAAAGGTCTTGCGTGGTTTCCCCAAGGTTCTCTAATAATTTGATGAGTTCGGGTCATAGATTTAGGTCCCTGATCCATTTTGAGTGGATTTTTGTGTAAGGTGTAAGGTACAGGTCTTGTTTCATACTCCTGCATGAGGAGATCCAGGTCCCCCAGCACCATTTGCTGAAGAGACTGTCCTTGCTCCAGGGATTGATTCTAGCCCCTGTGTCAAAGATAAGTTGGTTGTAGACGCATGGGTTGATTTCTGGAGTTTCTGTTCTGTTCCACTGGTATATCCATCTGCTGTTTCTTTTCTTTTTTCTTTCTTTTTTTTTTTTTTTTTTTTTTTTTTGCCAGTTCCAGGCTGTTTTGATGCTAACTGCCCTGTAGTATGACTTGAAATCTGGTAATGTGAGGCCTCTATCTTTGTGTGTGTGTGTGTGTGTGTGTGTGTAAGATTGCTTTAGCTATTTTGGGTCTCCTGTATTTCCATATGAATTTCAGTATAGCTTTTTCTAGATCTGAGGAGAATGTCGTTGGTATTTTTATTGGGATCACATTGAATGTAAATTGCTTTGGTGGTATGGCCATTTTGATGATATTGATTCTTTTTTTATTTTTTATTTATTTTATTTTTATTTTTTGACAGGCAGAGTGGACAGTGAGAGAGACAGAGAGAAAGGTCTTCCTTTGCTGTTGGTTCACCCTCCAATGGCCGCCACAGCCAGCGCGCTGCGGCCAGCACACCGCGCTGATCCGATGGCAGGAGCCAGGTACTTCTCCTGGTCTCCCATGGGGTGCAGGGCCCAAGCACTTGGGCCATCCTCCACTGCACTCCCTGGCCACAGCAGAGAGCTGGCCTGGAAGAGGGGAACCGGGACAGAATCCGGCACCCTGTCCAGGACTAGAACCCAGTGTGCCAGCACCGCAAGGCGGAGGATTAGCCTAGTGAGCCGCGGCGCCGGCCGATATTGATTCTTATAATCCGTGAATCTGTAAGATTTTTCCATATTTTTTGTCTTCTTCTATGTCTTTCTTTAATGTTTTGTAATTTCCATTGTAGAGATCACTAACATCCTTGGTTAAATTAATTCCGAGGTATTTAATTTTTTGTAGCTAATGTAAATGGTATTAAATTAGAAGCACTTTCTCAGCCATGGCATTGTCCTTTTATACAAGACTATTGATTTTTTATTTTTGACAGATAGAGATGGACAGTGAGAGAGACAGAGACAGAGAGAAAGGTCTTCCTTCCATTGGTTCACCCCCCAAAAGGCCACTACAGCCGGAGCTATGCTGATCCAAAGCCAGGAGCCAGGTGCTTCCTCCTGGTCTCCATTGAGGGTGCAGGGGCCCAAGCACTTGGTCCATCCTCCACTGCCCTCCAGGGCCACAGCAGAGAGCTGGACTGGAAGAGGAGCAACCATGACTAGAACCTGATGCCCATATGGGATGCAGGTGCTGCAGGCGGAGGATTAGCCAAGTGAGCCACAGCGCCAGCTCCAAAGACTATAGATTTTTGTTTGTTAACTTTACATTCTGTCACTTTACAAAACTCTTTTATGAGTTCCAATAGTCTCTCAATGGAGTCTTTCTGATTCCCTACATTTAAAGTCATGTCATGTGCAAATAAGGATAATCTGACATTCTCTTTCCCAATTTGTATCCCTTTGATTTCTGTTTCTTGCTAATGGCTCTGGCTAAAACTTCCAGGACTATATTGACTAGTAAGCATGAGAGTGGGCATCTTTGGCTCTGGGTCTTAGCGGAAAGGCTCCCAACTTTTCCCCATTCAATAAGTTACTGACTGCGGGTCTGTCATAAATGGTCTCAATTGTGTTAAGGAATGTTCCTTCTGTACACAGTTTGCTTATCATGAAAGGATGTTGTTTTTCAAAGCTTCCAAATGCATCAAATGCTTTCTCTGCATCTATTGATAATCATATGGTTTTTTTCTTCAGTTTGTTAATGTGATGGATCACATTTATTGCTTTGCAAATGTTGAACCATCCCTGCACACCAGGGATGAATCCCACTTAGTCCAGGTGAATAATATTTCTGTTACATTGTTGGATTCAACTGGCTAATATTTTGTTGAAGGTTTTTGTGTCTATGTTTACCAGGGAGTTTGGTCTAAAGTTCTCTTCTTTGTTGTTGTATCTTTTTTCTGGTTTAGGAATAAAGGTGATGCTGGCTTCATAGAAGGAGTTTGGGAGGATTCCCTCCCTTTCAATTGTTTTGAATAGCTTGAGAAGAATTGGAATTAGTTCTTCTTTAAACGTCTGGGAAAATTCAGCAGTGAAGCCATCCAGTCCTGGGCTTTTCTTTGTTGGGAAGGTCTTTATTACTGGTTCAATCTCTGTCTTGGTTATTGGCCTGTTTAGGTTTTCTGTTTTCATGGCTCAATTTTGATAGATTGTATGTTTCCAGGAATCTATCTGTTTCTTCTAGGTTTCCCGATTTGTTGGCATACAGTTCGTTGTAGTAATTTCTGATTACTTTTTTTTTTACTTCTGTGGTATCTTTGTTACATTTCCTTATTCATCCCTGATTTTATGGATTTGGTTCTTATTTTTTTTTTGGTTAGTTGAGCCAACAATGTATCAATTTTGTTCTTTTTTTTTTTTTTCAGAAAAAATAGCTCTTTGTTTCATTGATTTTTTTGTATTTTGTTGTTTCAATTTTGTTTATTTCTTCTCTAATTTCAATTATTTATTTCCTCCTAATAATTTTGGGCTTGATTTGTTGTTGTTTTTCTAGGTCCTTGATATGCATTGAAGCTCATTTATTTGATGACTTTCCAATTTCTTGATGTAGGCAACAATTTCTATAAACTTCCTTCTTAACACTGCTTTTGCTGTATCCTATAAATTTTGAAATGATGTATTGACATCTTCATTCATTTCCAGAAATTGTTTTATTTCTATTTTGATTTCTTCTATGACACACTGTTTATTCGGGAGCATATTTATCAGTCTCCATGCTTTTGCTTATGTTCTAGAGATTCTTCAGTGTTGATTTCCAACTTCATTCCATTGTGGTCAGAGAAGGTACATATTATGTTTTCAATTTTTAAAAAATTTAATTTACTGAGACTTGTTTTATGGCTTAGCATGTGATCTATCATAGAGAAATTTTCATGCACTGGTGAGAAGAATATGTATTCTGCAACTGTAGGATGAAAAGTTCTATAGATACCTGTTAGGTCCATTTAGTCAATAGGGTTAATTAACTCTGTTGTTTGCTGATTTTCTGTCTGGTTTTCTGTCTGCTGCTGAAAGTTCAGTTTTAAAGTCCCCCATTACTATTGTATTGGAGTCTACGTCTCCTTTAGATACATTTACATTCCTTTGAAGTAGCCTGGCATCCTGTAATTGGGTGTATATATATTTATTATAGTCTCATCTTCCTGTTACATTGATCCCTTAATCATTACAAAGTGTGCTGCTTTGTCTCTTTTAACAGTTTTTTGTGTTAAGATCTATTAGGACATTAGGAAGACTACATCAGCTCTTTACTGGTTTCTGTCATCATGCAATATCTTTTTCACTTTCAGTCTGCTGATATCTTTTTTTGATGAGACGTGTTTCTTGAAGGAAGCAAATAGATGGATGTTATTATTTTAATCAGTCGACCAGTCTGTATCTTTTAACTGGAGAATTGAGGCCATTTACCTTCAAGTTTGCCATTTATAAGTAACACTTGGTCCTGCCATTTTTCCATAAATATTACTATTATTAATTTTGGATTTACTTTGTACTTTTACTGGTAGATTTTCTGCCTTCACATTCTTTCATAGTGATGACTATGCTCCTGTGTTTCTTAAGGATGTAACACATCCTTAAACATCTTTTGCAAGGCTGGACAAGTGGTGACAAACTCTTTCAACTTCTGTTATGGATGGTCTTTATTTTACCTTCCTTCATAAATGAGAGATTTACAAGGTACAGTATTCTGGGTTGACTGGGTTTTTTTTCTTAAGACCTGGACTATATCCCAGTATTCTCTCTTAGCCTGTAGGGTTTCTGATGAGAATCATCTGCAATTTTAATTGGAGATCAATGTGAAAGTCATCTGGCATTTCTCTCGTGCACATTTCAGAATCTTTATGTTTTACTGTGGAAAATTTGACTACAATGTGTCGTGGTGATGATGTTTTCTGGTCATGTCTATTAAGAGTTCTATGTGCTTCCTATACTTGGATTTCCCTTTCTTTCTCCCAATTAGGGAAGTTTTCTGCAATTATTTTACTACGTAGGCCATCTAATTCACTCTCTCTTTCTATACCTTCAGGAAGTCCTAAGACCTGTATATAGGCTCATCTGATAGAAACCCATAAATCTCCAACACTGCTTTTAATTTTTCTAATTTCTTATTTTTTGGGGGGTCTGACTGTAAAATTCTTATAGATTTGTCTTTTTTAACTTTTATTTAATAAATATTAATTTCCAAAGTACAGCTTTTG
Organism: Oryctolagus cuniculus; assembly: GCF_964237555.1. Lineage (NCBI taxonomy): Eukaryota > Metazoa > Chordata > Mammalia > Lagomorpha > Leporidae > Oryctolagus > Oryctolagus cuniculus. Next base: position 12,513,375 of record NC_091447.1, read on the forward strand.
GATTACAGTGGCTTTTTCCCCCCATAACCTCCCTCCCACCCGCAACCGTCCCATCTCCCACTCCCTCTTCCATCCCATTCACATCAAGATTCATTTTCAATTATCTTATATACAGAAGATTGATTTGGTATATATTAGGTAAAGATTTCAACAGTTTGCACCCACACAGAAACACAAAGTGTAAAGTACTGTTTGAGTACTAGTTATACCTTTAATATACATAGTACAACATATTAAGGACAGAGATCCTACATGAGGAGTGAGTGCACAGTGACTCCTGTTGTTGACTTAACAAACTGACACTCTTGTTTATGGCATCAGTAATCAACCTAGGCTCTTGTCATAAGTTGCCAAGGCTATGGAAGCCTTTTGAGTTTGCCAACTCTGTTCTTATTTAGACAAGGTCATAGTCAAAGTGGAAGTTCTCTCCTCCCTTCAGAGAAAGGTACCTCTTTCTTTGATGGCCCAGTTCTTTCCACTGGGATCTCACTCACAGAGATCTTTCATTTAGTGGTTTTTTTTTTTTTTTTGGCCAGAGTGTCTTGGCTTTCCATGCCTAAAATACTCTCATGGGCTTTTTAGCCAGATCCGAATGCCTTAACTGCTGACTCTGAGGCCAGAGTGCTGTTTAGGACATCTGCCATTCTATGAGTCTGCTGTGTATCCCGCTTCCCATGTTTGGTCGTTCTCTCCTTTTTGATTCTATCAGTTAGTATTAGCAGACACTAGTCTTGTTTGTGTGATCCCTTTGGTTCTTAGTCCTATCATTATGATCAATTATGAACTGAAACTGATCACTTGGACTAGTGAGATGGCATTGGTACATGCCACCTTGATGGGATTGAATTGGAATCCCCTGGTATGTTTCTAACTCTACCGTTTGGAGCAAGTCAGCTTGAGCATGTCCCGAACTGTACGTCTCCTCCCTCTCTTATTCCCACTCTTATATTTAACAGGGATCACTTTTCAGTTAAATTTAAACACCTAAGAATAATTGTGTGTTAATTGAAGAGTTCAACCAATAGTATTAAGTAGAACAACAACAAAAAAAGGATAAAGTATTAAATTGTTCCTCCACAGTCAGGACAAAGGCTTGATTTGTCTTTTAACTTGTATATTCTTTCTTCTGCCTCACTGGGTCTGCTGTTAAGGCTTCCCACTGCATTTTTATTTGATCTATTTATTTCTTCATTTGTAATATTTTGATTTCTTTTTAACATCTCAATTCCATGGGAAAATTTATATTTATGTCATGTATACATTTCTTTAATATATGGGTTTGGTTCTTACTGCTTCTGAGTAAGCCTATGGTTAATCTTTGGAATTCCATTTCTGGCATGTCATCAATCTCTTCATCTTCACATTCTAGTATTGAAGTGTTGCTGTATTCCTTTTGGAGGCATCATTCTGTCTTCCTTATTCTTGTGTTTTGAATTTCTACATTTATTTTTAAGCATTTGTGGAGATATTTGTTGAGTTTTTTCCTCTGGTGACATTTATCTTTGGACTATGCCTCTGTGGCCTAGAGTGCCTGCTCTTTCAGTGACTTGTCAGTGATGTGTGCTGGGTGTGGCCAGGGAGCTCTGTTCAGTGCTCCAAGGTAATACCCAAGTTGGGTGTGGAATATCTTCTCCTTTTTATCAGAGGGGAGGGTTTGATAAGCTCTCACCCTTACCTTCTCTCCTCCAAGGCAGAGGGTCACCATTTCAAAAGAGAGATGCTAACTGGATGTGATGGCAATGTCAGACAAGTATTCTTGGTATGCTCACATCTCGTGGTAGAATCTATGTAAACAGGGATGTCACTTGATATCTGTCAGCTACTATTATCAGATAGCTGAAGACACTGCCAAGTTGCCCTAGTCTCTTGCCTCTGTAACTATAAGTACCTGAGTAGCATTAGATTACCTATTGGTTAGACAAGCAGAAATGTATACAATTGCAAATACTGATTTTTGTATCTGCATTAATAATTCTGAAGAAGTTAAAACCCAAGTAAATAAAATAATGTTTATTAAAAGTTACATTATTATAAAAAAATTAGGAGAGAGGATCCTCTACTTGAATGGCCCAGTTTCTACTTTCAGGCTCACATGGCCTTTACTGCTCAGAATTGCAAATTTTTATCATAAAATTTGTTAACATTTCAAGTATTACAATTGTGTTAAGATGGGTTGGGTACTGTATTTCCAGATGTTTACAAGAAACCTCAACTAATTATATTGGTGAAAAATCTGCTTCTAAAAGGATAAAACCTTGAAATCCAAGAATAATTAGAATTAATGGCAAAAAATTACATTCTTCAACCCCAGCAGTACCTGTGTGATCAGCAGGAAGTATATAGAGTGGCCACCATACCACTCTATCATACCATGGTATCTATCTAACATCTATCAAACACATGGTATCACCATACCTCAAGATCAAGGAAGTAGCAACAGAAGGGAGGGACTGCATCTTTATGGGGTTGATCTGCTCCTGTACTGGGCTTCCCCCTGATCTCCCAATCTAAAAATCTTCATGACATGTTTCCCCATTCCTTTCCTGAAAATTCCCCATCTTATGCTTTTTTTAATCTGAGTAAAGTTACTTTTCCTGTTTTTTTAGTTATAGTCAGCATAATTTCTTTCATTTTTAATTTTTAAAAAATCTTATTTAAGGTTAATAAATTTCATGTATTTCATATACACATATTCAAGAACAGAGTGATACTTCCCATTCAAACGTCCCTCTACCCCTCCTGCAACCCCACCTTTCCTCCTCCTCCTTCTCCTGTTCCCATTAATTTTCACAAAGATCTATTTTCAGGGCCGGCGCCGCAGCTCACTAGGCTAATCCTCCACCTTGCAGCACCGGCACACCGGGTTCTAGTCCTGGTCAGGGCGCCGGATTCTGTCCCGGTTCCCCTCTTCCAGGCCAGCTCTCTGCTGTGGCCAGGGAGTGCAGTGGAGGATGGCCCAAGTACTTGGGCCCTGCACCCCATGGGAGACCAGGATAAGTACCTGGCTCCTGCCATCAGATCAGCATGGTGCGCCAGTCGCAGCGCACCGGTCGCGGCAGCCATTGGAGGGTGAACCAACAGCAAAGGAAGGCCTTTCTCCCTGTCTCTGTCTCTCTCTCACTGTCCATTCTGCCTGTCAAAAAAAAAAAAAAAAAAAAAAAGAAAGAAAAAAATTAAAAGATCTATTTTCAGTTTACTTTAAACTCATAAGGTTAAACCTATGTTAAGTAAAGAGTTCAACAGATAGTATGAAGAAAAAAAAAAAAAAAACCTGTTCCTCAACAGTAGAGACAGGGCCTGTAAACAATCATTGAATCTCAATATGTCCATTTCGCTCCAACACATTAAAATTTAGGTACTCCATCAGTTACCATAGATCAGCGAAAACATATGGCATTTGTTTTTGGGGGGACTGGGTTATTTCATTAAGTATAATAGTTTCCAGTTGCATCCATTTTCTTGCAAAATACAGGAGTTTATTTTTTTTAACCACTGAGTAATATTCCATGGTGTATACATACCATAATTTCTTTATCCAGTCATCAGCTGAAGGACATCTGGAAATTGTGAATTGGATATTGTAAATTGAGCTGCAATAAACATGGAAGTACAGATCACTCTTTCATATGCTGATTTCATTTCCTTTGGGCAAATTCCCAGCAGTGGGATGGCTGGGTCATATGGTAGGTCTATAGTCAGAATTCTGAGGTATCACCATAATGTCCTCCACAATGGCTGCACCAGTTTTTAGTCCCACCAACAGTGGATTAGGGTTCCTTTTCCCCCACACCCTCACCAGCATTCTTTGTTTGCTGACTTGTGTATGAGAGCCATTGTAACTGGGGTGAGGTGAAACCTCATTGTGCTTTTGATTTGCATTTCCCCATGGCTACTGATCCTGAGAATTTCTTGTGTGTCTGCTGGCCAATTGAATTTCCTCTTTTGAAAAGTGCCTGTTCAAGTCCTCATCCCATTTCTTGACTGGATTGTTTGTTTTGTTGTTGTTGCGTTTTTTGAGCTCTTTATAGGTTCCAGATATTAATCCTTGAATAGTTGCATAGTTTGCAAATATTTCCTCCCATTCTGTCAGTTGCCTCTAGCTTTGCTCAGTATTTCTTCTGCAGTGCAGAACCTTCTTAATTTGGTGTAAACCCATTTGTCAATTTTGGCTATGACCGCCTGTGCCACTGGAGTCTTTTCCAAGAAGTCTCTGCCTATTCAAAGGTCTTGCATGGTTTCCCCAAGGTTCTCTAATAATTCGATGAGTTCGGGTCATAGATTTAGGTCCTTGACCCATTTTGAGTGGATTTTTGTGTAAGGTATAAGGTACAAGTTTTGTTTCATACTTCTGCATGAGGAGATCCAGGTTCCCCAGCACCATTTGCTGAAGAGACAGACTGTCCTTGCTCCAGGGATTGATTCTAGCCCCTGTGTCAAAGATAAGTTGGTTGTAGACGCATGGGTTGATTTCTGGAGTTTCTGTTCTGTTCCACTGGTATATCCATCTGCTGTTTTTTTGTTGTTGTTGTTGTTGTTGTTGTTTTTGCCAGTTCCAGGCTGTTTTGATGATAACTGCCCTGTAGTATGTCTTGAAATCTGGTATTGTGAGGCCTTTATCTTTGTTTTGTTGTGTAAGATTGCTTTAGCTATTTTGGGTCTCCTGTATTTCCATATGAATTTCAGTATAGCTTTTTCTAGATCTGAGGAGAATGTCGTTGGTATTTTTATTGGGATCACATTGAATCTGTAAGTTACTTTTGGTAGAATGGACATTTTGATGGTATTGATTCTTATAATCCATGAACATAGGAGCTTTTTCCCTTTTTTATGTGTCTTCATCTTCTTTCTTTTCTTTTTTTATTTATTAATTTTTTTTGTTTTTTTGACAGGCAGAGTGGACAGTGAGAGAGACAGAGAAAAAGGTCTTCCTTTGCTGTTGGTTCACCCTCCAATGGCCGCCACAGCCAGCGCGCTGCAGCCGGCGCACTGCGCTGATCCGATGGCAGGAGCCAGGTACTTCTCCTGGTCTCCCATGGGGTGCAGGGCCCAAGCACTTGGGCCATCCTCCACTATACTCCCTGGCCACAGCAGAGAGCTGGCCTGGAAGAGGGGCAACTGGGACAGAATCCGGCTCCCCGACCGAGACTAGAACCCGGTGTGCCGGCGCCACAAGGCGGAGGATTAGCCTAGTGAGCCGCGGCGCCGGCCCATCTTCTTTCATTAATGTTTTGTAAATTTCATCCTTAAGATCTTTTGCTTTAACAATGCGTTTGGTCACATTTTTACGTCCTTGCTTTCTTAGGATACCTGCTTAGAATGTGGTCTTGCATAGGCCGGGAAGAACACAGCCTGGAACTACAGGTCACAAAATCTGGACGTGCACAGAAGGAAAAGCTAACCTGTAGAATCAGAGAGCAGAGCTCTACTGGGAATGCAGTGCACTGTAGCCTGCCAAGGGTCCACTGAACCAGAAGATCCAGCATGAAAAGCCCATCCTACCATGCTGGCCAATTACATGCTCTTCCAATCAGAACTTGCCTTGCCAGCAATCCACACACCAATTTTCTCTGCCCAACCCATAGAACTTTCCCTAGACCAGAGCAGAGCATTAGAGTTGGGTCATCTGCTGCTCTAAGTGGCCAACAATAAGATATTTCTCTTCTCAGAACCCTGGAGTCACGGATGGTTTTTGCTCATGTAATGGGCAGCTACCTTTCTCATTGTCAGTGCCTTTCTGAAATCTAGAAATCCAGTGCCAGTACCTTCTGATTTCTAGAGATCTAGAAAAGGTTGAGAAAAATATTACCAATTAAAAATACTTAAATTAAAACTCAAAAGCTTTCCTTCCTAATCACGTAGCTAAACTTTATAAAAATCATTCAAGAATAATTTTATAGTTGTTTTGTTGATAAGTTAAATAAAATGGACACTATCTAATGTTTTTGACTCTTTAGGCAGGAAATGGAAAGTCAGAGACTGGTACAGTGGTGTGCCAATTTCGGCCACCACCTGTGAGCCAGCATCCCATATGAGAAGCAGTGGGAGTCCTGGCTGCTCCACTTCTGATCTACCTCCCTGCTAATGCACCTGAAACAGCACTGGAAGATGCCCCCAAGTTCTTGGCTCTGTCAACCACATGGGAGACCCTAGCTCCTAACTTCAGCCTGGCCAAATCTCCATTGTTATGGCTGTTTAGGGTATGAGCCAGCATATGGAAGATCATTTTCTCTCTCTCTTTCTGTCTCTCCCTCTCTCTCTCTAACTCCACCATTCAAAAAAATAAATACTTAAAAAATAAGTAAAAGGAAGGCATCATCAAACAGAAGTATCTCCTTTAAAAATGGGAAAATCCTAAAAATTAACCCTAGAAATTGTATTCTTAAATTTTATTTATTTATTTATTTATTTATTTATTAGAAAGGTGGAGTTACAGAGAGGCAAGGAAATGGAGAGAGAAATCTATTCTTTGGTTCATGCTGCAAATGGCCACAACTGACCAAAGTCAGGAGCTTCTTCCTGGTGTCTCATGTGGGTACAGTATTCCAAGTACTTGGGCCATCCTCCCGCTGCTTTCCCAGATGTATTAACAGGGCTCTGGATCAGAAGTGGAGCAGCCAGGACTCAATTTAGTGCCCATTATAGGATGCCAGCCTCACAGGTGGTAGCTTAACCCCCTACACCACAACACTGGCCCCTAGAAGTTTGTATTCCAGAATTAGAACCAAGAACACATCATCTACAATTTTTTTAATCCAGGAAATTCAAACTTTTAATATCCCACATATTGTAAGGTAACATTACACAAATTAGTAGCATTACACAAATATTTAATTGTTAATACTTAATTATAAAACTTACTGAATAAATATATCATTTTTAGAAAAATAATCTTTGTATTTCAGTATTTATTTGATAGCAGGGGAGAGAAAAAGCGTGAGAGAGAGAGAAAGAGAGATCTTACTCACTGATTCACTCTCCAAATGCCTACAGCAGCCAGCGCTGGGCCAGGCCAAAGCCAGGAGCCCAAATTTCCACCCAGATATTCCACATGGATGGCAGGGAAACAAATACTTGGGCCATTACCTGCTCCCAGGTTCTGCAGTAGTAGAGGAGCGACTTGATCCCAGGCATTTCAATATAGGAAATGAGCATCGCAAACGGCAGCTTCACGCTCCAAACCAAAATGAAAACCTGCATTATCTTCAATTTTTTTTAAAAGATTTTATTTTATTTATTTGGGTGACAGAAATAGAGAGACAAAAAGAGACAGACCAACAGAAAGACAGAGGCAGAGAGAGCTTCTGTCCTCTGGTTCACTTCCCAAATGCTTCAATAGCCTGAGCTGGGCCAGGCTGAAGCCAAAAACCAGGAACACAATCCAGGTCTCCCACATCATTGACAGGGACCTGTTGCCTCCCAGGGTGTCCATTAGCAGGAAACTGGAATCCAGAGTGGATACAACACTGTGTCCAAGACACTCTGATATGAGCTGTGGGCTTCCCAACAACAGCTTAACTGCTAAGCCAAGTGCCTACTCCAAAAAATCACTGTGTTAGTCATAGATTGGAAAATGCTAGTTGTTTTTCAAAGAATTTTACTGACTTATTTGACAGGCAAAGAGAGAGAGTGTGTAGGTTCTCATCTGCTGTTTCATTCCCCCAAATGCCACCGACAGCCAGGGCTGAGCTGAGGACAAAACCAGAAACAGGGAAATAAATCTGAAACTCCAATACGGGTGACAGGAACTTGAGCCATCACTGCTGTCCACCAGCGACTGTATTAGCAGGAACTGGAGTCAGGAACTGGAGCTGGGTAATGATTCCAGGTACTCTGGTGTGGTGTCTTAACAGCGAGGCTACATATCCACCCTCCAAGTTTTAGGTTCTGAGTAACTTCCAACATATCATTGTTCTTGTGTCAGATGTTGATTAGCACAAAAAGAGTCAGAACCTTAATCTTCAATTACTTTTTAAAAATCAGATTTATTTATACAGATTCACTTATAGCTGTCACCAGTCAACTCCATGGATGTCTTGTGACATCTTCCCAAGAAAATGTATGAAAATGTAATACAAAAATAATCTAAAATTTTAAGTGTTCTGTCAACCCTCCTATTTTGGTTCCCTTTTGAGTAATAAGGTATTTGCCAGTTATTTCCCCCTGGTGCCTGAGAGGTTCTCCTAAACCCTAGAAACTTCCAGAGTGACGGGAGAGTCCTTGTGATGCATGACTCCTGGAGCACACCTGAGTTTATGCCACAGAGGTGACTCAGGGTCAGAGAGAAACACAAACCACAGAATTCAAGGGCTGAAGCTTTGAGCTCAGTCATACCAGCCCAGCCTCCAAGGAGGAGCGAGGGGCTGGCATTCAATCAATCAAGCCCACATACACAAACCACAGTGGAAACCCTGGATACTAAACCTTGGATGAGCTTCCCTGGTTGGCAACATATGCTGTCCCACACTGATGTGCTTATGGACAGGCCCTATCCCACATAGAGGAGGCAACAGAAGCTCTGTGACTAGGACCTGCATAGATCTGGCCCTGTGCTTCTGTCCCTTAGGCTGGTTCTCGTTTGTATCATTTTTGTTATAATAAATCTAGAAGCATATGGACAATGCATTCCTCAGTTCTGTGAGTGATTCTAACAAACTACCCACCTAACCAGGCAGTGAGAACCCCTGGATTTGCAGCTAGGCAGTCAGAAGTTAGAGGTGGCATGAGATCCCCCAAACTTCAGGCTGGGATCCTAGATGAAGACAACCTTATAAAGCACAGTGCCATTAAGCTGCAATGTTCAGCCTTGTTCTTCACATCAGAACCCATGGCAGAGGCAGGTGTGGGGGCACAGCAGGTTAAGCCACTGCTGAGTGCACCTGCTTTCCGCATCAGAGTGCTGGTTCCAGTTCACTTCCGATCCAGCTCCCTGCTATCACACCTGGGAGCAGATGATGTCCAAGTGCTTGGGTCCCCACCACCCACATGGGAGACTCAGAGTTCTGGGCTCCTGGCGTGGGCCTAGCCCAGCCCTGAATGCTGTAGGCATTTGAGGAATGAACCAGAAACAGATGAAAGATATCTCTCACTCTCTTCCCTCTCTCTCTTTTAAATAAATAAATAAATAATACATTTTTAAAAACAAGAACTCTCTGCAGACATTTTTAATGGAAATCACATCATATCTTAATGTCATTTTTCTAAATTCTGTAAGACTTTTCTTAGTTGCTTTCCATCCTCTATTAGTGAATCCACTCAACAGGTTCACAAAGAAATTGGGAGCATGAGGTAGTATTGAGGTCAAACCCTTTACTATCACTTTTTCCTGTGTCCCTCCCAGGGTGCAGAGTGACATTCTTGCACTGTCATTGCTCTCTGCAAGCCATGTTCCTGACCAACATCGTAACTTTGCTAAGTAAGTATCTTCGTCTCCCCCATCTGTTTTTCAAAAACATTATTTTTAAAAGAACACACAATCAGGCCGGTGCCATGGCTCACTAGGCTAATCCTCCACCTTGCGGCGGGTTCTAGTCCAGGTCAGGGCGCCGGATTCTGTCCCAGTTGCCCCTCTTCCAGGCCAGCTCTCTGCTGTGGCCAGGGAGTGCAGTGGAGGATGGCCCAAGTACCTGGGCCCTGCACCCCATGGGAGACCAGGATAAGTACCTGGCTCCTGCCACCGGATCAGCACGGTGCGCCGGCTGCAGCGCGCTGGCCGTGGTGGCCATTGGGGGGTGAACCAACGGCAAAGGAAGACCTTTCTCTCTGTCTCTCTCTCTCACTGTCCACTCTGCCTGTCAAAAAATAATAAAAAAAATAAAGAAAGAAAAATAAATAAAAGAACACACAATCCTTTAAAATTATTATCAGAATAAACTTTCTTAAAAAGCAAATTTTGTCTTATAATTTCACTCTTTTTTGACATACAATTTATATTAATTCTATTTTAAAAAGAAATACTTTGGATATATAATTTGCTACCTGACAGCTGAAATAAATGTTTAGCTATATTCTCTATTATGTCAGACCTTAATTTATATTCATAATTCATACAAATAAGCAAGTTGCAAAATAGTCTAATGAGCCTTTAGAATTACTCCATGTGTTTTCTCTGCTGGGACACCCAGCCATTACCAAGGTAAATGTACCAGCTATCCTGATTTCTGAGGTCCAAGGCAAATTTCATCTAAGAACTCCTGGCTGCAAGAAGTCTGTGCTGTTGATGGGAAATGCCCTGATTAAAGCCTGGAGTTATGTAAAGATTTCCCTTATCAAGGGATCTGGGGTTCTCAAGGAAGACCTCAACTGCAGGGAAGAAAGAGATGCGGGCATTTCCCTCACCATTATCATGGAAATCCATGTGTCTGATACCATTTTTTTGAATGAAATTGCAAAGGAGGAAATAGGATCAGAACATGTAAATGTCTTTGGCACATTGACAGACCTTATAATTCACTCAGCCCCGACAAAACACAATAGCCAACGCTTTGTTTCCTGTTTATTAACAATATCAATAAACAGGAAACATGCATCAAGAAATGCTTCTGTTAGGTAACCTCTTTCTGTTCTGGGGTCTGGTATCTCTAGTTACAACAAGGGTTTGAAGAATGAGGAACCGAGACTCAAGAGTCATGGCCACATAATGGATGCCTTATCACTCCACGCTGCTTCATTTCCCAGGAGAGCCGCAGCTTGAGGTGGCGCCGAATCAAGACGTGACGCAGGTGGCTTACGGACAACTGTCCCATCGGGCAGGATGTGGAAGGCTCACTAAACCACAAACCATCTGCCTCCTGCAGTTCCCAGCTCATAGCTGGCTGGCTTTCCTCCTTTCCTGCCTTGCTTCTTAGGCAGGGGGTAAATTTAAAGAAAAAGAGAGGTGCGTTCCCACATTTATCCCACCCAGCTTTTGCTTTATGATGTTTGTTACTGGCCCTAAGGGCAGAATGCTGGAGGAAGGGTAACTGAGATGCCCAATATTTGGCCCCCAAATCTCCTGTTAGTGCAAAGCACAGAAATATTCCTTTAGAAAACTTAATTCTCTGAGCTTCATGGTTTATGTTGGCTTCCAAACAAACTGATTCCCGTTTATTTGATTGGTTTGTTCATTGAAATCCCACCTTATTCCTCAAAGTTGAGGCATTTCAAAGTCAAGATGTGTTCAACAAATAATGATATAATATAAATAAAAAGAAAGCATTGAGACAAACAGACATGCAAACAGACAACCTAGTCCAAATCCACCAATGTTAGCTGTGCAGACCTTCCAAGCCTTTTTAGAAGGATTTCTCAGTTTCCAGGCAAAGGGAAGGGTGATTTGGTCACTCCATCCCCATTTGGGAGAGAGAGGAGGTTCATATGTTAGGTTCTTGAGAAAGGAGCCTTCTAGGCAGAGATAGGGATTATACCTTCTAGGCAGAGATAGGATTATACCTGTGTGGGAGAGGAAAGCCAGACAATAGAGAAAGAAGATGAGCCATGAGGTCAAGAACTGAAGTCTTTCCCTATGGGGAGTACAGAGTTTGGGTAGCTCTATGGAGTTGCTCCAACTGGGCAACACAAGCCCGTATCCCCTCACTCCACAGCCAGACAGGCTGTTTCTGCGAGAGAAGTGACATTGGGCCAGATAGGTCCCTTCAGCAGAGGGCAATCAAAGGATGGTAGGAAGAGAAGGGAGCCTTTGTTGCTTTCAATTCTCCAAGGAACTGGCTTATGAGAGCTTTGGCCCTTAAGGTCTTGGATTTAGGCTGCTCCCCTAGTGTCCACTACAAAAGAAAGAAAACAGATTACTGTCTCCGGAACAGCAAAGTTATTCCAAAACAGGATGAAAAATAAGTAATATGATGGGGAAAAAAAAACTCACCAAAGCCCTACAGGAAACACAATGAACAGATTTCAATGGATTGTTTACTGCCGCATCCCATGATATAAGAATAACATCAAAAGTCTCTCCATGAGGGTGTTTCTGTGCAGGGATAACCCAAACAGCCCAGGACCCCACTGTCTGGAGATCCAGCTTCACTTCATTCAGTCAGTCCCTCCTTCATGCATCAAATAAGTTTTGTGTATTCACTCTGTGCCAGATATCATAGTAGGCACTGGAAATGTGATGAGAGAAGGGAGGAAGACCCTACAAGGACAGACCACTTCAGCCAAAGAATCCCAGGAACAAATGTGAAATCACACTTATGACGGTTGCACCAAGCACAGGTTCATTACAGGTTCATTCCACAGCTTGCACTTGGAAATTAATCCATTTGGGATAGGGGTGGGGGTCAGAGATGCCTCCTGGAGGAAGAGATTTCCAACAACAAGGTTGAAGGAAGGGCAGGAGAGGAAAGGGACAGTGGACTCTGTGGTTTAAGGGTCCAGAGGAGATTAAGAAGGCTGATACGAGTGGAGTACAGGCAAACACTGAGGGTGAACTTGGAAGGTAAGACCATAGACACAGGGCAGGGCAGGGCAGGGCAGGCAGGGTCTCATAGACAGATCCCATATAGCATGGTCTCATCTTAAAAGGAAAAGGGAGATCATTCAGGTGTTTTACAAGGAGGTTCTGGGTGGGAAAGTGTTGCTGATGAGATTCATTTGGCTGATACATTCATAGTCAACAATTGCCATAAAAATTACCGCCTGTGCATTAGATTAACTCACATACATTATTATCTTGAAGGGGTTTTCTTAAGATTTATTTATGTATTTGAAAGTCAAAGTTACAAAGAGAGGGAGAGGAAGAGGGAGATCGTCCATCTGCTGGTTCACTCTCCATATGGCCACAATGGTCAGGACTGGGCCAGGCTGAAGCTAGGAGCCAGGAGCTTCTTCCTGGTCTCCCACAAGGGTGGCAGGGGACCAAGCACTTAGGCTATCTTCCACTGCTTTTCCCCAGGCCATAAACTGGTCCACATATGAGACGCTGGCATTGCAGGCAACAGTTTTACTCACTACACCATCCCACCAACCCATATCTTGAAGTCTTGTTAAGAAGTTCGTAAAGAGTCTCACTGGGCTAAAGTCATGTTCACCAGTACTAATTGTAGCAGCCTCTCTATTTGGTTTCCTTGCCTCTACTCCAGCCCTCTGTGTGGTAAGCAGATACCAAAGATGCTTATACCCTAATCTCTGGAAACACTGAGAGTGTTGGGTTGTAGGCAAAGAAAAAGGTTGCGGACACATTTGATCTTGTCAATCAGCTTGCCTTGAGATGGGAGAGAATATTCTGGATTATCTAGATGGTCCAGTGAAACCATAAGGGTCCTCCAATGCAGAAAAGTGAGTATCAGAGCAGCATGATGTGAGATATGCTGGTGGCCTTGACCTCAGATGGGTCCATGAGCCAGGGAATGTCAGGGGCCTCTAGAAGCCAGGAAAGGCAAGAAAATAGCTTGATTCATGAGGTCCTTACAGAAGTGCATTTGTTATAAGGGCTTCTTCAACCCTGAACTTCCCGTCCGCAGAGCTGTAGGAAATAAACCTGTTATTTATGAATTCTTAACTCTCAGGCATTCAGTTACAGCTTCTCAAGATGGGCTAAGATACATCTGTATATTCAAACAGGGAATTTTACAATTTAAGTAAATATTGTCCTCAACTTCCCAAAGTTGAATGCTTCATCATTTCAAGAGATATGGAAATCTGTCGTAGATTTGCTACTTAATTCTGAATTTCACATGGTGTATGAAAGTTGTAACAGAAAGATGATTATCATTTGATATTCAGACTTCATGGCTCCATTTTAGACTAGACTTTTCTATCTTAGAGAAAATAGACCTTGTAAGATGAATCTACTTCTATACCAAGTCTGATTTAATAAGAAATACAAAGGGCCGGCACCATGGCATGGCAGGTAAAACCACCGCCTGCCATGCCAGCATCCCATATGGGCCAGTTTGAGACCTGGCTGCTCCACTTCTGATTCAGCTCCCTGCTAATGCACCTGGGAAAGCAGTAGAAGATGGCCCAAGTCCTTGGCCCTCTGCACCCACATGGGAGACCCGGAAGAAGCTCTTGGCTCATGACAGGCCCAACTCCAGTTGTTGCAGCTATTTGGGGAGTAAACCAACAGATGGAAGATCTTTGTCTCTCCTTCTCTCTCTCTTTGTAACTCTGCCTTTCAAATAAATGAATAAATAAACCTTAAAAAGAAAAAAAAATACAAGAATCTCCCTCCACATTTTAGTGGAATCAAATGAAAGTTACCTATGGCTAGAAAACGATAACCTGGTTTGAAAAGGTGAACTAGCACTAAACAAAAGGCTTTCTACTATAGGGGTGTCTTCTAGATTTTCTAATGTCTGTATTTTATGTTGTACAATCTTGTCTCTGACTATTGAAAGAGAAATGGGATTAGTTTTTTAAATATCGCTAATCCTTTTCATTTTAACCAAATTATCCTGTTGTAAATTAAGACATACTTAACGTGCTTATAACAAAAGTTTGCATAGTTGCATTTATTTAAGCTTCACAAACCAAAAATATCTAACCTCTAATTCAAGTAATAGTGTTTTTGGCTTTTTACCTTTGTGAAAAATTTGTGCATAGAACAATATCAAAAGTAAAATAAGCCTCTAGAAGCAAGAAAGTCTCATGAGATATCCCCTACATTTTAAAGATTTACTCTTACTTGTAGTTTCAAACAGTTGCCAAAATTTCCAAATAAACTCATTAGGACTAAAATGACACAAAACCATTAAAGTCCATGCAATTAGTTATATCTTTCTGTAATGAGGTTTGTAATTATCTGACAATATATTGCTGGGTATTACTTTGTTAGCTATAAATTATTAATAAACTCTGATTTCTTCTCAGAAAATCAGTTATGCCAATTTACCTCAACAAAAAAGATGAAATTTGTTAAACAAATGCTTTAAACACCACACACACACACACACACACACACATCATATTCTCTCTCTCTTTCTTCCTCTCTATTTCTCTCTCTCATCTGTCTCACACATACACACATATACAAATACACATACACATTTCAAACATCAGATGTTCTACTTAAAAGCAATATGGAGAAGTAATTATGGCATATGGTTTGAAACATTTGTCTTCCTTAGAAAGCCAGCTGGCTTAACCACTTACCTCAAAATTTTCAATTGTTCATTTATACTTTTCAAAAGAAAATTTCTTTCCTAGAATCTTAAAACTAGTTAGTCACCCATAAGAATGCATGAGAATATAAATGCATGCCAAGCATGATTCAAATGGTGTTCAACTGCCAAATATGCCTCATTTTTAAGTTATCAGTGCTCACATAATACATAGTAGTGTAGGCACAGTGATATTATGGCATGAGTAAAATCAGTATTCTTATAGAAATGAGAGAAATCAATTCCTTGGAGGATAGAGAGGAAGAAGGAGGGATTAAAGAAAGCTCCATCCACTACCATGTAATAGCAGCACTATTCACAATAGTCAAGAGATGGAAGCAACCCAAATATCCATTAAAGAATGAATAAACAAAATGTAGTACAATCATACAATGGAATATTATTCACCCTCTAAAAGTCAAAGAAGCAATCACAGCAACACAAATACTGTATGATTCTTCCTGTATGAGGTATTTGCAATAGTCAGATTCACAGAACAACAAGTTGAATGGTAGTTACAAGGCCCTTTGGAGAGGGGAAATAGGAATGTATTTAATGCATTGCAGCTTTGCAAGATGGAAAAGTCCAGGATATTGGCTACAGAACAATGTGAGTATACTTCTGAAATGTACAGTTGGAAATGGTGAGGATGGTAAATTTTTCTGTTACATATTTTAACACAATTTTAAAAAAGATTTTAGAGAGAAAGATCATTTGAACTGCACACAAAATGTACATGATTACAACAAATTGGTAGTAGTAAAATGCAGTTATAAAGAATCTGGGGGCAGGTGTTTTGCTGTAGTGGGTAAAGCCACCACCTGGGATGCCAGCATCCCTTATGGGCATGGGTTTGTGTTGCAGCTGCTCCACTTCTGATATAGCTCCCTACTAATGGCCTGGAAAAGCAGCATGATGATCTCCACAGTGCTTGGGCTTCTGCTACCCATGTGGGAGATTTGGAAAAAGCTCCTGGCTCCTGACCTTGTCCTGGCCCAGCCCCGGTCATTTGTGG
This sequence comes from Oryctolagus cuniculus, assembly GCF_964237555.1. Classification (NCBI taxonomy): domain Eukaryota; kingdom Metazoa; phylum Chordata; class Mammalia; order Lagomorpha; family Leporidae; genus Oryctolagus; species Oryctolagus cuniculus. The sequence continues at coordinate 12,529,482 of NC_091447.1, forward strand.
CCATCTGGGGAATGATCCAGCAAATGGGATCGATCTCTCTCTCTCTCTCTCTCTCTCTCCCCCTCTGTGTGTGTGTGTGTGTGTGTCCCTCTATCCGTAACTCTGAATTTCACACTTGATCTTAGCCAAAAGGCCAAGAAGCGATGTAACTCTGAATTTCAAATAACATAAATCTTTAGAAAAATAAAGAATCTTGAGCCAAAAGAATACATCAGGAAAGAGGTAGCATACAGAAGATGCATAATAGTTACAGGGGTCAATTAATTCAGAGTACATCTTCTTCCATTGAATAAGAGACCAAAGAGGCTGGAAATGAAGAGCTAAGCTGATGGCAGGAATATAGAAATATACAACCCCACCATATTTGAGTGATTGGTCCCTTTCCCTTTGCATTTAATCTTCTGGAGCTGAATGATTTGGGCAGAGTTCATCACAGTCTTGCATAGTCAAAGTATCCCTTCTCCCCAGCACATACACACATAGGAATAAGCCATTCAGCATCCTCTCCAGATGTCTGTGATTCTCTCCTCCACTGAGGTTTCAGAAGTAAGGACCAGGTAGACCTTGAGATGCTTCTAAGATACCTTTCTTCAGGAAAGCCATGAAATATGGAGAAAGTCAAAGTTGAAACAGAAAAGAAATAGAGAAGGATGAGATAAGACAGAGAGTGGGAGATGAGGGAGGGAGGGAGATCGGGGGGAAGGGAGGAGAGAAAGGAGGATTGTTTTAAGTTATTGCCAGTGAACTGTGTCAAATCTCTAAATAGTACCTCTACATCACACAACTCCAGGAGGCAACATCCATGTTGTGTGCTTGTAAACAATGCCCTCAGGAATTGTGCAGTACAGCTGTCCTGGACGCCAGCCCAGCCAGAAATTCATTCTGAGTCAAACTCTGAAAATTGAACTTGGTGATGACTTTGAAGTGAGGCGTCCCACATCGCTTTTTGATAGCCAAGATAACTGGCATCCAAATAGGCAAGTGATGACTTCCAAACACAACTTTTCATTTCTTTTCGAGGAGGGATTCTTCTGGTCTTTAAGAGAGAGATTACAGAACAGAAAGCATGCTGTAACATAATGCAAAATATGAAAGTGAGAGCATAACTCCTGCTTCTCCCCTACCTCCTTGTTTTTCCATTTCATTGCCCATACAGGAATAGAGGGGCCTATGCCTTGTTCTCCCAGGTTCTCGTAGTGACAATCCACTGTGTTTACATGACCACAGGTGAAGGAAGCACCATCATATCGCAATTACTGGGAGCGTCTCAGTCCTATTTTGCAGGAATGCTGATTTTGTAGGTAAGTTGGGAATCATTTGATCTTTCAAGATACCTACTTTTAGCTGTTATTAATGGCAATGTAGGGTAGGAATTGGGAGCCTGGCCCCTGGAGCCTGTCCACCAGGTTTTACTTCTGCTATGATTTGAATAGTTTGTCCTCACTCTTCTATTGAACTCACACAGGCTTCTAAGATGGTACCAATTTCACCCAACTTTGACATTTAGAGTAAGGGGCTTTGTAGACTGATTACATGTACATGAGATCATTAGGGTCCCTAGGACTGAACTGTGCTGGCTTTTTATTAAGACAGCCAGAGACCACACAAACAGCCAGACTTACCCAGTTGCACTTCTTTCTCTTGCCATGTGATGCCCTGCACCACTTCGATGCCACCACCACTAACAGCAGGAAGGTCATTGCCAGATATGGTGCTTAGACCTTGCACTTCCAAAACTATGAACCAAAATAAACCTCTTTGCTTTATAAAGTAGACTGCCCAGATATTTTGTTATAGCAACAAAAAATGGAGTAATACAACATCCAACCCTATCATTTACTAGCTACATAACCTCAAATAAATTCCTTAAAATTGTTGTATCTCTCTTTCCTCGACTATATAATGTAGACAATCATAGAAGTTTGTCAGGAAATACAAAGAGCTTTAGATTTTACTCTCCTTGCACACCAACATATTAACTTGCTATAGTTTCATGAATACTGACAAAAGACACAAGAATCTTGGATCACAAACAGACCTTATTGCCCATAGCAAAAACAACAGGAAAACTGTCAGCATGGCCATTTCAGTTCCCAGAGCCCCAGTCCCTAGCAATGCAGCAGGCTTGTTTAGATGGACGCCTGCACACAGTGCACTGTATTGCAGAAGAAGAACATGGGGCTTGGGGAAGTTACTGCTTTATAGCAGTTAATAAGCAAGAGAGACATCATCTCATCTCTCCAGGTTATGGCTTGGATGAAGAGTAGTCAGAGGACTGCATCCTTGCAATACCCAGAAAGATGGGTAAGAGTGCAAGCAACCCATTGAAGACCATCTCCAGCAGGTTGCCAAAAGTTTGGATGTGTTAACATATACAAAGTGCTAAGAAGAGCACTAAGTCTGTGTGTAAGCAGCAGCATGAGGAATAGTAGTATGCAGATGATACCTCCGTATTTTTTAGAACAGTCCCCAAATATGTGTATGATTTAAAAATATATATAAAATGTATATATACAGAGACACACATATTAGAATGGATGGATATGGAAGTAATTCAAAAATTTATTTTAAACAGAATCAAAAGAACTTTAAAATACTATAAAATTAGATAAATGCAAATGAGAGTAAAGAAACTATTACAATCTGCAGTAATATCAGCATAAAATATAACCTACCATTTTGTTTTGATTTTTGCTTTTCTATGCATATATTTCTTTTTATTCTCCTAAATTGATATCTGAGTATATACACTGGGCATTTTGTATTTAGTCAATATTGTTTTTAAACCTATATAATAATGATAGGTATGTGTCATTAATTGCTCATTTCTTTACTAATGAATATTTTGACAGTTTCTCATTTTCTGCTTAATGCCTACTTTATACCCTACAAATGATTTAGTTACATGGGAATTTAAATTTTAAAAATATAAAACATGAAATTATAAAAATTATAAAAATTTCTGAATTCTGAATTCTGTTATTAATTGAAAATAGATTTGTTCTTTTACCTTGAACCATATGAAATAACTTCTAATTTATCCCAAGGCTGCTCAATCTGACTACTCACCTTTTATTAATAATGGGTCAGTGTAGCAGTGAATTCTTCAAGAGGCACAATGTAATCTAGTGTTGTCCTAGAGACATAACCTAAGAAGGTCTACTCTGAAAATTTTGTTATGATTCCTTATGTCCCCTGTCTTTAACTCAATCATGTGAGAAGTAAACATTTGACTTGTTTTCAAAGTAAGGTGTTTAGCCATGAGTAGACAACTAGCTAGCATAACAGCTTGCAGATGAGTGGAAAGTTACAAGCAGCTAGTTAGCATTACCAGCTAGGCTACATGCACCTGGAAGGCTCTTGGGCAAACAGGATGCTAGGAGTGGACAAAACACCTGAAGCAAATGCCAGGAAGATTGTAACCCCATAGAACTCTGCCAGTGAGGAACTGGGGCAGGGACCTGTGTACTAGGGAAACTGCACTGGATGTCCCTGCCTAACTACCAGACACCCAATCTTGCAAGACCGTTAATAGTCTCATTTTTGCTGCATTTCCTGGGTCTGAGTCCAACCTCTGAATGAACAGGTGAGGCTATTTCCTACAACCATTAACTGAAAAAGTAATCAATTTTTAAAAAAGAAAAACATCCCCATGTAGGATCTCTGTCCTTAATGTGTTGTACTATGTGAATTAATGATATAATTAGTACTCAAACAATACTTTATACTTTGTGTTTCTGTCAGGGTGAAAACTGTTGAAATCTTTACTTAGTATCTACTAAATTGACCTTCTGTATATAAAGATAATTGAAAATGAATCTTTATGTGAATGGGATGGGACAGGGAGTGGGAGATGGGATGGTTGTGGGTGGGAGGGAGGTTATGGGGGGGAAGCTACTATCATCCAAAAGCTGTACTTTGGAAATTTATGTTTATTAAATGAAAGCTAAAAAAGAAGAAAAATAGATAACAAAAAAATTCATGCCCATAAAACTGATATATTTTACCTATAGAAGAGCTATTGAGATCAACCTACTAACTTTTAATCTAGATATAATTATGAACAATTTTCTCAGGAATTAATATTGATTGAATCCCTTCAGTACACTGGGAAAATTTGCTAGAAATGTTTCATCTCCTTTGAATCTCTATAAATTATAAAATATTTATTATTAATATTGGGGAAGATTATAAAATCCAGGAAGCATCTATACAATCAGATTTACATGTAGAGAGTTAGGAAGAAAGAGGAACTATGAAAAGTAGATCTGAGTTGTGAAACCATAGCTATCTTAGCTCATTTAGTGTTTACACATCTGCACTCTACAGAAACATCTGAAAAGATAATCTCTCAGGTTATTAAACATACACTTCATCATTGAAGTTCACTCTGTGGAAGAAAATGCCTTTGCTCATGACGTATTTAACAAATGTTCCTATTACTATGCATAAGCAGTTGTCTTCACTTTAAAAAAAATGCACCCATGTAGATCTATTGGTTTTTGATGTTAATTATGTGGAACATTTAGTCATTGCTTTTCTGTGGGCCATTAATGACATTCCTTCTTTCCATTTGCTTTCATTTCATTTGATGACTACTTTCCTTCTCTGGAACTTTTACCATAATGGATGACAGCATTGATTAATCAAATAAAATGTAAAGAATAACAAGGATGAATGAAGGACCTAGATCAACATGATATTGTAACCAGAGGACACAGAAATGGAAAAAAAAAGTGTGTGTTAAGAGATGTTAACATGTTTTTCCTTTGTTGATAAGCCAAATGGAATTGGGCTAGGCTTCCAGAATCTTTGGAAAGAAAATCATATTAATGGAATTTTGTTTATCTGATTGGTGCCTTGTTTATCCATGCTTTCTTTTCAGTTCCCCCACTGTATCTCAGTTTGCTTTAGTGTTTTTGTGCTGGAAACATAAAAATTCAATTAACTCAATTCTCTTATCATTCAAATTTGCTAAGACAAAAGAAGCATAACATTCTCTAGGTTCCTTATGTTCTGTTTATCTTCCTTCATAATTTTGACTTCCAACAAGAGGCAATGAATTGCAATCAGACGCAAGGACCAAACTGTGATGAAGAGCTAGACAGTAAGGGGAGGGTCTTGGTGGGGGGGGGGGGGTTGTCTCGGTTGAGATTATGAAGAATCTGAATTCCTTACAAAAGTACTTTTTTTTTTTTCAGAAGTCTTAAGATTATCACAACTGGAGAAAGAGAATTGGCAGAGAGTGAGAAAGGGAACTAGAAAATGAAGGCTGTCCAGTCCCTAAAGTTAGGACAGGGAAAGCAGGCAAAGGATGCTGTTGGCAGGAATTCAGTCAATTCCCTTTTCACAGAAGGTCCCAAGGGCCCTTTCCCATAATAGGCCTCTACAAAAGATGGAGATGCACTAGGCAGCAGTAATAGTGATAGGTTCAGAAATTGCCTCTGAAGACCTTGTAAATTTTAAAATTCTGATTAACTTGAAAGCTATTATTTTTCAAGTTAAAAGAAAGCCTTCACAAATCCTAAGTCACAATACCAAGACACATACTTGTTTATGTTCCAATATAAATTAAAGAGCCTTGGAGCTCACACTGAGGTGCAGTGGGTTAAGCCGGCACCAGTTGGAGTTCCAGCTGCTCCACTTCCAATTCAGCTCCCTGCTAATGCACCTGGGAAAGCAGCAGACATGGCCCAAGTACTTGGGCCCCTGCACCCAGGTAGGAGACCAGAATGAAATTCTTAGCTCCAGGCTCCTGGCTTCAGCCTGACCTAACCCTCTCCATTGGCAGCCATTTGGGGCGTGAACCAGCAGATGGAAGACTCTCTCCTTATCGATCTGTCTGTCTGTCTATCTATCTCTCTCTCTCTCTATGACTGCCATGCAAGTAAATAAATAAATCTAAAAAAAGAAAAAAGAATCTTCTACTGTCAAGTTAAGATGTAAGTCTTTAGCCTTGATATCTGATAGTTCACTCAACAATTAAGACCTACAAGTGGACTCATTGACTTTAACAACACACTATTTTAGTGTTTGGCCAGGAAAAGAACAAGTCTCCTGCCAATACTATACTTACTTTAATAATGAAAACCCTATGTTTGGTTTTAATGTATGATTTTCAATCTTGTTTTTTTTTTTTTTTTTTTTTTTTTTTTTTTTTTTTTTTTGACAGGCAGAGTGGACAGTGAGAGAGAGAGACAGAGAGAAAGGTCTTCCTTTTGCCGTTGGTTCACCCTCCAATGGCCGCCGCTGCAGCCGGCGCACCGCGCTGATCCTGGCAGGAGCCAGGAGCCAGGTGCTTTTCCTGGTCTCCCATGGGGTGCAGGGCCCAAGCACCTGGGCCATCCTCCACTGCACTCCCTGGCCATAGCAGAGAGCTGGCCTGGAAGAGGGGCGACCGGGACAGAATCCGGCGCCCCAACCGGGACTAGAACCCGGTGTGCCGGCGCCGCAAGGTGGAGGATTAGCCTATTGAGCCACGGCGCCGGCCCTCAATCTTGTTTTTGAGCACAATCACTCAAGACTGTAATTACAGATATCACTAAAATGATGCATAAATTGCAAAAGTCTTAGGGGAAAAATATAAGACATGACTGAGTCCCTATGTGTCAGGCACTTGATGTAGGGCATCTCATTTGATTTTCACAAGTCAGAAAAGTTGAGTCATTTACCCTTTGCCCAACTTGTTCCAGCTTGCAGAAGGGGAAACCAAGATTTGATTCTAAAGGGATCTGGCTTCATCATTCATGTTCCACCCATTACAGCATACTTCTACCATTTCCTTATAGGAAGGTGAAGGATTGACTTTTCAACTGGTAGGGACATGAACCATAGGTTATTGTTCCAACCGAGCCATAAATGTGTTGTCAGAACACAAGACACCAGGAAGCACTTTAAAGGAAGTGAGAAAAGACCCTATCCACTAGAAAACTTTCTTGATCTTCTGAATGTTTCCACAATACTGGGGATTCCACAACCAGTCAGCAGGAACCAAACACCAAAGGACTGTACTTATGGCAGGGGATTCCCCAATCACTACCTTTATTTTCCCCATCTCAGCACCAAGAAATACAAGTATTACACCATCAAATAGGCACCAATTACCCACACACAACCTTAAAAAACAATTTATATACTGAAGACATAAACCATGAGTATTAAAAAACACAATAAATAGTCAGGTATCCAACTCCCAATTTAGAAACACACATTGGGGCTGGTATGGTACAGCAACTTAAGATGCTGGCATCCCATATAGGAGCATTCATTTGAGTCCCAGCTGCTACACATTAGACCAGCTCCCTGCTAAAGTGCCTGGGAAAGCAGTGGAAGATGTTCCAAGAACTTGGACCTCTGCCAGCCAAGAATTCCTGGCTCCTGGTTTTGGGGAGAGTGAACCAGCAGGTAGATGATCTCTTTCTCTCTGTTTCTCCCCCTTTCTGTCACTCTACCTTTGAAATAAATAAAATGTCTTTAAAGAGAGAGAGAGAGAGAGAGAGAGCGCAGACATGACCTAAACTCTAGAAGCCTCTAAGAACTGATTGATCCCTGGTCACAGCCCCCTCACTGTCCCATACCATAACTATGAAATTATATACCATAATATGCTATACTACATATGAGATAATATATCATAATATCTTATACTATATATGAGATTATAGATAGTAATAGACTATTGAGTTTCATTCTTATTTTCATAATTGTCTTATAGGTGTGCTCCATCTTGTACGCATTCCTTAGTAATATACATCATGGTCTTTCATTGTTTTCAAGTACAAATATAAATGGGTCTGTACATTATGCATTTTTCTGCAACTTGCCTTTTTTTAAGATTTATTTTTTATTTATTTAAAAGACAGAGTTACAGAGAGAGAGGTCTTCCATCTGCTGGTTCATTCCCCAGATGGCTGCGATGGCCAGAGCTGCACCGATCCGAACCCAGGAGCTAGGAGCTTCTTCTGGGTCTCCCACGCTGGTGCAGGGGCCCAAGGACTTGGGCCATCTTCTACTGCTTTCCCAGGCCATAGCAGAGAACTGGATCGGAAGAGGAGCAGCTGGGACTAGAACCGGTGCCCATATGGGATGCCGGTGCTTCAGGCCAGGGCTTTAACCGGCTGTGCCACAGAACCGGCCCCTCAACTTGCTTTTACTTTCTTTTTTCTCTTCTTTTTTCTTTTCCTAGCTATCATGGTATTTGTGATATTCACTCATGTTCATAAAAAGATTTTAACATTTCTCCTATATTATTTTATTCTACCAATTTATAGTCATTTTTCTATTGACAAATAACATTGCTAAGCCATGGCAAACAATGCTGTACTTATGTCCATGCATGAGAGTTTACCTAGGCTACACTTAAGAAATTTCTTGGTCAAAGGGTATATGCATCTTAAATGTAAATAGATAGAGAAAAATGGTTTTCAAAAAGCATATACAAATTCACAACTTCTCCTCCCTTCTAATTTTCTAAACTTCAAGAGTTATTCACTTTTTTATCTGAAAGACAGAATTTCAGAAAGAGAGGAAGAGACAGAAAGAGAGATCCTCCATCTGCTAGTTCACTTACCAAGAGGCCAAAATAGTCAGGGTTGGGAGAGGCTGAGATTAGGAGCCAGGAACTCCATTCTGGTTTCCCACATGGATGATGGACTCAAGCACTTGGGGCATCCTGCACTGACTTCCCAGGTGCTTTAGCAGGGAGCTGGATTAGAAGTGAAGCAGCTCGGACTTGTTCTGACACTCCAGTGTGGGATGCCAGCCTAGCAAGTGGTGGCTTAGTCTACTGCACCACAATGCAGGCACCGTTCTAAGCAGACACCATCAAACATAAATTCTGGCTCCAATGAAGATGGATTCCAGGTGGATAATCATTCTAGCATTTTAAAGGTTTGCTTTTCCTTTTTACCACAAACAATTAGCAAAGAAACCATGGTCCAAGCTAATTACCAGTGATTCAGGGTGGGCTTAATTGTCTTCATAATGCCCATTCTGAAAAATAGAAATATCTAACTTCTTGTGGGCAATTTTTCAATATCCATATCCCTGAAAACTACCTCACCTCTGGTTTAAAGATATCTATTTGGGGCCGTAGTCGTGGCTCACTTGGTTAATCTTCCACCTGTGGCGCCGGCATCCCATATGTGCGCCAGGTTCTGGTCTCGGCTGCTCCTCTTCCAGTCCAGCTCTCTGCTGTGGCCCAAGAAGGCAGTGGAGGATGGCCCAAGTGCTTGAGTCCAGCACCCGCATTGGAGACCAGGAGGAAGCACCTGGCTCCTGGCTTCAGATCACCGCAGCGCGCCAGCCGTGGCGACCATCTCGGGGGTGAACCAATAGAAGGAAGACCTTTCTCTCTGTCTCTGTCTTTCTCACTGTCTAACTCTGCCTGTCAAATAAAATAAAAAGTAAAAAAAAATGTTTAAAGATATCTACTCTAAGGATATATCCAGAGGTAGCTATGAACACATGTGCTTTAAGATATTTGTCTTAGTGTTCAACATAATATCTATTTGAATGCTGTTGATACAAACAAGGAAAATGTCCACTGGATAGAAATGAATTAAATAAGTGACTGTATTTCCACATAACTGAATACTGAGCAGAAATTTTGAAAGCTGAGGCGGACAGAAAATGAACCGACAATATATTAGGATTTCGGTTATTGATTGCTGCATAACTCACCGTGCAAATGTAAAGCAATTGTCTATTATGTCTCAGGGTTCTTGGGATTAGTTAGATGTGCTCTGCTCCTGGTGGTAGTGGCTGGAAGCTACACTCAACTGGAAGCTAAACTGGGCCTGCTTCTGAGAAGACCTCCCTCTGTCAGATGGCTGTCACCTGATACAGCCTCATCTGGTCTCTTTATCTAGAAATCCTGACCAACTTTCCACAGCCTGGTAGCTAGGTTCCAAGAAGGAGTGAGCCAAGAGGACAAGTTCCAGTGAGCAAATTCTAACCAAGCCCCTGCTTGCATCAGGCTGCCTGGTATCCCATTCACCAAGGCAAGTCACCTGGCTAAGCCCAGACACGGGATAGGAGAGAACTACACAAGGGTGCCAATTCTAGGAGGCGTGGTTCAATGAGGGTCACCATCGATAGTTCTTCACAATGACTTGGTAGACAAATGGAAAAAGAAGAGTAGGATAAGATAAGCCTTGTTTTAAAAGTGTTTGGATAAAAAATATCTGGGAGCATACATACCAAAATTCATTCTAACTGGGGGAGTGAAATCTGTGAGGGAAGTGGTAGTCTAGAATGAGAAGATTTTTAAAATTTATTAATCTTTTATTTATTTTCATTGTATTTGAAAGTGAAGGAAAGAAATATCTTCTCTCTACTGCCTTCCTTCCCAAATCCCTGTAACAGTTCAGGCTGGGTCAAGGTGATGCCAGGGGCCAGGAACTTAATCTTGGTTTCCCACGTGGGGGATGGAGACTCAAGTACTTGAGTCAGCACCCATTGCCTCCCAGGGTGTACATTAGCAGGACATTTCATTCAGAGGCAGAGCAGGGACTCAAACCCAGGCATTCGGATTTGGAATGTGGATATCCCAATTTGCAGTCCCAAATACCTGCCCAGTGAATTGCAAACTTTTTAATATTTGTTTGTCGGTATATTTTTGAATTTTTACAGTAATGATATATCTTATAATTTGGAAATGATGAAAAAGTACGGATATGAAATACTTATATTGCACAGCATTTATATCAATGGAAAAAATTGCTAATAATGGTTATTTCAGAATATAAGAATTGTGATTTATTTTCCTCTCCATGGTTTTGTGTATGTTCTATAGTTTATATAAGAAATGCATACCAGTTGTGAAACCAAAGAAAAACAACAGGGAGGAAACAAAATCAATTCAAATCTCTGGTCACACCTTTCTTATTCTCCATACAAGTATTTCCAAATTATTGCAACATCATTTGATTCACAATTTATATTATCAAAATGCTCATGTGTCTAATAATCACTATGACAAAATGAAACATGAATATGCTAAGCTATTCTACTTCATGTTTTGCAACTTAATAAGATTATGAAGTAACTGCAAGCTTCTACATAATGATGGGTTTTTCCAAATGTGCATTCTGGACTTCCCAAAGTCAAATCCATATTTGATAACATATGGGCAGTTTCCATAATGTTTACAGCTGTCACCACTGTGTCTTAACACGTCATCAGACTGTTGATAGCAAAGGAAGAGTACATTTACAATTTATACTGTTTCCTAATAATAGATTCTCCCTCTCACATTCAGTTTTTAGATATACAAACAAATGTGATCTTCTGTGTTTTCATTTGTTTTGTTTTTAAGTGCACAGCAGTCAAATAGTCTGCAACTTGACTATGTCAAGAATGTCAAGCTCATTCTTCCCTTATTTATTCTAAGAATTTCTTAACTTTTAATTTAATGTGCATTAAAAATATATCCATTGGGCCGGCGCCGTGGCTCACTTGGTTAATCCTCCGCCTGCAGCGCTGGCATCCCATATGGGTGCCGGGTTCTAGTCCCAGTTGCTCCTCTTCCAGTCCAGCTCTCTGCTGTGGCCCGGGAAGGTAGTGGAGGATGGCCCAAGTGCTTGGGCGCCTGCACCCGTGTGGGAGACCAGGAAGAAGCACCTGGCTCCTGGCTTCAGATCGGCGTAGCTCCGGCTGTAGCAGCCATTTGGGGAGTGGACCAACGGAAGGAAGACCTCTCTGTCTCTCTCCCTCACTATCTAACTCTATCTGTCAAATAAAAATATATATATCCATCATAATTCATGGAGATATGGTTAAGTTTAACTTTAGTATAATTTATGTAAACATTAAGATGTAGAACAAATTTATGTGTTATTTCTGGACACACAATACATGCCCAACAATAAGCTATGTATTTACAATATACTTGGTATGGCCTTTACTGCTGGGACTCAGAGTAGTAAGAAGAGTTGGGAATGGAAGTTTCTTCTGCTCCAGCTGTAATTTTTTTTTTCATAAAAATTAGACTGCAAACTGGAAGAATTATGAGATCTGTGTGGTGGGAAAATCTGATTTATTATTTTCTGTATGTTAAAATATATTTTGATTTCAACATTTTTAATTAGAAACCAAAACAAGTAATTGAAGTGTAGCTGGTGCCACCATCAGGTTGGTTACGATAGAGGCATGCTCACTAATGAGGTGATTTCTGAAATAAACCAGGCCCAGAAGGAAATCAGATGCTCCACGGCCCAACCATGCCAGGGTTATTTTTAGGCCAGGAATTCTATCCAAGACATGTATACAAGAGCACTGCACTTTCTTAATATGTTGTCTCTGGGGCAAAAAATAAAGTCCCAGCTTTGGCAATGTGTGCTTGTTCTTTTAGCTCTTGCTGGAGATTGAATGAAGTCTGAATCCAACCACCTCTTCTGCTTTTGGGACTGGAGCGTGGGCCAAGGCGAGCCTAATTAGAAACCAGACGTATCCCAAGTCCCTGGAATTTGTTTGATGAAGAGAAAGTATCAGAGGGTGGAGCCTTTTCTTTCTGTGGCCAGAGCTGACCTTTCCCGCAAAGGGAGGAGAAATACCAGTCTCACATTTAAAGGAGGAGTCTGTGTGAGCTCAATCTGGCAACATCCAAGGATACAACCTACCTAAAACCCAAGCTTCTGGAATTTCTATGCTGCACTGCATGTAAGACTTACATTGAACAAAGGACACTTAACTGCACCATGGCCCTTGTGCCTGTGGTCTGGAGAAGACTGGCAAGTTTCCATACTTGGGAAAGCAATGGCAATTATGTCTGCAACACAGACCAGGGAGGGACAGCAGTAAAATTATGGAGAGATGGAATCTTAAGGAGACACTGATTCCATGCATTCTGTAGAAGAGTATGGTCACTACCCTTTTATCCAAATTCTCTAGATCCCAAATCAACTAATATTTCTACTGGATTCATGTCCAAATATGATAGACAATTGGAATTTCCCATCATTCTTTGTAAGTACAGATTCTTGGCTCTTCACCCTTCCCCATGCCTCATATCCCTTTAAATGTTTGACTGTATACAGTGTGTGTGTGTTTACAGTATTGCATTTGTGTGTGTGTGTGATGTTCTGTGTGTGTGTAGTGGGATAGAGCATGACACGCGTGTGTGTGTGTGTGTGTGTGTACATGTTTAAGCTCCCATGTGGTTTTGATGTAGTCGGTCCTGTGACCCTGGATTGGAAAAACACTTCATCTACACTAAGTTAGCATTACTGACACATTACAAATTATTCCACAGGCAATGTTCATTACTATACAGCACAAAACAATTTTATTTTGCCAGAGAAAGTGTCTTGGTATGAACAGTGTGCTGTGGTTTGGATATTAGTATGAATCTTGAGTGTCCCCAAAAGGCCCATGTACTGAAAACTTGGTCCCCAAAGTCTTAAACTAATGTCCCTAAGAAGGTGGGAACTTAGTGTATTTATGATGTTTGGGGATGAACCATTGGGAGTGATTGGATTGTTCAGCTAGAGCTTCCACTATTAACTTTACAACAGAGCTCCCAAACTAAGACATGGATACTTTCCCTCTTAAAGTGTGATGCTGCACACCACATCTGGGCTATCAACAAAGAACACCAGCACCACAAGCCCACCTGACCTTGGACTGTGAACCTCCAAAGGGTGGGCCCCAAAATCGACCTCCTTTCTTTATAAATAGGCATTTTGTTGCAATAATGAAGAGTTCATTTATACAAAACATGGGAGCTAGGAAACTATGAAGCAGGTGTAAGTAGCCTCCACATATTTGAGTAAAAATTGGACTTGGTTCTTGGTGCTAATTTGTCTGGAAGGGAGAATTTGATTGTAAGAATGTAAGTTCTGTGTTATTTACCACTGTATCCCAAATACTTGGTAGTGTGCTGGCACACAGGGAACATCTAATTAATATTTGTTCAGTGATCAAAGGACAGAAGAAATGCAGAGGTAGACTTTGCTCTTTAGAAAGCTACATTGTAATGAATAATCTACACGCCAATGCATCCAGCTGAATCCTTAACCCATCCATAGTCTGATAGAAAAAGCAGCCTTTATTTGAGGTACTGAGGCCAACAGCACTCACGGCATTGTCAGGTTCAGCTTTTTGTTTCACTGTGTTGATGTTTTCCTTCATTTTGAGTAGATTCCGTAAAAGTGTGGGGCCCTGGTGTGACCTAAAGAGGAAAGGCAAGGTGAGGAAATCTAAAGAACACTCTCCAGTTTGAGGAAGAGAAGCTGCCCCTTTCTCAGTAAAGGGTAGGACCTCAGGAGATGCATTTCCAGTAGGGGGCACTCTCTGGAGAATCCTGGCATAGGCCAGTGCCTCCTGAGACAGTGTCAGTTCTCCTTGTCCACACTGCAGTTTCTGGGATACCTGTCATCTTAAGAATGTTCTGTTAAAACCACAGCCCTTGGAGTTAGGACTGGGGACAAGCAGGGAGAGCAGCATGGAGAGGATGTTGGGGGCAGCAGGATACAGAGAGCCAGGAGTCAAGAGTCACCTTGGAAAATGGCCCTGGCCAACACAAATCCCCAGCAATTTGTGAATCAAGTAAGACATTCCTGAAGTAATTGGTAAACATTGGTGCAGAGAATGCAACATACTCTCTGAGAGTTGAGCAGGCATTTGGAAAGGAGCCTTGGAATAAGTATTTGGGATCTTAAAGGGCAGGGTGACTTCCTTGGCTTAAGGAAATTAAATTCTGAATTAAATAGATGGTGATATGAGGAATTAAACCCCACTGCTTCTTAGATCGAGACTGAACTAATAGTTTAGTATTCAATCATCCAAGAAACATTGTTCTGACTTAAGGGACAAACTTCTGAAAGGAGGATGAAAAGAAAGAGCACTCATCTGCTGAAGCCCACTGACTAATGGCAAGTCATTGAGATGTCCATGGCTAATGTCATGTGTTCCCAACAGCATAGAGGTTCCCAAAGAGGTAGAAATCGCTCATGGGAGACAAAAAAAATCCTAGATGTTATAATAATCTGTGGGCCTTTGTAGGACTGTAATACATCAACAGGCATGGTATCTATCTAGTATTTAAATTTTGTGGCAGGAGAAGGGTGAAAAGAGCATTATGGGAGCAACAATGAAAAAGAGGTTGAGAAACACAGCCTTATGTTAAAAATCAATGATTAATTCTTGAAAACAAGTTTTACTGTTAACTCTCATGATACAACTCTTTGGGGACAGAGGTCCTGCATGGGAAGTTGGTGCACAGTGACTCTTGTAGTTAATTTAACAATTACCATTCTTATGTATGACATCAGTGATCACCCAAAGCTCTTAACATGACCTGCCTTGACTATGGAAGCCTTTTGGATCCACTAGCTTCACAAGGCCATAAGCAAAGTGGAAGTTCTCTCCTCCTTTCAGAGAAAAATACCTCCTTCTTGGTGGCCACTTCTTTCCACTGGAGGCTCACTCACAGGGATCCTTTATGTAGGACTATATTTTCCAGAGTGTCTTGGCTTTCCATGGCTTCCCATGCTCCCCTGGGCTTTCCAGCCAAATTGGAATGCCTTAAGGGCTGATTCTGAGGTCAGAGTGCTACTTAAAGTGAATGTGATTCTATGAGTTTTCTGTATGGACTGCTTCCCACATTTGTGCCTTCACTCCTTTTTAATTCTGTCTATTATGGTTTCCAAACACTTAGTCCTATTTATAGGATCACTTTAACACTTGATCATATCTAATGATCACTTTACCACCTAGTCCTATCCATTTGATCTTTATAACACTTAAGCTGCTATTTTTACCAACCAGCTTAAGGGATTTTGGAGTCTTAAGCTGTACCCTTAGAAGCAAGTCTGTATGAATGTATGTAGAACCATACTGCTTTGCAGTTGAGAATTTCATACATTTCACAATTACAACTTGTTCTCAAGAATCACTTCCTTTTAGTGTATAAAATAGTGGATATTATTATGTCTCATAAGTTATAGTTATGTGTAAGATCTCACAAAAGATATATCATCCTTGGGTTCTTCTTTAAAGACAATTAAGTTTCTGAAAGGAAAGAAGGGGGAGGAAGGAAAGGAAAAGAGGAACTGAAAAAAAAAAAAGCAAAGTCACCTTTGAGAAGCAAAAACAAAGAAGAGTCCTTGTCTAGACTGTTGAGGAACAGTTCTCTTAGTTTTTTTTTTTTATTCCATTCTTTTTTTTTTTTATGTTTCTTTTTCTTTCTTGGACTAAACAGGAAAGGGAGGAGGAAGCTGGGGGGAGTGGGTGGGAGGGTACGTGCGCTGTGAAGAATTGCTATGTTCCTAATGTTGTAATTATGAGATACATACAAATAAAAACAATATTTTTTAAAAAATAAATGATTCAGAGTTTTCTAAGAAACATAAAATTATAAGAACGTACTTTCTCACGTTTTTTCACAAAAATGGAACATAAAATTATAAACATGCACCTTTGGCTGTTTTTTCACAAAAATATACTGAAATATCTGTTTATTCAATTTCTGTATGTGGAGCAGTATATATGGCAATCTTGTACATTAATGATAAACATCTACCTGCCATCTGTTTTTCTTCCTAAAACTTCTACTTTTTTTCCTCCTGGTCATAAAAATAACATATGATCATTTAAAAACTCAAACCAAAATAAGATAAATAAGAATATAAAAGCCAAACTAAAATCATATAAGCTGAGATAATCATGATGTTTCTTTTGTACACTACCTTTCAGACATTTCTCTGTGTACACACACACACATGTACATGCATACATTCATATAAACATACATAAGTTAAATCATACTACATAATACTTGTATAGCATTTAGTCCATACCATTAATTACTACATGCTATGTCATGGTAATGTTTGTTATTCATGCAGACATTTAATGAATATTTACCTGATGTCTGAGAATCAATTAGAATTTGTTCTGCCACAAATAAAAGAAAATCTCATAGTATAAGACCAGAATTGCCCCCAAATTACTTGGGACTCCTTCCAGTCAATAATGTGTCTGAGACTGAGTCTACCTTTTTCTTGAGTGATGGGGCTGCCCCTTAGGTGTCATGGCTTCTTATGTCTTCTGGACACCAAGGCAGCTGTATTCCCATTGAACTCCTATAAGCACCTAATGCACCCAAAGCATCCTGTACATTTTCCCACTGATTAGGCTACACTTGATACATGTGCACTAAGGAAAGGGACAGTGCAGACCCCTGGCAAGTCTCCTGAGGGATGCTGGGAGGATGAGAACTGGTGCTTCTCTTCTCTTACTGAACTTGGTAAGGAGACAGGGGCCATAGGCATTGGTTCAGTGGCTACACTATATCAAGACCAATGCTTCTGCTACTTTTTTGGCCTTTTCTCACCTTTATTGCATGTGGTCATGAGATATCTGCCATTTGTGATCTTTATGATTTTAAAAATCTAGATAGAGCCGGCGCCGCGGCTCAGTAGGCTAATCCTCCACCTTGCGGCGCCAGCACACCGGGTTCTAGTCCTGGTCGGGGCGCCGGATTCTGTCCCAGTTGCCCCTCTTCCAGGCCAGCTCTCTGCTGTGGCCAGGGAGTATAGTGGAGGATGGCCCAAGTGCTTGGGCCCTGCACCCCATGGGAGACCAGGAGAAGTACCTGGCTCCTGCCACCGGATCAGCGCGGTGCACAGGCCGCAGCGCGCCAGCCGCGGTGGCCATTGGAGGGTGAACCAATGGCAAAAGGAAGATCTTTCTCTCTCTCTCTCTCTCTCTCACTGTCCACTCTGCCTGTCAAAAAAAAAAAAAAATCTAGATAGATGATGCATGGACGTCAAATTGTAGTCTTATTCTGCTGTCTCCACCTCTCTATTGGAATAGCTTGTCAAAGCCACCAATGATTTCTACATTGCCTGATCAAGTAAAGTGTAGTCCTCATTTCTGACTGGCAGCAATCACTAGAGTTAACCCCTCCCCAGGTTTATTTAAACACATCTTTCACTTGATTTCTAAGAAAAAACTCTCCCTTCATTATTCTCCTTTACCAAGTTGCTCAAGGCAGGAATCTTTTCAGTCTCCTTGATACTTTCTTTATTCTCTTACATTCAATCCAATAAAAAATAATCCTATTGACTCTATCTTCAAAATAAGTTCAGGATCTGTTATTGCTGAAAACGCTACCACCTTGGGCTGCTCGGCTGACTGCTACCAGAAACTCCTAACTGTATTGCCTATGTCAGTTCTTGTTCCCAACATTTATCAACCCCTCATAACATTTAAATCCACATTTTAGAATTTGATTATTGAGTTTAATCCTATTTCAACACAGTGGGCAAAATGCTTCTACTAAAAAAGATCAGATTTATACCACACCTCTGCTAATAACCCTTCAGTGACTTTCCATCTCACTCCGAGCAAAAGGTAGAGTCCTCAAAATAACTTCCAGTTGCTACATGACCAGGTCTTTAGTTCCTGGTGTTCAGGTTCCTTCTAAAACAGAAAATATCAAGAGTTAGAGACTGCCAATGAAAATAGTTCAAGTTCAGTTCTCCTGTTCTCTTGGTGCACATTTCCTCACTGCAGTAGTCTGCTGTGTACAGTTAACTCAGTATTTCAAACGCAGCCCCTTTATGCTGCCCCTACCCTTTTACTTTCCCTGCAGAATTTTAAATATCAGGACCTTGGCGAAGGGTCCATTCCAAAGAGTTTCTTCCATTCAGGAAGTAAGTTTTCATCATTGCTTAAAATACTTCATTAATCCCTGGCTGCCAATAATGTCATGTATGTATTATAAGGTTTATTTTTAAGTATATCAAGGTTATTTAAGTATTGCTTACTTTATATATTTGCTTTATATTTCAGTTATATATAGTTAATATAATAGTGAACATAATGTCTAATATAATATATATTATAATACTATATATACATTCTGACCATAAGAAATTAAAATTTATGTTGTGAGTTCAAATTTGGAAAATAAAAACTTGTTCTTTTGGTTGTTGACTTATAATCCTGGAGTTATTCCTCCTAAAAATGCAAATTAATATGTCTGTTTCCCAATTCAATAAGAAACCACAGTGTGACCAAAGTAGGGTAAAAAGTGTTCTCCAACTACGAGCACAGTTCTGTCTATATAGTACCAGAGGCACATTGCTCTTACCTTCTGAGACCTTTTATTGTTATTTCACGAACAGAAGACATAGCTTTGATCTAGGAACTATAATCAGCTTATTATCATATTTGTGGCAGAGTTATTTACAAATTATGTACTCACTGAGAAAGGAAAGGGGAAGTATAAGATGATCACCAAAATCTTCTACATCCATTAACTAGGTATTTTAAATAGTAAGATGCTATTTACTTACTAGAGCATTGTTAGACTAACTCAATTATGTGTTGCTCTTACCATTTTAAAAAGGAGGAGACTGAGGTATAAAGAGATGAAGTCACTGACATGTCAACCAAAGTCAGTTTCTGTCCGACTCTAAGCCTGGGCTCTTCGAACTCTATCACAGCAGGTGCCAGTCTAAGTCATATCCCATAGTAGCAAACTCTAGTATCTCTAGAAAACTTTTTGGCAAGTAACCCATTTTAAGCATGACTCTTTTTTTAATTTAATTTGATTTGCTTATTCAAGAAACAGAGAGAAAGACAAACAGAGCTCCCATCCACTTGTTCATGCCCCCAAATGCCTGCAATATCCAGGGCTGAGCCAGTCTGAAGCCAGAAGCCAGGAACTCAATCTAGGTCTCCCACGTGGGTAGAAGAACCCAACTACTTGAGTCATCACCTGCTGCCTCCCAGGGTGCGCACTGGCAGGCAGTTGGTGTCAGCAGCAGAGCCAGGGCCTGAACCACAGGACTCCAATACAGGATGCAGGCATCCCAGGTCAGCATCTTAAACTCTAGGTCAGGATCAGTGCTGTGGCTCACTAGGCTAATCCTCTGCATGCGGCACCAGCTCCCCAGGTTCTAGTCCCGGTTGGGGCACCAGATTCTGTCCCAGTTGCTCTTCCTCCAATCCAGCTCTCTGCTGTGGCCCAGGAAGGCAGTGGAAGATGGCCCAAGTGTTTGGGCCCTGCACCACATGGGAGACTAGGAGGAAGCACCTGGCTCCTGGCTTCGGATCAGCGCAGTGCGCCGGCCATAGCAGTCATTTTGGGGGTGAAACAATAGCTATCCTAAGTAAACCATGTTAAAATGCCTAACTTTTTACACTAAATCCTAACTACTTTTTTTCCTTAGTTGTTTATTTCCTATAAGATACAATCCCCGAATTCCCACTTTACAGATGAAATGATTATGTTGTCTTTCTTTACAATATACCAAATGCTGATGCCAACATTTATCAATTCCTCATAGCATTTAAATCCACATTTTAGAATTTGATTATTGAGTTAAATCCTATTTTGATAGTTTTTAAATCATGGATTCCTGACTTCAGATTACCAACTGAATAATGTCAAAGGTATAATTCTACTACAGAGTCACTCTTCTCTGGTACTGCCTAGGAAGTGTGGTTTCAGTGGTTTCCTGCCCAGAAAAAAACCCCCTCACTAATCCACTCTAGTATCTAGGATGTTGTACTTTGCAATTCCACTCTAGTCTTTGTTTCATATACATTTTATTAAAATCCTCACATCCTGGCAGTAATTCTAGTTAGAGCACTTGCAAGTTAGCACTGCAGTAAAAGAATCTCAGATTTCCTCCAAACTGCGAGCCAGAGGAAAAAGGAGAAAGACGTTGATTTAAAGGGTCAGGGAGAGTGCACCAAAGCGAAGTTCCCTTGCATCACAAGTTTGCTTCACTTCCCTTTAACTGCTCAATAGCACAGCCTTGTAAATGGATCTCAATGGTGGTATCATGATTTGCTTCAATCTGAGAAGAAGGTTGTTGGTATTTTCATTAGGATCACATTGATCTTTTTTTTTTTTTTTTTTGACAGGCAGAGTGGACAGTGAGAGAGACAGAGAGGAAGGTCTTCCTTTTGCCATTGGTTCACCCTCCAATGGCCACCGCAGCTGGTGTGCTGCAGCTGGCGCATCCCACTGATCCTATGGCAGGAGCCAGGTGCTTCTCCTGTTCTCCTGGTCTCCCATGGGGTGCAGGGCCCAAGCACTTGGGCCATCCTCCACTGCACTCCCTGGCCACAGCAGAGAGCTGGCCTGGAAGAGTGGCAACCAGGACAGAATCCGGCGCCCCAACCGGGACTAGAACCCGGGTTGCCGGCGCCGCAAGGTGGAGGATTAGCTTAGTGAGCCACGGCGCCGGCCCACATTGATCTTTAAATTGCTTTCAGTAGTGTGGACATTTTGATGATATTAATTCTTCCAATCCACAAACATGAAAGTATTTTTCATTTTTGTGTATGTGTTTTCTTCTATTTCTTTCTTTAACGTTTTTAAATTTTCATTGTAGAGATCTTTCACTTCCTTAGTTAAATTTATTCCAAGATATTTACTTTTTTTGTAGCCATTGTGAATGGGATTTATCTTACAAGTTCTTTCTCAACCTTGGCATTTTCTGTGTATACAAAGGCTGTTGATTTTTGTATGCTGATTTTTTTTTACTTTTATTTAATGAATATAAATTTCCAAAGTACGATTTATGGATTACAATGGCTTCCCCCCCACACCGTCCCTCCCACCCACAACCCTCCCCTTTCCCACTCCCTCTCCCCTTCCATTCACATCAAGATTCATTTTCGATTATCTTAATATACAGAAGATCAGCTTAGTATACATTAAGTAAGGATTTCAACAGTTTGCTCCCACACAGAAACATAAAGTGAAAAATAATAGATGATTTTTTTTTAAATGATGATGAAATCAGATCAGACCTATTGTCATGTTTAATCCCAGTGACAGTCAAGTTGGGAGTTGATAATTTCTTTTTTTTTTTTTTTACAGAGGATCAGTTTAGTATGCATTAAGTAAAGATTTCAACAGTTTGCACCCCCATAGAAACACAAAGTGAAATATATTGTTTGAGTACTCGTTATAGCATTAAATCTCAATGCACAGCACATTAAGGACAGAGATCCTACATGAGGAGTAAGTGCATGGTGACTCCTGTTGTTGACTTTACCAATTGACACTCCTGTCTATGGCATCAGTAATCTCCCTATGCTCCAGTCATGAGTTTCCAAGGCTATGGAAGCCCTCTGAGTTCTCCGACTCTTATCTTGTTTAGACAAGGTCATAGTCAAAGTGGAGGTTCTCTCCTCCCTTCAGAGAAAGGTACCTCCTTCTTTGATGACCTGTTCTTTCCACTGGGATCTCACTCACAGAGAACTTTTGCCAGAGTGTCTTGGCTTTCCATGCCTGAAATACTCTCATGGGCTTTTCAGCCAGATCCGAACGCCTTTAGGGTTGATTCTGAGGCCAGAGTGCTATTTAGGACATCTGCCATTCTATGAGTCTGCGGAGTATCTCACTTCCCATGTTGGATCACTCTCCCCTTCATTTATTCTATTGGTTAGTGTTAGCAGGTACTAGACTTGTTTATGTGCTCCCTTTGACTCTTAGTCCTTTCATTATGATCAATTGTGAACTGAAATTGATCACTTGGAATAGTGAGATGGCACTGGTACATGCCACCTTGATGGGATTGAATTGGAATCCCCTGGTATGTTTCTAACTCTACCATTTGGGGCAAGTCAGCTTGAGCATGTCCCAAATTATACATCTCTTCCCTCTCTTATTCCCACTCTTATGTTTAACAGGGATCACATTTCAGTTAATTTTCAACACTTAAGAATAACTGTGTATTAATTACAGAATTAAACCAGTCATATTAAGTAGAACAGACAAAAAAACTACTAAGAGGGATAATGTATTAAGTTGTTCATTAACAGTCAGGGCTATGCTGATCAAGTCACCGTTTCCCATAGTGTCCATTTCACTTCAACAGGTTTCCTTTTTGGTGTTCATTTTATACTCTGCCTCTTTGACTTTATTCATGAATAAAGAAAAATCAACTTCTGGAAAAGAAAAACTTGCAACCAAATTTGGTTGCCCAACAGCATGTGATTCTGAATCAACTTTCCCATCTCTGGCCCTGAAGTAATCTGGCATTATTACTTTTTTTCATAAGTTTGCAATCAAAAGTCATTTTACCATGGGGCATTTGCTACCCAACAACCACACCCTAGGTCCACGCCCAGCAGCTTGAGGGGGAACCTGGGGTTTCCCAAGAAGGGTGCTGTGAGGTGGGTGGTCACCATAGTGTGACCAAAAGATCACTGGCCCCAAAGTCAAAAAACCCTGAGATTGAATCACAGTTCTGCAATTTACAATCTCTCTGACTTGGGACAAGTCACCTAATGCCTCTAAACTTCAATTATTTCCTCTAAAATCTGGTTATAACGCGATGTACCGCACTGGTTTTCCAAGAGTAACATGTGAGACGGTACTCTATAAACAGAGTTCTGTTTTTCCTCTCTGGTCATGTGGTAAAGAATTTTGAAGAACTTAGTAATTTTCCCCCAAACAATCCCCAAAGATTTTGGGGGGCCTGAATCCTACAAACACATGCACATAAATGAAAAGACACAATGGTCAAACTTCAAATGGTCAATTTCAATTGAACAAAGTCAATTTTCACCCCCCCCCAAACACTTCCAATAACAACTCAGAGAAATTCTAAATCTCCACAATTAAAAATTATGTATTAACTATTTTGATAGTACCTATTTGAAAAACAAATGTCCTTGATGGAGGTAACCCATGGACCTATGCCTCAGTAGGAGTAGGAATGATTTGATGATGTAACTTCTAATGAGGCCAAATATGGCCAAGAAAGAAAAGTGATGCAGGTAAAGTCTCTGCATGGCTGTCACAAGGGCAGGAGCCAGGTAGAAAGGGGACGTGTAGATGCTAAAGGTCAGCGTCTCCTTCTCCATGACACTGCACTGCACATATTCCTGTGTGCAGAGCAGAACTTGGGGGAGTTGCTAAATGGGACCAGGAGCCTGAGGATGGTGCAGGCAGAGTGTTCCTGGTCATTGGCTCTAAACCAGAGTTGCCAGCTTTGGCAAATAAAAGTGCAGGGTGTCCAAAGAAATTTGAATTTCTGACAAGTAACAAATTTTTTTATTATTTAGATGCAGCATCATTATGCATCTGAGTGCACTTATTCCTTGTTTATTTGAAATTCAAATGTAACCAAGTGTCTTATATTGGGGCAAATAGACCTACTATACAGCCTTGGAGGGTCCAGGAATAGTGGACCCCTCATATTGTTCTAAGACTCAGGTGTTAGGTCACAAAGAGAAGAATGTGGTAGCCAGTGTTGTCACTACAAAAGAAAGACAGTAATATGAGGTTTACTGTCCATAGAGAGAGACCCAAGGAGTTTCCATGTAACTTGGGTCTCTTGGGTCCATCCTTCCAGAAGAGATGAGTTGCACACCCAAGTTATGTCTCTTTATTGATCCAGGCACTCAATCATGCTGGAAATAGTCACTGGGCCATGACCATACTCCAGCACTGTGCTGGTCCCTGGGAATAAAGCAGTGAACTCTCTCAGGAGCCCTGAGTCCATTGGTGGTGGGGGTGGTGTGGGGGTTAGGTATTAGGTACTAAACAGCAATCTTTATACTTAATACAATAATTGCGACTAATGCAAGTTCCTGGAGCTTACGACCTGAGAAATAATAAAATAGATGACTTCTGGCATTCACTCACCTCATTCTATGTATGTGCTCTGTGCCAGGCAGTGTACCACTTGCTTTTAAAGGACTTATGATTTAATAAGGAAGACTCACCTGGGGGTAAATAAATATGAACTAAGGCCAATTCTATTTTTTTATGATTTATTTTATTTATTTGAAAGGCAGAGTTTCAGAGAGAGGGAGAGACAGCGAAAGAGAGAAAGAAAAAGAGACAGATTTTCATCTACTGGTTCACTCCCTAAATAGCCACACAGGGCTGGGCCAGGCCAAAGCCAGGAGCCTGGAACTCTATCTGAGTCTCCCACATGGGTGGCAAGAGCCCACGTACGTGGGCCATCTTCCACTACCTTCCATTATCAGGAAGCTGGATTGTAAGTAGAGTGGCCAACACTCAAACCAGAGCTCACCTGGGATGCCAGTGTCACAGGCAGCAGCTTAACTCACTGTGACACAAAGCTGGTCCTGATCTAAAGCTAATTCTGAAAAAACTGTAATGTAGACACTCTTGTGCCAATTTGTAGCAAGTCATGCAGCTCCTTTTCCACTGGGGGTGGTGGTGGTATTTTATTTGCATTTTTGGAAAGAAGTCAGAAGTTCACATTCCTTTTGCTACTGATTCAACATGTGTCAAAGTTCTGATAAGACTGAAATTTTCACAACTGGGTATTCCATCCTTTAAATGTGCATGTGAAAGACAATAAAAGATAAATGAGGGCATGCCATTTTTATCTCCTATTTAAAATCTAATCAATTTATTTAGCTCAGTTGTTCATTGTTCTCCATCCCTTTTTATCATTGTCTTGTCTTTGGAGGAGTTTCCACATAACTTTAGCTTGGAAGATGGCAAGAGTGTAAAAGCTTTGGATTTATCATGAATCTTATTTTGAAGTCACATGGTCCAGCTACAGTATAAACTGCCTACTTTATATATTAAAGGCAATATCCAGGCCAAGTTAAATATATCTTACATAAGACAGATGGGTGAGCAAGTTTATTTTTTTCTCTTCTTGCAAATGAAATTTTCTATTTGTGACAGAAGTTCATAGTTCATAAATGCTACTCTCTTTTCTGTACTGAATCTCACAAAGATTGGTGGAACAGGAATGACAAGAACATAGGCTGTAATATCC
This sequence comes from Oryctolagus cuniculus, assembly GCF_964237555.1. NCBI lineage: Eukaryota > Metazoa > Chordata > Mammalia > Lagomorpha > Leporidae > Oryctolagus > Oryctolagus cuniculus. The sequence continues at coordinate 12,555,224 of NC_091447.1, forward strand.
ACACTATCAAGATGACGAAGGTGATATTTAATATTTCAGAAGTCATTTCTATAATTTTTATTGCCAAAGATGTGATGTGTTGAAAGATTCTTATTGGTATCTAAAATTAATGATGACAATCATATTACAACTAATAATAATGTACTAGATAAAAATTTCTGAAAAAAGAAAAGCATATTTAGCAAAGACTTTTTCTTCATTCATTTATGACCCAATGTGCTATATTGTAACCTAGAAAACTATACAGATTTTTCTCACTTTAAAAAAAATGTGTCACATTGATTATTGGATTAATAGGGTTCCTAAGAATAAAGGCTACTTTATGAAAATTTAGTACATTTTTTTAAAAAAAGTTCTTCATCAATCATGTAAAACAGATTGGATGACAGAACATTCCTCTGCAGTCAGCTGCCTCTTATATAAATGCAGAAAAATTAACAAAGGCAACGTAGATCCTTTCCCTGGGCTACAATTTCTCCACTGTTTCCATCCCTTCTGTTTTGGTCTGAGTCTTTCTACCAATTTCCACTCACTTTTGGGGCCATTTTGCTCCCTGCACTTCTCCTATCTAAACAACCAAAGCAAACATGACAAAACATGAGCTGTTATACCCACTTATTGATTAATGAGTGATTATTCTTTAACTAATGATGAATAGGAGTAGGTGTCTATCCTACCAGTTCAGCTCAGAAGTGGCAGGCCTTATTTTTCTTCATCATGTAAGGTCACCTAACATGACGTGACCATGTACATCAGTGGAATTCTTTCTCTCACCAGAATACAAGCCTTATGGGAGCAGGCACTTTCTCTTTTTATTTCCGTACCTTCAGTATCTAAAACAGGGTCCAGCTCAGAAGAGGAGGTCTATGAATAATTCTCCAATGGGTATGATAATGGATCTTCCTATTCCATAGTTGCCAGGTCCTGCCAATTCAATACCCTAAGCAGCCAATCCCCAGGTTGGCCCAGCTCTGAAATGGACTCCTACAACATCTCTTTTGGCCCATTTCTTCTGAAGATGTTTCTGAAGAAGATGTCTGATCAGAGTCTTTCTCTGCTTCAGAACTTCAATGCTCCTCAGTGGCAATAAACCCCCAACCTTCACTGTGGAATTCCTTGCCTGCAGAACTTCACCCAAATCTCCCTCGCTTGCCCTCCGTTCCCCTTCAGCTACTCTCAACTTCCAACCTGCAGGGCTTGCCTCCAATGCACAGTGGCTCCCTGACCAATGCTCTTTTCACGGAGCAACCAGGATCTTTGATAGAATTTGCATATTTTCAAATGCTGGAATATTCTATAACCCTTTCTGGTTGACAGTCTCCTGCCTGCCTTCAAGAGCTAACCATCCCTTTACCTTTCCACTGACAGCTTCTCTAACACTCCCATTCCTCTGGGTATGACCAGAAACACACCTATTAACCTAAATAAACTGACTGCTTTACCATTATTTTCTTGGTTGGCTTTCTTCCCCCTCCACCACTCCTAACAAACTATTATCTTCTTTTGTTCTTTTCTGGCACAAAGTAGATGTTGAATAAATGTTCATTGAATAAATGCTCCCAACAATAGAATTGGGAGATAGCATCTGTCAGAGTAGAACTACTGATGCAGTGAAGCTCACTGCACCCCCAAATAATTACAGACCCAAGAGCACACTGGGTACAGGCATTGGGAGCAAAGAGAGCTGGAAGATTACATGCCCTGAGGCTTTTGTCATTAGATTGAAAGTTTTGGCATCTGCCTCTCAGACAACCACACCAAAAATTGAAGCATGCCAGCTCACCAATGCTAATCACAAAGAATGTGATTGGCTATAAACCTGTTCAGGGAAGCAATTGTAGAAAGATGTGAGAGGCTGGATTTTCCACTCATTTCACAGGCCCATGTGATGAGGCAGGGTAATGAACTTACAATGCCTGAGGGTGGGACTCGCAGCCAGGGGTGAACACGATCCTGTTTCTGCTTAACCTCACATGAAGTTGACTGTAGAGCTGTCAGAAACCAGACTCCCCAAGCAAATAAACAACTCTTCCCTGGGACTTTGTTCCCTAGGCAAGGATCATGCGATCTCTAAAGAAATATGTATATTTTTGTTCAGTGAAATATTGAAGCATTCTTCTGGTACACTGATATGGAGAATGTTTTTTGAAACATATGAATGAACTAGTAGTGACATTCCCTTTGTTTCACTTCACAATGGTTTGTCTAGTAACCCCTGCCACAATGTCCCTATTGTAAAGGGAGGCTAATGTTCTGTTGACCTACTCCTTGCTGTTTCCAGCACAGATATCTAGGCCTGCCACTAGTTCAACTCAAGTAAGGCATTTCTGTTGGCAATAGCACTCTTTCACCTTCCAAATTTCAAGACTCTGTGCTAGTAGGAAAGCTGAATATGGATGATTCCCCCACGGAATTTGTTCTCTCCAATCAAGGACAACAAAATCCCAACAGAGGAATTTGTATATTTTTGCTCAATGAAATGTTGAAACGTATTTCCTTGAACACTAATGCTGAGAGCTTTTCTGGAAACATATCAATTAGTCTTGACCTTGTAAGTACCGAGTTCCTTTTTGGCTCAGATTTCATCTCTGTAATTAGAAAAAAATCATTCTTGCTGTATTTTTCAACAAGCCTATGATTAAACATGGTAAGTTAAATATGATTTGCTAAAAAAAAAAAGGATTTGATCATCATGTTTTGCACTCTATTGATCATAGTCTTGAATATAAAAATATCCAGAATAGTATGGAGTATTGCCAATAGGCCCTGTCTGCTCTATAACTGCTTCTCTGCTCTTTGGCTCTCAATTTTGGTGACTAACATTAATCTTTCCCATTAAAATACAGACATTATCACCAAATTCCCCCCCACACACACACACACACACTATCTGTGCACAGGGCTAACTTTTGTCTGTAATTGCTTTATCCCTAATATGTCAAGCACACATACAAAGCTTATGAACGGTCCCCATCACATTTGTACCCATGACCTTATCACAAATCCTTATCCTTTTTCCTCCACTGAACCCACAACAGAGCTCAAATCAGAACCAAGTATCCTCTCTAACCAAACTTCTGGTATCCCTGACCAAGTGAGCAGATCCAGCCTGTGCTAGAAAAATCTACTTACTGTTTCTATTTCTCGGGGCTGGCACTGTGGCTCACTAGGTTAATCCTCTGCCTGTGATGCCGGCATCCCATATGGGCACTGGGTTCTAGTCCCAGTTGCTCCTCTTCCAGTCCAGCTCTCTGCTGTGGCCCAGGAAGGCAGTGGAGGATGACCCAGGTGCTTGGGCCTCTGCACCCACATGGGAGACCACGAAGAGGCACCTGGCTCCTGGCTTTGGATTGGCGCAGCACCAGCTGTATCAGCCATTTGGGGAGTGAACCAATGGAAGGAAGAACTTTCTCTCTGTCTCTCTTTCTCACTGTCTATGACTCTACCTGTCAAACAAAAAAAAAAAATAAGTTGAGGGGAAATTGCTTAGAAAATATGAGTCAAGTTTCGGAGGACAAAATAGAAGCCAATAACATAAAATTCACTGATTTTTGTTTACTATGACCTACAAAGGAGAGATGAATCTAGGATTGCACTCCAAGGTTTCTCTGTTGTAGGACAAGGATAGTTCACTATACATTACCAAAATTTGGATGACCCATTCCCCTACATTATCCAATTCCCTGTGATTTGATTCTGTATTTATCATGTAATTTTCTAATAATAGCTTTTCAGCTCTGGTGCCAGTAAGAGTATTCCCTGTTAAGCCACCAACCAACAACCCAGAGGCACAGACACTCCCCATTTTATGCTAGTAATACAGCAAAGGGAAAAATTCTCATCAATGAATGTGAGTTTCCAATTGAATTCAGCCTGAATTTTCACCTTGAAAATAAATATTTGGGCTTCTTGGTTTATACATCAATATCTTTTGAATTTCATCATGAGGGTTATCCCCCAAATATTTCCAGTGGTTCATCTACTGGGTTGAGAGTAGGGCTGGACATCTCGGCCCACCGAGTTTGAATGAGACAGTGTGACCATGACGTCATTTCTGGGCTAGAGCATTTCATGGCCAGTATGAGACTTTCCAGGGCTTTCATTTCCCTTATTATGGTCATTTAGCCACATTTGAGACATTGCTGCTCTCTCACAGGTCCTGTAGGGTGGACAGTGTGAAAGGAGCACAGGTTCTCAGAGCGTGATGTTAAGAGTCAGAGAGAACTTGGGCTGGGTGGTCCATTCTAGGAATAATTTGTCATCATTTCAATGTTTTTCTGACATGAGTTACACAGTGACAGGAACTCTCAAGCAGAATGTGCTGGATATCCCTGTAGCTTTCATTTTTTTCATCATGATCCTGAATCAGTCATTATAAAGGACAAGAAGTACTTCAGGGTCCAATGAGTTGTGAAAATTACTGCATTGTATATGGAAAATTTGTGGCCTGAGACTGGAACAGAAACTGACCAGGCATTTTTCAATCACTTCATTTAATCTTTACAATCACTATTTTGGTTATATTGTATCATTTTCATCCTACAAATGATAAAATGGACACTCGAAAATTTTTCTCTAATTTATTTAGTTTTATATTATTTGCAAGGAAGACATACACAGAGAGAAAGAGAGAGAGACAAAGAGAGAGATAGAGGTGTCATCTATCTGTTGGTTCACTCCCCAAAATGCCCACAACAGCTTGGACTGAACAAGGCCAAAGTCAAGAGCTTGGAATCCAATTGAGGTTTCCCACATGGGAAACTGCCTTCCATGCATGTGCATTTAGCAGGAAGCTGGACTGGAAAAGGAGCCAGAATTTGGGAACTCTAATATGGGCTGTGGGCAGCCCAAAGAGCATCTTAACCACAGCACCAAATCCCACTCCAACACCCAGATTTCACACAGCAACTCACCTGGCATTCTCTAGCTAATATAAAGGTAGTAGGTGGACATTTGGTACTCAGGAGTACTTGCTGAAGCCACACTATCTCTGCATCACTACTTCTACAATGTTTGACATTAATAACATGTAAGTTTACTTCTATTGGTCTCTTCCTATGTTGAAGTCTTGTCCTCGCTAACAATGTAACTGCTTATAGTTATAGCCCAAGTCTTCCTTATTAATTCAGTGTGTCGAACAAGAGGTGAGCTGGGGAAAATAAATAAGCAATTATGTTAGATGTGTAGAAAAAAATAGTCTTTGACTCAGTACCTGGTATACTGTACTGTTCTGTAAGCACAGAAGTTTTCACAGGTGGTCTCTGTGAAGACTATTTTTGAAGTAAAATGGCTGAATCTGCAAACATCATGATTTCAGATAGGTTCTAAAGAGTGGATTTTACCAGAAAAGCAAATTTCATCATAATTTATGTTTCCACATCTGCTTGCAATTTTCATGAAATTTTGTTATTGTTGCTGGTACTGTTGTTGTTTTCATAATGTTCTTAAAAATGTGACTCAAAAGTTTCAAAGATAACTCTTATAAGGATTTCCTGTGTCAATGCATTGGGTTTAAATGGGCCATTTGATTATCTAATAGAATTGCTTTTAGGCTATTGAATCTTGTTCCCCATTTCATGTTTCTTCAGTTAAATTAAAATTGTTTTCTGATTGCTTCCCTAAACCTATTTATTCCTAATTTTCATTGAAGCCTCTACTGAGTAAGTTAAAAGGAAATGTCATTGCCTTTTTGTAGATACAAAAATCAGTACACTAATCAGGAGAGAGATAAATTAACCAAATAGCTCAAGGAAAATCATTTGATGTGTCTTACCATCTTGCAGTCTGAGTCTTTTCATTCTAAAGTGTGAAATAACTGGCCAATGCCATAAACTATTACTTTTATCATAAGGAATTGAAGTCTATACTAATTGTAATTTCCTTTTAGGTCTCTTTACTTCTATGACTTCTCAGTAATAATGAATACATTTGAAAATGTTAAGTAAGCATGACGGGGTTTGGATTTTATTTAAGCATTAGCCCAGGATCTAATAACCCAAAAGTAAGTGAAGAAGTGGTGTCCTTTGTTCAGACAAAAGGAGACAAAGGCAGGATGGTTTACTGATTGTGTTGTACCACAGTAGGGTTAGATACATCTGAGAGGGATTCTGGATAAGCCACTTCACAGCAGCGTGATGCTAGATGAGACACCCCCCGAGTTTCAGAGTCACTATCGACAAATGAGAATACAATCTGAAGAGCAGCTGCATCTCCTTGAGGCTAATAGTGTCATTTCTGTGTGGTGTGAGAGAAGGCTGGAGAGGGACACCATGCCAGCACCACCAAGCCTGTGCAGGCTGGAACCTGGCTGCCAGGATCCTCACCCCAGCTTTCTCACTCACCAGCCCTTAGAAAACGGTCTTAACCTAAGCTCCCTCATCAGTGTAAAGACTAAGGAGACAATAAAGATGAAAACACTTAGCAAAGTATCCTGCTGTATTCATTTACTAGGCATGCCATAATAAAATGGCATAGACTTGGTGGCTTACATAACAGAAATGCAATATTTTCTTCCCTTTCTGGAAGCTGGAAGCTCAAAAATCAAAGAGACAACAGAGTTGGTTCCTTGTGAAATATCTCCTAGGCTTGTCCATGGCCATCTTCTCCCTGTGTCTTCACGGGGTCTTCCCACCATGCATACATGTTTGTGTACTAACCTCCTCTTTTGATAAGGACACCAGTCGTGTTGAATTTGAATCCACCCTAATAACTGCAGTAACTTGAATTACCTCTTTGAAAATCCTATTCCCAAATACAATCACATACTGGGGATTAAGACTTGAACATATGAATTGGGAGAGGAGACACAAATCAGCCCATGAAGCTGGCCTATAAGGAAGACTCCAAAAATGCTGCTGCAGATTCTTCTATTGCTGTTATTGTCATGCTTCTTATTATGAGAATAGTTAATGAAATAACTGTACTACTCTCAGAAAGCAGTAAGTCACCAATGCCAAAGTAACAATAGGCTGGCTTCTTATATTTTATTTCACAGATGACATTCTAATCACCAAGATATTTAAATATGGCTTTCAGCCCCATCATGTGATTCAGGAAAATTCTGAGTGCAAGCTGTGGTAATTTCCCACAGTAGTCGAAGAACTAATAGGGTCAGGATCCAAGGTTCAGTTCATGCTTAGGCCAATTCCATTTTTTTCTGTTGTGCAGAATGTACCCCATCCTTGGTCAATCACACCACAAGTAAAAGTCATTGTTTCATAATGAGAACAGGGCAAGAGGTTGTGCATGGATCAGCAGAAACTTGTGGGCCGTGACCAGGAACACAGCCCTTCTCAAAGTGAATAAATGATTTCTTATAGATCTTTCTTTTTCAGAGTCGAATAGGAAAATGCTTGAGAAATGACGACTGTGCCCCAAAGAAGTAGCAAGTAGAAAATTAACTTTGACTTTCCCTTTTTAGAGGATTTAAGCTAATAAAATGAAATTATTGGAACCAATAGAAACATTGAATGGTCACCCTCTTAATTTACTTCTCATTCCTCTTATAATGTCCTTGGAAGATATGAAAGCATTCCACTCTGAGGGAATAATGGAGGAATAAAATCTTGGTTATACTTTTTGGCATGGATACACATAGTTTATTTTTCTATCAAAAACCCCTATCAACAATTCATATTTGCAATAATATTTGTTGCATAATAGATATAAATGAAAGGTTTATATATTCAATAACCTATCTTCAAAATTTTCAAATTACTATAATTTAGAATCAGACATTTACATAGAACTTCAGCTGATGAAGAAAATTTTAAAAGAATGATTCTCTTCTTTCCATTGCAAATCAATTGGATATTTAAATTAATCTCTTCTGTCCAAATATGCTTTTTTGTGACACTAAATTCAATAAACTTAGAAGTACCACTTGTAAAATATGCCCTAAAGAAATACTTCTAACGTGGTTCTCTCACTAGGAGAAAATAACTGATAGCACTCTGTGCAAGCTACAGTTTTATTGAATGCTATTTTTATATGTTTATGCTTCTGACATATTTCAACACTTAGAAATCTATCATTCAGATCACCACATAGAATTTATTAAGGTTGAACATCTCTTTATATCCCACCCTGCAAAGTCTCTCAAAGAAGTCATCAGGTCTTTTCAACTCAAAGTCCTTTAGGGCTACAAAAGACAATCACTAAAGCATACTCCCCATAGCGACAGTAACCCTGAGTTGGCCCCAAACTTAAGGTAGCTCTATAAACTTAACACAGCTCTACAATAACTCTAGATGCAAATGATACTCAAAATTTCCCCTGGCCAGGCACATTAGGGACTAGGAAATAATTAAGAAATATCCTTCTTCATACTGAAGACAAGACACCAAGAGTACAATTGTAGGCAGATTGTATTTGCCTTTAAAGTATTAAAGTGGCCTTTAAAGAAATCTAATTTACTACAAGCTTAAATACCAAGAAAACAAATTTTTAAGTACTTTGATTATCATACAAACTCCATAGATACAGCTAACCATAGCTTCTGCTCAGGGATATACCTCCCTAGTTTTGCATAAGAATAGTTTTCAGTTTTTGTATTAGCCATCACAACTATCTATTTTTCATTCTTATCGTTTAGTAAATGTTATAAGAAAATTATTTCTTTGTTACAAGGTGCAACTAAGTGAGTAAATGGACCTTCAAAAGATTAGGTAATTTGTGTAAGCTACCACATCTAGTAAATGCAAGTGTAAAGATCTCAACCCTGGTCTGAGCAACTCCCCAAACCTGTGTTCATTCTGGCATGCACAGGTGACACTAATTTTGTCTTTAAATATTTCGAGAACATGAACAAAGAGATAGAGGCTTTGAAGAAGTGATGTGATTGGAGTCTGCTTTAACACATGGTTTTACTTGTGCATGTATTTGATAATTTTAGAATATTGCTATAAACTCAAGATATATATTTTTGAAAAAGAAGTGTTTTTATAAATGAAATCAGTACTTTATTGATTTCATCTGATGTCATTTTTTTCTAGCTTGCTAACATTGACATAGGATAAAGAATTTTCTTTTTATGAGGAATTGCAAAGAAAACTTAAACATGCACAACATAAATTCATACCCTATTTCTTGGTCAGAATTACGTTTCTCTTAGAGCAATTCCTTTTATCCTCTTTCCTTCACTCTCACAATTGTTCTGCCTTTTCTATTTAGGTATTTCTTTGATGGTGCATTTTCAGGTATTAGGTAGCAAGAAGACAGGGGGCTGAATGCCATTTCAGACCCAGCTACGTAGCAACTTGGCTTCTGTTCCACATGGTTGGGTGGAAAAATAATTGTTTAGTATTTAGCCTAATACTTAAGACTGTGTCCATGTCCCGCCTCTGAACAGCTAGGCTTGATTCCTTACCCTAGGCCCTGACTTCAGCTTCCTGCTAATGCACAACCTGGGAGGCAGCAGTGATGGCTAAGGAGACTGGATTTGTGCCACCCACATGGGAGACTGCTTTTGCCCTGGCCCAGCTCCAGCTGCTGTGAACATTTGAACAGTGAACTAGTGGTCGGGATTCTCTCTTTCTCTTTCTATGTCCCACATCCCCAACTCTCAAATAAATGTAATGATTTTAGAATTTTAAAAGATAAAAATAAAACTGTGAACAATGGAATTAAAAGTTTATTTTTGTGCAAAAATTTTGAAATTTATGCATATGAGCAGTTTTCAAAAAGGACATGGAAAGTATGTATTATGAAGTAAACTATACATGGATTTTAATTTTTTTGCACCAAAATAAACATCTTTCAATTTCATTTTCCACTAACTTTTTGAAATACCTTTATATACATATACATGAAGAAATAAACCCCATTAGTTTTGTTTCTGTACAGAACTCCGACAAATGATTCCAGCAGTAGGGTGCCACTGAAACAAATTCCTAAACATATAGAAATGACTTTGGAACTATGGAATGGATAGCAGCTAGAAGAGTTTCGAGGTACATTCTGGAAACAGGGATGTGAAAGGCGATTCTGGTGAGTTCTCAGCAGGAAATGAGGAACACGTTATTGGAAATTGGAAGAAAGGCTAACCCCAGTATAAAATGGCAAAGGAAACAGCTGGTCTGTGTTCTAGTGCGTTGTTGGATATTTAGGTCAGTAAATTTTTAAGAAAAAAAACACTGAGGAAATCTCTTGGGTATTCCTAAATGCTTACAGTCAAAGGTGAGAAAAGAGAATTACAGGAATTGTGAAGCAAAAAATAATCACAACTTGGAACTCTGAAAAATTTCTCTGCATATCCATATTGCAAAGAAACAAGTTCCAAAGAGAACGCTATGAATATAGCTGGACACCATTTGACAAAATGATCCAGGGGGAGACCAATAGACTTAATCAGCAATCTCTGTAGAAGCCTGGACTAGAGCTGCATGTCAGTAGGCACACAGGGCACAGCAAGACTGGACACCACGAAGGAAGGCTGTTGGAATTCACAGATTTGACATGATAGGACAGTAGAGCTGTTTTGTTGCAAATGGGCCCTACTCTTGAAGAAGAGGGAAAAATGGCCCCAAAAGCAATTCAGAAATGATCAAGTCCACCACTTTGGTTTCAATAGGCCAGACAGCTTCTGTCTAGAGCTGTGAGAATGAGGTTACCCTGCAGATCCAAGTGGCTGGTACCACCTCCCAGGCAGAGGTAGTACAAACCCTACCCCAGTGGGTCAGGGAGGCAGGTCTATGGCGTGAGCATCTCCAAAGGTAAAGACAACTAACCGAAGAGGATTAAGCCATCGACTTCAATGGAATTTTCCTTGCTAAGTTTTGGACTTGCTTGGGAAGAATGACACCTTCTTTCTTTGCTATTTTTCGTTATTAGCATAGGGGTGTCTACCCTGTGCCTGTCCTACTATTGTATTTTGGAAGAGCATAACTTACCAGGAATGAAGGGTAATTTTGTCTCACCAGTTAATTGCATCTTGAGTCCCCTCCTTGTCAGATTTACATGATATTTATATGAGACTCTGGACTTCACCCTTTGGAGTTCATGCTGAAATGGGTAAGACTCTGAGGGCAGCCATTGAGGTGGAATATATGCATTTTCTATGTGAAAGGGACTGGTTTGGGGCATGGGGAGAATGGGTTGGGCAGAATCCTGTGGATTGAATTTGTTCTTGAAAAAGTACACTGAGGGAGGAAACTCTCTGAAGCTAAAAAGATTCAGTGGTTTATATTCCACAGATAGATCATCAGACCCTTTTTTTTGCATAATATAAGTTAAATATGCTGGGAAATACCCACTTGCCTTAGTCAGCGGTGGGAAGAAAGAGAGAATTTATACAGAAAAACACAAGGTTCATTCAGAGCCTAGAGGCAGAAAGTGTTGGCCTGTTTTTATCTTCCAGAGATGTTTAACAAAAGTGTGATGTCACATAGATCTTTCTGAGCTGAATAACTGCGGGATTCCATGGTGACCTTCACATTTGAATTCACACTCCTACTCAATGGGTGGCTTTCTTCAGAACAAAAGTTTTTATTTACATATTTGTTACAAAGTCCAAAAAGACTGCAAGGAAAGAAAATGGGACAATTGAACAGCAGCCCATGCAGAACAATTAATAATATGGTGACTGAGGGATGAAACATACATACACTGAGTGCGTTGGCTGTGATATAATTCCTATTTAGCTGATTTCCAAAGAACAGTGACTCACAGATGAGCTGTAAACCTTAGGCTTTATGTTTTGTAAAACACCAAACCAGTGTATCACCATTTTGTATGTGAACTTGGGCATAAAGTCATTATCTTCTGGTTTGAAAACAGAGCTGGTGGCCCAAGGGAAAGGATCAAATAGTCTAGAAAGATACTCAAATACCCAAAGGGGATATCGTATAGGAAAGGAGGGAGAGTAACACATTCCTTCTCTTCTGTTTCAATTCTTTCTTGCTAGAAAATAATTATTGTCATCACTTACAGGGGTCAAAAAACTTCACTGGATTTTCTGAAGGCTTCAACAGTCTGCACCGAAGCTGCTAATAATGTCCCCCAGAGTCTGGCTCTCAGAGAGTTTCTGAGAACTGAGAAAGCAGACGGGAGTGTATACTGCTATAAAGCTCAAGCATTGCAAACCATTCAGACCGAATGTTTCACAAATGTCAAGTTCTTTTGAGCACATATTGAAAACAAGTAGAGGACAGAGGGGAGTATCCTGCCCAGGCCTGTACCTCACCTCCAAGGAGTCTACCTCAATCCATGAAAGAAATCTCACACTATCTCCCATCAAATGTAAAGTCACCTATTAGCAAGCAGGATGAGCTTTCTGGAGCTGCAGGGTCTCTCTCTCTGTCTTAAGATACAGACAGCATCCACTTGTCTGGAATGCCCATTTCAAAGAGAACTCCGGATCAGTTCTGATCTTGACCCTCTTGGACAAGGGCGTCCACAGGTCCAGAGTGCACACTGGAGTCCACTCTACTGACACACAGGGCTTGGCCTGTGGATATCTTCTCCTGTACAGCCATTCAGGTAGGTGGTAGGTCCTGTATTGCCACTGTGACCCATCTCATAAGCCACATGTCACTCACTTCAATTAACTAAACCTGAGGCATTTGCTTAGAATAAGGAACTCATCTACTAATTAGCACTCCCCAGGGTGTTGACTATAGGTTAACTTGTATTTTACCATGAAGTAACATATTTAGGGTAAATTATTGCATAGATAATACTTTTCTCAGTAGAGGACTAAGCATTGCAGCTGGGGTGTGAAACTTAATTCTAAGTATTTTCAAGTTTTAAGACAACTAAACAAAAGGGAAGGAGGAAAGACAGGAAAAGGATAGAAAGGGAAGGGGAGAAAGGGGAAGGTGGGGGAAGGGAGGGGGGAAGGGAGGAGAGGAGGGAAGGGGAGGGGAGGGGAAAGGGAGGGAGGCAAGGAAGAGAGGGAGGGGAGAGAAAGGGAGGGAAGGGAGAGGAGGGAAGGGGAGGGGAGGAGAAGAGGGGAGAAAGGGAAGAGAGGGGAGGGAAGGGGAGGGGAGGGGAAACAGGGAAGGGGGAGGGGAAAGGAAAGGAAAGGAAGTTCTTTCCTTCCATAATTTCATCACCCATACATGACTGACACCCAGGATGGCTCTTTTTTTGGATAAGTGAGTGGAGTGGGTGCAAATAGAAAAATATTTGAAGTCAAGGATAGCCTAGTTCTACAGAACCCTTTATGTGTCTTCTTTTTAAGTAATCAATACATATTTGGTGATTAAGAATAACTGAAAATGTCTAGGAAAACTTTCCCATTTTTCTTTCGTCCCTTCCTCCTTCCTTTCTTTTCATTTTAATTTAAAAAGGGGATCATGGTCATCAAAAACCAAATGCACAAAGTCAAAACTCAGTGTCAAACTCGTAGGGGCTGATCAGAAAGAATCAGACCTGGGGGCCGGCGCCACGGCTCACTAGGCTAATCCTCCGCCTAGCGGCGCCGGCACACCAGGTTCTAGTCCCGGTTGGGGCGCCGGATTCTGTCCCGGTTGCCCCTCTTCCAGGCCAGCTCTCTGCTGTGGCCCGGGAGTGCAGTGGATGGCCCAAGTGCTTGGGCCCTGCACCCCATGGGAGACCAGATAAGCACCTGGCTCCTGGCTCCTGCCATCAGATCAGCGCGGTGCGCCGGCCGCAGCGCGCCGGCCGCGGCGGCCATTGGAGGGTGAACCAATGGCAAAGGAAGACCTTTCTCTCTGTCTCTCTCTCTCACTGTCCACTCTGCCTGTCAAAAAAAAAAAAAAAAAAAAAAAGAATCAGACCTGGGACTGGACATGGATGGAGATGTTTTCACATAGAATCTCTCTTTTGTTTGGTGGCCAGAACCAGTGCTCTCCTGTCTTCCCTGAAACTCAGTTCCCAAAATTTGGAAGAAATAATTCAATAGATAGAATGTTAAGACAAAAATGATAGCTTCATTAGGCAAAAACTCTGAGGCAAAGGTAAGATTTTCAGGAAGAAGCAGACGGTAAAGCCACGTGCTACAGCCCCCAGCCTCAAGGACTGCACAAGACTGGCGGAGCAACAGAGGTGCCACCTCACCCCAACAATGTGCAGGGTTTTGACAGGGGCTACATGCCTGGGTCCAAAGCTGGAGTCATGGAACGGCAGTCTCTGGTGTTCCTTTCTTGTCCTCCAAGTCGAAACACTTAGAACATAGTAACTTCACTTTGGACACGGTCCCATTATAATTTTCTTTTTTTTAAAAGAATTATTTTATTCATTTCAACATCAGAGTTACACAGAGAAGGAGAGGCAGAGAGAGAGATAGAGGTCTTCCATCCACTGGTTCACTCCCCAGATGACCGCAACAGCCAGAGCTGAGTCAATCTGAAGCCAGGAGCTTCTTCCCAGTCTCCCACACGGGTGCAGGCACCCAAGGACTTGGGCCATCTTCCACTGCTTTCCCAGGCCATAGCAGAGAGCTGGATCAGAAGAGGAGCAACCTGGACTCAGCCGGTGCCCATATGGGATGCTGGCGCTGCAGGCTGGGGCTTTAACCCACTATGCCACAGTGCCGGCCCCCACTATAATTTTCTTAAGTGTGACCAAAACCTCCAAGAAAACCAACTTGTTCATTTTTGCCTCAGGGATGTAGAATTAATCCCAAAGCGGACAACATTGGCACCAGGCAGGAGGGCGGTGTTAGGCTAAGTAAGAAAAAGATAATTCTCTGTTGGGAACAAAATCCAGAATTTGGTGAAGCATTCATTACAGGTTGGTCTTCATACATTTGCTCAATTTCTGTGTTGTATCAATGACTCCAAAACACATCTTAGTACTCAACAGTGACAACTTAGAAAAGCAATGGATAGAACCAGCACTGTGGCATAGTGAGTAAAGCTGCTGGCTGCAGTGCCAGCATCCCATATGGGCACTGGTTTGAGTCCTGGCTGCTCCACTTCCAATCCAGCTCTCTGCTATGGCCTGGGAAAGCCTAGAAGATAGCCTGAGTGCCTGGGCCCCTGCACCTGCGTGGTAGACCCAGAGGAGGCTCCTGGCTCCTTGCTTTGGATTGGCCCAGCTCCCGCCGGTGCAGCCATTTGAAGAGTGAACCAGCGGAAGGAAGATCTCTCCCCCCACCCCACCACCTCTCTGTAACTCTGCCTTTCAAATAAATAAATAAATCTTAAAAAAAAAAAAAGCAATGGAAACAAGCAAGCACTTCTGATAAGGAGGGAGGCCTAATAAACTCTCCAGCCAACATGTTGACAATGACTAAAAGATATAAGCTATAAATAGAAATATAAATTAAACAAAAATGGTAAGATGGTATAGATATAAATGTAGGCAGGTACTGTGGTGCAGTGGGTTAAGACATCACTTGGGATACTTGCATCCCATACCAGAGTGCCAGTTTGGGTCCAGGCTGCTCTTCTTCTGATCCAGCTTCCTGCTAATGCACACCCAGGGAGGCAGCAGATGATGGCTCAAGTACTTGTGTCCCTGCCACCCACATAGGAGACTTGGATGAAACTCCCAGCTCCTGGCTTCAGCCTGGCCCAGTCCTGGCTGTTGCAGGCATTTGGGAAGTAACTCAGATGATGGAAAATCTCTCTCTTATATTCTGTCTCTCGATCTCTGTTGCTGGGCCTTTCAAATAGGTAGGAATAAACAAAATTTCAAAAACAAATAAATATAAATGACAACAATGAACAGAAATAAAACAGAATGTTACCATAGCTAAAGCCTAAAACTCTGCGTGTAAAATATAGAAACAGATTTTTTTAATGTCAGGAAATAAAATTATCTAATTTAAAACCTAGGTGACAAGTAGATGGAAGAATAATGATTTTTAATCCCTCACTAGCTGATTCATTTCAGAAGGGTATGGCAATGTCAATCTTTAACAGAGACGCCCTCTAAGAACACACAACTTAGTAAAGAATAATGACTTTACAGAGGAAGTGAAATAATAGATGCACGAGGTTAGATTCCAACTTTGACTTCTGGCAGCACAAAACACCCTGAACAAAGTCAACTGAAACCCTGCACAAATGCATGTGTACAATTTAACTGCATTGATGAGTGCAGAACAGAAAAACAAGCATTCAGAAGGGTTTGTGGAGCCAGTCCCCATGTGGCCTATTTCCTCTCTAAGAGTTTCTACTCAACCCCAGACTCATGTGCTGCTCCCAGGGTCTGCACAGCACACCAGGGTCAGGTGGTCACGCCTAGCACACTGCTGAAACTGGGGAACCCACGTGGAAAGGTGAAGAGGAAAGAAAACCCAAGGCCCAGAAGGGCAAGGACGTGCACCTGTCTCCAGCCTGGTCCTGGCTGAGGCCGGAGAAGGGCTTATTGGAACGGGAGACTCTCCTGCATATCCAGAACCACCACCTTACTGCCATTAGGATTTACATGCAGAGTTCGTAGCACCTCTGTTGTTTAGAAAAATCTCTGGTGGCGAATAAAATTCAAAAATTTATATTCCAAGATGATTGGTAGAGGCAGGTAAAAATAAAAAGAATCTAAGGAGAGAACTAATAAACTGAAGAATAAATCTGAAGATATTATCCAGAATGCAGTCTGGAGAAAGAATACTGCAGAAAACAAAAGAGAGGGGCTGGTGCTGTGGCATACCAGATAAAGCCACCTCCTGCAGTGCCGGCATCCCATATGGGCACTGGTTCAAGTCCCTGCTGCTCCATTTCTGATCCAGCTCTCTGCTATGGCCTGGGAAAGCAGTAGAAGATGGCCAAAGTCCTTGGGTCCCTGCACCCGAATGTAAAGACCCAGATGAAGCTCCTGGCTCCTGGTTTCAGAATGGTGCAGCTCCAGCCATTGCAGCCAATTGGGGAATGAACCAGCGTATAGAAGACCTCTCTTTCTCTCTGCCTCTCCTTCTCTCTCTGTGTCACTCTGGCTTTCAAATAAATAAACAAACCTTTAAAAAAGAAAACAAAAGAGAGAGGTTAAGATGACACACACTTAACCAGAGCCCCTGAAATGGTAATAGAGGGAAAAAGAATGAGGAAAAGATAAAGGCTAATGATTTTCCAGGCATGTTAAAACACGGTCATGAGAATGAGGAATACCAACTATGAACAAAAAATCCAGTTGCACTTCCAAAAAGTGATCATTTCAACCAGTTAAAATTTTAAATTTCTGAACATCAGAAACGACACAATCCAACTTCAAAAATGATAAACTAGCAAGGCAGTAGTTAAAAAGAAACAGAAAGTCTAAACTTCTAAGGCACTTCGTCCTGTCACTTTCTCAAAGCATCTTGAACCTCCCCTCCTAACACATCACAGCTATAATTATAGATTTGCCTACATAATTCTCAGACTGTTGACCACCTGTCTGCACATTAGAAAGTCTCTGTGAATAAGGAACACATTCTTCTTTTTAATTATTTCATTCCATTTATCTTTATATCCCCAGCTCTAGCACACACTCCAAAAACTTGAATGACTGGGTGAGCCTTCTAATGTAAATATTTTAAAAGGATATATGTTAAAATTTCTTCATAACATCATTAAAGTGATGTGACCATATAATGAATTATTTAAATCAGAACAGTTTTGAACAACTATTCCAGAACAATAGGCACAGTTCAATTTTATGTACCATCAAACATGTAACACAGACAGGAAATACTTTAAAATAAACTAGAGAATGCTGTCTTAATATAATTAGGAACTGTGCCACATTAAAAAGAACAGTTGAGACATGACTATATTCACATGCAAGTATAGTTTCTCTTCTAATGTATTTATTACCCACATATGGCAACAAATTTTACTTTTTGTAGAGTATTTAATATCAATATACCATAAATCTGATACCAATAACTGGAAAGATTTAAACTGTACAAAGTCATCTTGAGAAACTAGAAAAACTACAGTTTTTAATTTTTTGCTGAATGAATTAAACTAAGCGACTTCAAGCAGATCAGAAATTATCCTACAGATTCCTAGAGATTTCATAAAACTGTTACTATAAACTATTATAGAATGTAATTGATTAAAGTTATTTTAAAGGAAAATGGTCATATGATTAGAAACACAATTTTAATTTGTACATGCAAACTTCTGACATGTTTCTTATTTTGTTTTTTTAGTGTTTCTTTAAAATTTTAATGTTTTAAAACATTTTTTAATTGACATAAAATTTGTACCTATCATGTGCAACACGTTTTGAATGTATATATACACATCATGGAATGGTTAAATCTAGCTAATTAACAAACACACTACCTTTGCTTTTTTATATTTTTGTTAACATTTAAATTTCCAATTTAGTATTTCCCATGTAATACAATCATATCTAACCATTAGGCCCCACAGGGATTTCATCCTTATATAAGGAAAATCATTCCTTTTTTTTTTTTTTTCAAAGAAATTTTATGTTTCTGTCTTTATAAGTTTGCTTTTCTGGTTTCTTACCCAAAGCAAGTTACAGTGCTAAAACATTATTTCACAGTAGTGTTAGCTAAGATCCCCAATGTAAAAGAGAATAATGAAACATGTGTGTGACTACAGAGCACAAGGAGAACCTTATATGTTACTTGTAATATATTGAATAAAATAAAATCAATCTGTCAAATTTTTCTTTGTAGGAGCATCACCTCTACTCTGGATTATACTGTAGATAAAATGGACCCATTTTATCTACATTGTCTACATCTCTTATTGTCTTAGGACTTGCAGGAAAGAGACATACAAGGATTCATATTTTGCTGTAAACTGTCCAGGATTGTTTGAATCACTAAGCCTCTGTCTATGATCAATGCAGTGTATTTTGAATAACTCATCAGAACTCAAAACTTGGGAGAATTTAAATAAAAATTTATCTTCCAGGAAAATATTTTATTCATATTCAAAGTGAACATTATATGCATTAGATCAGCCCCAAGGGCAAAAATCTTTGTGTACTGCATTAGGTGCTGATTCTCCAACACCCAGCCCTCAACCCAGCAAGTTTAATTGGCGTTGGCTGAATGAATGAATTTGGATAATCATCATAATGCTAATTTGTTTCTAAAACAAAAAGCATGCAGTCGAATAAACTCAGTGCCCCCAAGCTGATCAAACAACAAACCAGTATTTAAGAATCTACCATATAGGGGCCAGTGCTGTGGCACAGTGGACAAAGCTGCTGCTGTGGCACAGTGGGTAAAGCCGCTACCTGCAGTGCCAGCATCACTTATGGACCCTGGTTCGAGACCTGGGTGCTCCACTTTCAATCCAGCTCTCCGCTATGGCCTGGGAAAGCAGTAGAAGGTGGCCAAGTGCTTGAGCCCCTGCACCCACATGGGAGACCTAAAAGAAGCTCCTGGCTCTCTGGCTTCAGATCAGCCCAGCTCCAGCCATTCTGGCCATTTGGGGAGTGAACCAGTGAATGGAAAACCTCTCTCTCTCTCTGCCTCTGCCTCTCTATAACTCTGTCTTTCAAATAAATAATAAACCTTTAAAAAGAAAAAGAACCTACTATCATAATAGTTGTTATTTAAAGAACACCAACTACGTTCTGTACTTCAGTAAATTAACACATTGAATGCAATAGCAACCCTCTGGGAAAGACAGCTGATATTTTGTCCATCTCAACACTGAGAAACCACATTGACAATTACCCTTCTGAAGGTCTCAAGATAATTACAGGATCAATTTTGATTTCAGCTTTGCCTGACAATTGACTTTGTGGCTGTAACTTATGTCCATTGTTCCCTAGACCCAAACTGAACTTCCTCACCCTTTTCTAACTGATGCCTTCATTGGACGAACAAAGACCTTGTGCTTTTCTTGGCTATACATTAAACACTGTGAACACAAGCCATATAAGGAGAATAAACCTCAATATTTTCATACCAATGAGCCACTCACCCACATGCCCCCAAGAATCTGATACATGGCCCTCCCCTCATCATCCCAACCCCACCTCATTGCATTGAAAAGCAATCTTAAATGGCAGTTTTCATTAAGCTTTTATATGATTAGTTTATGGTGATTATATATATATAATATGATGTATATAATTACTTATTTTTATGTTTATTACAATAAAATCAATTTTGAGCAATCTGTGCCTTGGGGCTGGCATTGTGGCACAGTGGGTTAAGCTGCTGCCTGTGATGCTGGCATCCCATATGGGCCCCAGTTCAAGTCTCAGATGCCCCTCCTCTGATCCAGCTCCCTGGTAATGCACCTGAGAAAACAGCACAAGATGGTTCAAGTGCATGGGCTCCTGCACCCACATGGGAGACCTGGCTTCCATGTAGGCCAGCCCCAGCTGTTACAAGCATTTAAAGAGTGAAGTGGAGGATGGAAGATCTCTCTCTCTCTCCCTCTCTCTCTCTCTCCCTCTCTCTTTCTCTTTTGACAGGCAGAGTTAGTGAGAGAGAGAGAGACAGAGAGAAAGGTCTTCCCTTTTCCGTTGGTTCACCCCCAAAATGGCCACTACGGCCGGCACACTGCAGCCAGCGCACTGCGCCGATCCAAAGCCAGGAGCCAGGTGTTCCCTCCTGGTCTCCCATGCAGGTGCAGGGCCCAAGCACCTGGGCCATCCTCCACTGCCTTCCCAGGCCACAGCAGAGAGCTGGACTGGAAGAGGAGCAACCAGGACAGAATCTGCCGCCCCAACCGGGACTAGAACCCAAGGTGCCGGCGCCTCAGGTGGAGGATTAGCCAAGTGAGCCACCATGGCGCTGGCCCTCTCTCTCTCTTTATAATGTATTATTATAAATAAAGAAAACACTGGGCCAGAATTGTGGCATAGCAGGTAAAAGTCACAGCCTGCTATGCTGGCATCCCATATAGGTGCCAGTTCGAGTCCCAGCTGTTCCACTTCTGATCTGGCTCCTGGCTGATGCACCTAGGAAAGCAGCAGGGGATGGCCCAAGTATTTGGGCCCCTGCACCCATATGGGAGACCCTCATGAAGCTCCTGGTTCCTGGCTTCCACCTGACCCAGCCCTGGCCGTTGCGACCATTTGGGGAGTGAAAAGGCAGATGGAATATTTCTTTCTCTCTCTCTCCCCACCCCCCCATCTCTCTGTGATCTACCTTTAAAAAATAAAATAAATCTTAAAAAAAGAAAGAAATCTTTTAAAAATCTGATGATTTTAAAAATCAGGCTTCTTAGCAGTTTTAAACTCAATATGTTGCCATAAAACAGCTGAAAGGTGGTTCTGTTTATTTTATTTTAAACTGATTCTTGAACCTGATAAATATTCTAAAATCACAAACTCTCAAGTGGTGAATTCATTAAATAACTGCATTTAGCAGACTATCAAAGGACAACTGTGCTTTCATTTCTAGGTCCTGGCAATCCTAACTGCTAAGAAGCGTCAGCTTATGCCAGAGCAGGAGGGAAACTCAGAGCAGCTTTTCCTGCCATAAAGAAAGCTATCTTACTTAAAATGGTTGGTGGAAGGTATTAACGGAGGGCATTATTGGTAATAAACAGTACTTTTAAGTTTTAAAAGTGGAAATCATTTTCCAGCTAAATTTGAACCATACCTTTAAAACTAAAAAAAAAAAAAAAAAAAAAAAAAAGAAAGAAAGAAAGAAAGAAAAAAGAATAAAAACCTCAGGGTTTCAAATAATGCCATTTCCATGATCCTGGGCAATAGAATGCTAAGTTATTATTAGATCTAACATTTATTGAACACTTCACACGAGACAGGCACAGTGCTAAGTGCTCTACAATTATTATTCCATTTGAAACTCTCGGCAGCCCTAGGAAGGGAGACACTGCTATTCTGCTCATTTGCAGGTTGAAGAAGCCAAGCCTTGGACAGCATCACATTGGTCGGAGGTGCCAGGGCTGATCCAGATCCAGAGTGGTCAGACTCCAGAGTCTGAACTCTTAATAAGCTATTTCTTCCTGCATCTGGCATGCTCCACGTGGAAAATTGAAGTTTGACAGAGATTACTGGTGATATTAATTCCTTCTGTAATGGTCTAGGAATTTCAAATTCTCTCTCCACAGCATTCCCTTCAGTGATACAACTGTTAACCTTATCTTTCCCTGTTGGGTGAAGAGAGGAAAAGAAAGATACCTTCAACATCAGCCATAATTTTTAACTATACTTTTTATTTATTTGCAAGGCAGAGAGAGACACAGAGAGACATCTTCTGCTTGCTGGTGCAGTTCCTCAAATGCCCACAACAGCCAGGGCTGAGCTAGGCTGAATCCAGAAACTGGAAATTCAATCCGGGTCTCCCACATGGGTGGCAAGAACTCAGCTACTTGAGCCATGACCTACTGCTTCCTGTAGGGTGTACACTAGTAGGAAGCTGGAATTAGGAGTGCAGCAGAGACTCAAACTCAGGCACTTGGATATGGGATACAAGCATCTCAAGTGCACTCTTAACCAGGAAGTGAAACACTCACCTCGGTAATATCTATAAGTGAATAAATCAACATTTAAAGAAATAAGTTCAATTTCTTCAGGGCCATAGAACTAATTAATAATTTATAGGGGGTTCAACTCAATTGTTCTAAGTCATAGTGATTTCATATTATTACTTAATGAGATAGGTATTTGGGGAAAATATAACGCACATCAAACACTAACCATTAGAATATCAGCTGCTCCTGTAATCTGATAACATAATTCTTTAGGCCTTCTCAGAGCACAAGCAATGAAAGAAAATTTTCTTCCAGAAATATACACCATCTTAACTATATGACGATTTTCCAGAAATTTCCTGGAATAGTTCACATTTTGTCCCATCATGACCTTCTCTCTCTCTCTCTTTTTTTTTTTTAATATTTATTTATTTATTTATTTGAACAGCAGAGCAACAAAGGGAAAAGGACAGATAGAGAAAGAGACAGAGAGAAAAAGAGGTATCTTCCATCTGCAGGTTCACTTCCCAAATACCTGCAGTACCCAAGGCTGGGCCAGGCCAAAATCAGAAGCCAGGAGCTCTGTCCTGGTCTCCCACATGGATGGCAGGGGCCTGAGTACTTGAGCCATCATCAGCTGCCTCCCCAGGCGTGTTCATGGGGAGCTGGATCAGACGTGCAGCAGCTGGGACTCTCGCTGGGACTCTGATTCGGGAGGCCAGCACGGCAAGTGGCAGCTGTGCCACACCACCAGCCCCACCACCGCTGCCTTGCAATAGTGATGCTAAAGGAAATGGCTTCACTCATTCTTGAAAATGCAGTTTCTCCTTTCGGGGTATTATGGGCTGCAATGTATTCCTGCAAAGTTGAAGTTCTGACCGCTAGGACCCCGGAATGGATGGTATTTGCAGACAGCGCTCTGAAGAGTTTGGTGACCAGGCACTGTTATGGACCCTGGTCCAGCCTGACAGGTGTCTTTACAAGGAAAGGAAACTCAGACACCCAGAGACACCAGCGCACCGGCAGAGAATAGCGCATCGGGGAGCACAGGGAGGAGAAGGTGGCCAGGCAGAAGCCAACCAGAGAGGGCACAGGAGAAACCACAGCTGACACTTTTCGATCACGGACTTCCGGCCTCCATGGCAGTGAGACAGTAAGTTCCTCGGGCAGCCCTGTGAGCCCCAACTCATGACCCGCCAAGCTTTCCAATTTCTGCCACCAACAAAATCCCACATGTGACTCATGAACATATAAACTTCAATGTGTATCTAAGACAAAAGCACTTTTAAGTCTTATCTAGATATGACAGTCATTTTGAGAATGCAAGACACATTAGCAGCTACAAAATTTTTATATTTAAAAATGTTAGGGGGCCAGCACTGTGGCGTAGCAGGTAAAGCCCCAGCCTGTGGTACCAGTATCCCATATGGGCACAGGTTTGAGTCCCGGCTGCTCCACTTCCGATCCAGCTCTCTGCTTTGGCATAGGAAAGCAGTAGAAGGTGGCCCAAGTCCTTGGGCCCCTGTACCCACAAGGGAGACCAGGAAGAAGCTCCTGGCTTCTGGCTTTGGATCAGCACAGCTCCGGCTGTTGCAGTCACTGGGGAGTGAAACAGCAGATGGAAGACCTCTCTCTGCCTCTACCTCTCTCTCTGTAACTCTGTCTTTCAAATAAATCTTTAAAAAATATTTAGAAGCCGGTGCCGCGGCTCACTAGGCTAATCTTCCACCTTGCGGCGCCAGCACACAGGGTTCTAGTCCCGGTCGGAGAGCCAGATTCTGTCCTGGTTGCCCCTCTTCCAGGCCAGCTCTCTGCTGTGGCCAGGGAGTGCAGTGGAGGATGGCCCAAGTGCTTGGGCCCTGCAACCCATGGGAGACCAGGGTAAGTACCTGGCTCCTGCCACCGGATCAGCGCAGTGCGCCGGCCACAGCACACCGGCCGCGGTGGCAATTGGAGGGTGAACCAATGGCAAAAGGAAGACCTTTCTCTCTGTCTCTCTCTCTCACTGTCCACTCTGCCTGTCAAAAAATAAAAAAATAAAAAATAATAAAAAAATTAAAGTTTAAAAAAATATTTAGGACAATGCAGCTGTTTGACAATAGGAATTTGTGTGCAATATTTTATTGGAGGACAGAGTAATCTATGGGCAACACCAAAAAGGACAGGAATACAAATAAATAACTAGCATGAAAGAATGAATCCATCTCCATAAACACTTAATTAGGTGTCATTCTAAACCACTGTGTGTTCAGGATGGGGCCAGATGAAGAAGATCCATTTATAGATTGTTTTATATGTATTATTTACAGGTACTCAAAATATCAACACCACCCTAAACTCTATTAAGTCACTTAAGCACAGTCAGAAATAAGTCCCCAGCCAGGAGAAAAATAAAGGAACAGGAGGGTCCTTCAGAAAGTTACAAATTAAAGATAAGTTTACTTTGATGCAAAAAACTTTCAATCCACTTATGGTTTTTTCATAATTGCATTTGTCATGAACATTTTTAAGATCTCTTACAGAGTTATGATTTTTAGCAATTCCCAAAGGCAGCATTAAAAGCTTTCATGTAGTTATTTCATGCCATTTCCTTATCTTCTTAAGAGCAGCTGGCCTTCAAGTTCACCCATATATAGAAAAATCATGCAATTTTTCATCCAATGAGGGATACTACTGAGCATGAGAAGAGGAGTCATTACTAAGAATGCTAGAATGTGACAAATGAGTAGCAGATCTATGACAGCAAAATCAGTACATATGACCACACTTGCCTGTACATGGGTAGATAGCACCATAAGAGCCAGTTTGCTAAAATCTGATTGTCTGTTCAGTAACAGAATAGAACGGAGGGGCCAGTGTTGTGGTGCAGTGTGTTAACTCACTGCTTGCAACCCCAAGAGCCTATATATGAGAGTTGGCTTCATTCCCAGCTGCTCTGCTTCCAATTCAGCTTCCTGCCAACGCACCTGGAAAAGTATCAGATGATGGCCCAAGTGCTTGGGCCCCTGCAACCCATGTGGGAGACCCAAGATGGAGTTCCAGGTTCCTGGCTTTGGCCTGGCCAGGCCTGGCCATTGAGGTTGTTTGGGGAGAGATCAAGGATGGTAGATCTCGTTCTCTCTGCTTCTTCATTTTTTCCTGTCACTCTGCCTTTCAAGTAAATAAATAAATAGTTTTAGAATAGAATAGAATAATTTTAAGGATTATAGTTGCAAGTAGAATGTTGAACACACAGTGATTGACATCAACATCACCACCACTAGCAAAATGCATTTGTATGCATGTGTACAGAGAAATATCTGCAAGTAGAGGAGTCGTGGGATTAAATTCATCTACTTTTGTTGAAAGTGAATATTGGGAAAATATGTCACACCTTAAAATTTATGATTATATCTTCTTTCTTAGAAAATTTAAGGATAATATTTGCATTAGTACTATAACAAAATTGGACATAGTTTTTTTGCCTCCCAAAGATCTGTAAGGAGTTGGGCAAGGAATCACAAAACTAAAAAGTATTTCTTGGGGCCAGCATTGTAGCATAGCAGGTAAGGCTGCCTCCTGTGATGCTGCCATCCCATATTGGTGCTGGTTCAAGTCCTGGCTGCTCCTCCTCCAATCCAGCTCCCTGTTGACTCACCTGGCAAGGCAGTACAAGATGGCCCAAGTGTGTGCGCCCTTGTACCCTCGTGAGAGACCCAGATGAAGCTCCTGGCTCTGACCCAGCACAGCCTTGCTGTTGTAGCCATTTGGAGAGTAAATTATCAGATGGAAAATAATCTCTCTCTCTCTCTCTTTCTCTCTCTCTCTCATCTATTTCTTTGTTTCTCCCTTTCTCTCTGTAACTCTACCTTCCTTCCAGGTAAATAAATAAAACTTTTTTTTTCATAAAAAAAGTATTCCTCTACATCAGCAGGCTGTTTATGAAGGATCCCACAGCACCCTCAAGGTTTTGTTTGTTTGTTTTAAGTACACTTGGAACTGAAGTTGCAGTTCTTTATCTATTTTCAGCCATTTCTGTGCTATGAGGACTGCACAACATTTTTCAATGTGGCATAAAGTCATTGATTAGTAGCCTAATGCCATTGTCAGCTGCTCCTTTCTGCAAGTTCCCACTGACCAAGTTGACACTGCTGACCCTCTCTGTACAGCCTGCTTCCTTCTCTGTAGCCCCACCAGCACAGAGAGCTCCTAGAGGTCAAAGGTCCTCTCCTGGCCGGCACTGACTCATAACATGCAATGCACAGATCCCAGATGGAATGCGTGCTCCACAGTTTTGTCAAATGAACTAAAAGGAAAAAAATCTGCTCTTCTTGAGCAATGTCTTTAGCAGGAAGCAACTAAAAGGATACATAGAAAAGAAGTAACAAAAAAGGTTCCATAAGAAAAAGCAAATAGAGAAGTCTAGGCTTTGTTTGTCTCTTCTTTTGCTCAGTTTTGCAAAGAGAAGATGTCAGGTCCATATCAATGCCTTCAAGTTGCTGAGGCATGGTGACTAGGGAACTTCACCTGCCAAAAACTGAGAGGGACTTGAGCTTATTATGCAATTAAAGGACTGAAGTACTTTGAATTCCCCTAAGAAAGAACATTTCATGTACTCTAAAGGTGACTAAGTACTTGACCCAGGGAAGGCTGGCCCTTCTATCTCAGGGAGATTCAAATGAGCCTCTCAGTTTAGCTAAATTAGGCTTGTGTAGGCCTAAGACAATAGGGGAACCAAATAAATTCATACAATTCCTTCCAGCTCTTTGATATATAATTTACCCTTAGAGAGTAATTTTGAAACCACACACTAAACGTTGAAAAATTATAAGCAACTTTGAACTACAGAGCACATTTGACTTTTATGAGCCTGCCTTGAAATATTCTCTAAAATTCATTTATAAAAATATTAGTAGGGAAAAATATGTAGGGGCACATTTAGTCTCAAGGCGATTGTCCGAATTATAATAATAGTGTAAAAAATAGCTTGTGGTGTGAACAGCAAATGATTGTAGAAAGAATTTATCAGTATTTTTAGAAATAATCTCTGAGAGTTGTTAAACAACAAAACTAATTATTTTTAAAAACATACTAGGACATCTTGTGCACAGAGACTTGAATATGCAAAATAGTTAATTATGCATTCTATTTATAAATTTGCCTTAGTGCTAAAGGAAAGGTTTCTCCATTTGTGGTTCAGTGAAAAAAATTTTTTTTTTCTCATCATTTGGTTTTAATCAACATTTTAATTGTTAAGGAGCACCTCAAAGGCCTGCAATGGCAGGATCTGGGTCTGTTTGAAGCCAGGGACTTAATTCAGGTCCCCCACATGGGCGGTAGGAACTCAACTACTTAAGCCATCCCCACTAGCCTTAGCAGGAAGCTGGAGTCAGGAGCAGAACCAGGTATTGAACTCCAGCATTCTGATATAAGGTGCACATTAATTCTTCAGCTAAATGCCTGCTCTGTAGGCATTCCACAACTTTATTTTCGTACAAGAAACCATGGACAACAAAGGATCCCTCCTCCCCTTGCTAAACAGCAAGCTTCCTAAGGCTGCCTAATACTAGCAACCCCAAAACAGTCATTTGCCTGCCCATTGCATAGCAACTTCATCACCTCTGATGGTATTTCAGCAGCCATCTTTAAACATGTGATGTGTGTAAAGGCTTGATTAGTCCAGACCCATGTTCAGAGGATTGTATCCACCTCTTTGCACCTCTCATGTTCTATCCCTTTGTTTCACCCAGTTCCACACCCATAAATTCTCAAACTCCTTTCTGAACTGGGAGGCTGATTTTAGCTTTGACATGACCTGCCCCTTTCTCCTGCAGTCCTGTAATTAATAACAAATGCTCTCTTTCTCAGAAGGCACACTTTGCTTTTGTGTAACAGTAATAGTCTGCCCACAAGTAGGAAGGCCTGCCGTCTGACAACAGCCCTAATCATTTGCCAGGCTTTTCCAAACACTTAGATATCTTAGACCTGAGGTGGGTGCTATGGTTTGAACATTTAATGTCCCCCAGAGGCCCATGTGCTAAAGGCTTGGTCCCCAGGGTGGCTTTACGGGAAGGTGGAGGAAACTTTAGGAAGTGGGACCTCCTGGGAGGTCCTTAGATCATGCAGCCACGTGCCCTTGGAAGGCAATGTTTATGGAAGGGTTGCTATGGAGGCCTGAGTTTGGGCCCTGTCTCCTGCTTCCCGGATCACCTTGTGAAACTTCCTCAGCAAACACTCCACATCTGCGGCATGGCTATCACCTGGGGCTGCATCACGCCCCCACAACCTTGAGCCAAAACAAGCCTCTCTTTCATCAGTGGCTTGTCTTAGGCACTTCATTTGTAGTCATGAAAAGCTGGCTGACATAGGATAGCATTAATCCCCATATTCACTTATGTATCTCTGTCTTCTACTAGAATTGTACCTTTATGGGATGAACTGCATCTCTATTCAGTGTTTGGCATATAGTGGGTATTCAACCAAGGATTACTGAATAATTGAATAAATAATGAACAGGCCTCCTTATAAATGAAGGAGACCAAAGTACAAGTTATTTCCAGTGTAATCCTCACTAACATTATTTCTTGAAAGACCAAATGATGAATGAGATGAGATGGGGCCTGGAATTTGCCAAGGATGAGTTATTAAGCAGCCCTGCAGATAAGCATAGAAACCCAAGTTTTAAAAGAACTTCTGGCTGGCGCCACGGCTCTCTAGGCTAATCCTCCACCTGCGGCACCAGCAACCCGGGTTCTAGTCCTGGTTGGGGTGCTGGATTCTGTCCTGGTTGCTCCTCTTCCAGTCCAGCTCTCTGCTGTGGCCCGGGAGTGCAGTGGAGGATGGCCCAAGTGCTTGGGCCCCTGCACCCGCATGGGAGACCAGGAAGAAGCACCTGGCTCCTGGCTTCGGATCGGTAGTGGCCATTTGGGGGGGGGGGGTGAACCAACGGAAGGAAGACCTTTCTCTCTGTCTCTGTCTCTGTCTCTCTCTCCCTGTCTAACTCTGCCTGTCAAAAAAAAAAAAAAAAAAAAAAAAAAAAGGACTTCTTAGCTCTACCACTATGAAACAAGGTCACAAAAAGTACTAGATAACTGACACCATCAAGAGCCTATGCAATAGGATCCTTGGGGAAGATGACAGGTGTTAAGTTTGGATAGACAGAATGGTAGACAGGGGTCACTTGGCTCATTCTTAAAAGAACGTACGTTAAACTAACGTTAAACTAAGGAGTAAGCAAAGGGAAGTTGAAGGTGCAACAAATATTTGATAAGCAAGAAAGAGGTAGAAATTTTGTTTTTGTAGGTGGCTATCTCTTCCCAGAAGACAGAATGTGAAGAAGAGGAAAAAAAGGAACAGGAGGACCACAGAAAATAATTTTGCTAAGGTCGTGAGAAATGGACCCAATGAATATCAATGGGGAGAAAATGCTGAAGCTAGAATAATGAACCACGTTGGAGTTAGAACTTAAAAAACACAGTGGCTAGTTAGATACGAATTACGAATTCAAGGGTGAATCTGGGAAACCAAGTAGCTAGTGTTCCTCTAATTATGATTAAAAATATAAGGTTAACATTTGTGGTTTTAGGAGAGGGTAGAAAAAGGCATTTGGAAATGTTAGTTGTAGCAAAAGGGAAGACTTGGGCTGGGATATAGTCTTAGAAGTCATTTGCACATGGGGCCGGCGTTGTAGTGTAGCAGTGAAAGCCACCATCTGCAGTGTTGGCATTCCATATGGGCGCCGGTTAGAGTCCTGGCTGTTCCACTTCCGATCCAGCTCTCTTCTGTGGCTGGGGAAAGCAATAGAAGATGGCACAAGTGCTTGAGCCCCTGCACTGACATGGGTGACCCAGAAGAAGCTCCTGGCTCCTGGCTTTGAATTGGCCCAGCTCTGGCCCTTGCAGCCATTTAGAGAGTGATCCCACAAATGGAAGACTCTGTCTGTAACTCTACCTCTGAAATAAATAAATAGAATCAAAAATAAATAAAAAAACTAAACAAAGTTCACAGGGATCCGACCTCATGGGAAGAGCCAGGTAGGACTCCCTCAAGGATGTGCCTTTTTTTTTTTTTTTTTTTTTTAGGAAGTCCCTTTTGAGCTGAATGCGTGACACGCTTATGATTCAACAAGGTAAAGAACTGGACGAGAAGTTATCAGAGGGAAAGGCCTGTGTAAGGGCACTGGGAGCAAGCCTGGTGTCATTGAGAAAAGGAAAAATCCAGATGTGGTTGAAGGGCAGTAAAACAGGGCGGTGCCCAAAGACGAGCGGAATGAGGTAAGCCGAGGTCAGACCCTGCATCGCGCAGGTCAGGTGTCGAAGTCGCTCTGTAAGGTGTACTGGTTGTTCCTCTTGTTATCCGCCCAGCTCTCCCTTTCCTCAGGCTCACCCTGCGGACTGCATTCCTCAGGCTTCTTGCCCTGCAACTCCCAACTAGGCTTGGCCAGCGGGGGCAGATGAAGATGAGAGGGCTCCTGGGCACCTCCTCCGTGTCTCATGGCAGCAGCCCTGGGGGTGCGGTGGGCTGGCTGGTCTCACAAAGGCAGCTCCCTGCGGTGTGCTCTCTCCTCCTCCCAGTGAGCTCCAGTAACACAACGTCCTCTCTTTGTTTCTTCAAGGTGAGGAACAGTAAACAACTTTCACTTTTGTCTCCTTTTGTTCACAGCATCTCCTATGGGTCTCCTGCACTGGGACCATATTGCAAAGTGGCTCTTCCATGTTAACTTCTACATCCGAACCACTTGAACTGAAGTGTGCTCTCCGCTGGGCCCATGATTAACAACTAATGGTACAGCCATCACCCATTTGTATTTTTATGTTTTTTTCAACTTAACATTTATTTGTTTTTTGAGATAGCAAATTATTGTTACCTTATAGTTAAAGTCTTAATGGCTCTAGTAAATAGTCCAATAAATAAAAAGTAAAGAGACCGCAGTCCAACAAGAAAATAGGCAAGGGCTATGAATAATAATCAAATGAAAAGATGTTCAACTTCACTCACACAAATTTTAAAATAATCACAAAATCATTACAAAGACAGCAGTTATTAATTCCTATCAACTTGTTTGACAAAGACTTACAGCAAACTTTGACAAAACATTGTCCTCACAGTAAAGCAGATATACATAGGCATTTTTTCTTTTAGGTTATTTTATTTGTCTTTCTGTGTCTGCCTTATTGCACTTGACATGATAACCCCCAAATCCAATCATTTTGCTATTTGGGAAGGGAAAATCAAGATTTGGTCATTGACAGAATATGGAGGTTAAAAAAAAAAAGAAGACTCAATAATTCTGTTCTGAAACCAAATGAAATAAAAATATTGGTTGAAAGAAATCCTACATCCGGCTAAAAAGCCCCTGAGAGTATTTCAGGCATGGAAAGCCAAGACACTGTGGAAGAAAAAAAAAAAAAAAAAAAAAAAAAAAAAAAAAAAAAACTAAATGAAAGATCTCTGCAAGTGAGATCCCAGTGGAAAGAACGGGTCATCAAAGAAGGAGGTACCTTTCTCTGAAGGGAGGAGAGAACTTCCACTTTGACTATGACCTTGTCTAAATATGATCAGAGTCGGTGAACTCAAAAGGCCTCCACAGCCTTGGCAACTCATGACAAGAGCCTAGGGTGATTACTGACGCCATAAACAAGAGTGTCAATTTGTGGCCGGCGCCGTGGCTCAATAGGCTAATCCTCCGCCTGCAGCGCCGGCACATGGGGTTCTAGTCCCGCTCGGGGCGCCAGATTCTGTCCCGGTTTCTCCTCTTCCAGTCCAGCTCTCTGCTGTGGCCAGGGAGTACAGTGGAGGATGGCCCAGGTCCTTGGGCTCTGCACCCACATGGGAGAAGCACCTGGCTCCTAGCTTCAGATCAGCATGGTGCACCGGCTGCAGCGGCCTTCGGAGGGTGAACCAACAACAGCAAAGGAAGATCTTTCTCTCTCTCTCTCTCTCACTGTCCACTCTGCCTGTCAGAAAGAAAGAAAGAAAGAAAGAAAGAAAGAAAGAAAGAAAGAAAGAAAGAAAGTCAATTTGTTAAGCCAACAACAGGAGTCACTGTGCACTTACTCCTCACATAGGATCTCTGTCCTAAATGTGCTGTACATTGTGATTTAATGCTATAACTAGTACTCAAATAGTATTTTACACTTTGTGTTTCTGTGTGAGTGCAAACTGTTGAAAGCTTTACTTAATATATGATAAATTGATCTGTATATAAAGATAATTGAAAATTAATCTCTATGTGAATGGAAGGGGAGAGGGAGTGGGAGAGGGGAGGGTTGCGGGTGGGAGGGAAGTTATGGGGGGGGGAAGCCATTGTAATCCATAAGCTGTACTTTGGAAATTTATATTCATTAAATAAAAGTTAAAAAAAAGAAATCCTGCAATGTTTCATAGCAAACATATATGCCAAAAATTGCCTATGATACTGATAAGAATGACTGGAAACATCTTTAGTTCACTCCCTGCCCCATATCTTTAAATTCTCTAAATCAAATCCTGCAAAAACACTAATAAAACCAAACAAAAAAGTCAATGCCTTATTGGCATCAACCAGTGTTTACAGAAGGCCCAGGTGCAAAGCATCAGGAAAGGTTTTGGAACCTGGACTCTGTAGGTTTAATTCTTTTCATGGACTTAAAGGAAAGAAGGAGGCAAAGAACAGAGGAAGAGAAGGGAACAGCAGGGAGGACCATGGGGGAGGCATTTGAACATAAAATTTTCCTCTTCCTTTCCTGGCAATCTCTATCCTTGATATAAATTCATATGTAAAGTTATAGTCCAAATGGTAAGTGATTTTCTTAGTCCATTTTCTGTTGCTAAAACAGAATGCTGGAGGCTAGGTAATTTATCCAGCCTAGAAGTTTAGTTGAGCCCCTGGGTCTGCAGCTGGGGAGTCCAACAGCACGGCACCAGTCTCTACATGGCTTCTGCTGGGGACCTTGTACTGCTTCAACTCAGCATAGAAGCGGATGGGCAAGTGAGCACATAAAACATGAGTGGCAGCCTTTGCTTTGGGTCAACCCAGTTGCAGAAGAGCTTGATTCTCCCCCTACAGCCCCCAACAACCTAATTATCTCTTAAAGGCCCTGATATTTCTCAATACAGTTGCACTGGTAACTATGGTTCCAACACATGGACTTTTGGAGAACACAGTCACACCACAACAATGTGGAGGAATTTCTAGGTGCTAGCATGATTTTATTTTTTTTTATTTTTTTTATTTTTTATTTTATTTTATTTATTTATTTATTTTTTTGACAGGCAGAGTGGACAGTGAGAGAGAGAGACAGAGAGAAAGGTCTTCCTTTGCCGTTGGTTCACCCTCCAATGGCCGCCGTGGCCAGCGTGCTGCGGCCGGCGCACCGCGCTGATCCGATGGCAGGAGCCAGGAACCAGGTGCTTTTCCTGGTCTCCCATGGGGTGCAGGGCCCAAGCACCTGGGCCATCCTCCACTGTACTCCCTGGCCACAGCAGAGAGCTGGCCTGGAAGAGGGGCAACCGGGACAGAATCCGGCACCCCAACCGGGACTAGAACCTGGTGTGCCGGCGCCGCTAGGCGGAGGATTAGCCTAGTGAGCTGCGGCGCCGGCCTGCTAGCATAATTTTAAAAAATTGAATTTTGAAGATTGTGAAGTGCTCAGAAATTATTTTCTAATGGCTAACATTATAAGCTTATAACATTTTCATTTTTCTCACCCTACACATTCTAACCACATTTGCAATTGTGAACTAAAAGTACATCTTCCTTCTCTTTTTTATGTTTTAATGAATAAAAGTTATTTGCTAACCTTGCAACTGATCAAAATGTTTTGTTCAAGCAGATGCAGGTCTATAAGCCTCAGGGGCTGACTGCAGGGGCGTAACTGAAATACCAGAGTCCAGATCCTAGAGTAGAAAGGAATTCAAGACCACCAGCCAAAACAGTCAATTTTCATATCAACGAAAGCTCCACCTAAGTGGCGCAGCCATCACAGAAACCTGTTTGGTGACCTCCCCCAACTCCCCCTTTTCCTTTAAAAATCTTCTTGCTAACTTGAAAATTGGGAAGAACATATTTGAGACTAAAGAGTACACCTCCCCCCAGGTGGCCACTTGAAAATACCTGTTTCCATGCACCCAGCTCTCGTCTTTGTCACATTGAGGATCCAGCTTTGATCAGCCTGATAACAGAATGGCGAGCCAGCCAGGAGACAAGTGCATCTTTCAAATGGTCTAACCTCCTTCCTATGGAAAAGGGGCAAGGAGTGCTCTGATGCATAGGTTGCTTCTAGTGAGCTGAACTCCCAGCAGGGACGTTAGGGACTCCTCAGCAGCTTCTGAGGGTCCTTGTTCCCAGGGAGCCACCCTTACCTTCCTGACATGGATGAGCTGCCCATAAATGCTTTGTTGCTGCAAGGGAACAGGAATTGACATGGATTAGAATGAACAAGGGAGTGGATGAACTCTAAATTTGAGTAAGGAATTGATAAAATCCAGGACTGGGTAAGTCAAACTCCATTGCATATGAAGAATCCTCTTTCTAGGGTTGGCATTATTGTGTAGGAAGTAAAGTTGAAACTTTTGATGTCCAGCATACAATATGGGCAGTAGTCTGAGTCCTAGTTGCTCCACTTCCAATCTAGCTCCCTGCAATTGTGCCTGGGAAAGCAATGGAAGATGGAGCAAGTACTTAGACCCCTGTACTCACATGTGAGACCTGGAAGAAGCTCCTGGCTCCTGGTGTCTGTCTGGCACAGTACTGGCTGTTGCAGCATTTGGGAAGTGAACCAGTGGATGGAAGACTTCTCTCTCTGTGTGTCTCTCCCTCTCTCTCTGTAACGCTTACTTGCGAATAAATAAATTTTTAAAGGAACTTCTTCTCCACTGTTTGGGCTTTACACCATTTGGAACTAGCTTAGGTCGTTCTGTTGCTTGAAGTGAAAATTCTAAGACTCTTGCCCCACACCCTGCAACAGAACTTGATTTGGAAAAATATCTGTGGGTGTGTAGGAATTTTGTCCTCTTTGATAATCTATGGGCAACTCAATTTTTTTTAATTTTTTTTTTTTTTTTTGACAGGCAGAGTGGACAGTGAGAGAGAGAGACAGAGAGAAAGGTCTTCCTTTGCCGTTGGTTCACCCTCCAATGGCCGCCGCGGCCGGCGCACCGCGCTGATCCGATGGCAGGAGCCAGGAGCCAGGTGCTTTTCCTGGTCTCCCATGGGGTGCAGGGCCCAAGCACCTGGGCCATCCTCCACTGCACTCCCGGGCCACAGCAGAGAGCTGGCCTGGAAGAGGGGCAACCGGGACAGAATCCGGCGCCCCAACCAGGACTATAACCCGGTGTGCCGGCGCCGCAAGGCGGAGGATTAGCCTAGTGAGCCGCGGCGCCGGCCCTGGGCAACTCAATTTTAATCCCATCCAGAAGCCCCCTGAACCTTACGCTTGCTGATTGGAGCAGTCTATAAATATGATCCTATGACTAAGAAAACTATAGTAATATTGTACAGCCCATGTATGTTTAGATTCTAAAAATGAGAAGGCCCAGGGGCTCCCCTGGATCTCGTAAATCCAATTATATCAGAAGTCTCTGATGCAGTTGACAGTGGAGAATAGTAATCATAAGAATAACACATACAAAACAATCTAACTATTAGAGAGCCAACTGGAGGACCTGCACTTAAGACATAATTTTCTTTACATGCAAAAATGTTCAACTTCTTGCCTGGGACTAGAGTTATTTTACAAACTAAGAGCTCGAATAAGGGGCTTTTTCCCCCTTACAGGTGCCAGCTGAGATGTTGCTATGACAATTTAAACTTCCTTCCTTTGAGGCCAGCATTCTGGCACAGCACGTTTGGCCATGACTTGCACTGTCAGCATCCTATGTCTGAGCACTGGTTTGAGTCCTGGCTGCTCCACTTCTATTCCAGTTCCCTTCTAATGCAGCTGGGAGAGCAGCAGATGATGACCCAAGTGCTTGGAGCCCTGACACTAACTAGGAAGATGAATATAGAATTCCTGGCTCATGGCTTTAGCTTGGCCCAGCCCTGGCTGTTGTGGCCATTTGGAGAGGGAACCAGCAGATGGAAGATCTCTGTCTCTCTTTCTCTCTTTCTCTGTCTGCCTTGCAAATAAATGAATCATTTTTTTAAAATTACTATTTTTTCACTAAAAATGTGATTAAATAAGATTAAGAGCAAGAAGTATTTCTAATCACTTAGTAGTTATTTTTCAAAAAAGAAAGAGAAGATTTTAAAAACAATTTGCTACAAGAACTATCTTATTTTTCTTTTGATATGTTATATGTGTGTACATGTTGTTTATCTACATGACATAAATCCTTTTAGAGCTATGTTTTCATTGTCTTACAGGTAAATGAGCACTCACATAAAGTATAACTATTAAATTTACCCAAATACCTTTCAGTTCATATGGCTTGTATAAATCTTTGTTAAATAAGCTATTTTAAATGTGTTGGTAAAATAAGCTAAAGATGTCTTCGAATTTGCTAACATATGTTTGTGGCTAAGTATGATTACATTTATCTCTGTTAGATGTGTCAGATCATAAAAACATAAATTTAATCTAAGATCAGGTAAAAGTGAGCTATATATCAAGTATAACAATTTAATTTTTAAATAATGACTATGCTTGTCTAATGTTTCAGTTTTCATCAATAATCTAATTTCAATTGTTAAAAGTCATTTGGGTAAATGTAAATCAGATAAATGTTTCTAAATAAAAGTTAAAGGACTCTTGACAATATGTTTGTCTATTACCAAATATCTTTTATACATTTTTAATATATGATAAACAATTCAAGACTAAAGTCACTAAGTGTTTAAATTCTGTTTTTTAATTAATTTAATTTATTTATTTTGATTTTTCAGTTAATTTAGAGATTTATAAGGGGTTTTCTGAAAATGCAAATTAAAGGAATCAGTAGGCACAGGAGAGAGAAATATACAGGAAGCTATGATCTGACAATGTGTTTTCAGTAAGTGAAGCTTTAGAGTATAAGACCTGTGTTTCCATTAAGGGAAAAAGAGTAATATTTGCCCTACTAATAACTAACGGAATGTGAGAAGTTTGAAGAAGCCTGGTGGAAGATCAATCCTGTATTAGATTAGGTTGGCTGAGATTACAAGGGAACTATTTATGAACTTCTAAAAATTGAGCTTTAATAGCAAAGGCCTACTGACACAAAACTAGAATTTGACCCCTGTGTTTAAAGCAGCAAGGTTTTCTTAAAATATCAATGTTGATCAATATTTGCATTATGTCGAACTTTAATTTTTCAATCTGCTTGTTCACATTTTCAACCATATTCTGAACCACAGCCTGTCTTTCTCCACAATTTTCATCTTAGTGGGACTCTTTCCTCAACCATCTAGCCAGCTGCTGTCAGTTCCCTCCTCCCTGGCTCTGTTCTACTTGACATTGACTATCTCAGAAACCTAAGGGAACGGGACCATTTGACTCTTTTCTTTTGGCCCTTCCTAATGTATTTATTTATTTTTTTAAAAAAGATTTATTTTTATGTATTTGAAAGACATAGTTACAGAGAGAGGTAGAGACAGAGAGAGAGGTCTTCCATCTGCTGGTTCACTCCCTAGAAGGCCGCAATGGCTGGAGCTGCGCTGATCTGAAGCCAGGAGCCAAGAGCTTCTTCCCAGTCTCCCACATGGGTGCAGGGGCCCAAAGACTTGGGCCATCTTCTACTGCTATTCCAGGCCATAGCAGAGAGCTGGACTGGAAGAGGAGCAGCCAGGACTAAAACCTGGCACCCATATGGGATGCCAGCACTGCAAGCGGAGGATTAACCAAGTGAGCCATGGCGCCGGCCCCTAAATTTATAATAGACTGTAGCTCAACTTAGCCTAAGGAACCCTCCTTCTAAAATTCTCTTTGTTGCTCAAATGTGGCTAAAAAGGTTTTTGACACCAAATCTTGGTTGTCAATCTTTCCCCATCACCATGGAACCAGATAAGATCAACAACCAGAACCTGCTTGACAACCTCTCCCCTATCTCCCTTTTCCTTTAAAAGTCCTGTCCTCTTGCTAACTTGAAAACTGGGAAGAGCTGGGGCCAGCACTGTGGCACAGTAGTGGGTACAGGTGCCATCTGCGACTCCAGCATCTCATATCAGAGCACCAGTTTACATCTCAGCTGCTCTGCTTCCAATCCAGCTCCCTGCTAATTTGACTGTGATGGTCCAAGTGTGTGGGCCCTACCATCCATATGGGAGATCAGGATGGAGTTCTAGGCTCCTAGCTCTGCCTGGCCTGGCCCTAGATTTTGCAACCATTTTGGGAGTGAACTAGTAAACGGAAGATCTATCGATCTCTCTCTCTCTCTCTCTCTCTCTCTCTTTCTCTGTCTCAACTCTGTCATTCAAATGAATAAACACATCTTAAAAAGAGAACATTGGGAAGAATGTATTTGGGACTAAAGAGTCTGTGTTCTCCCAGGTGGTGACCACTTGAATAAAACTGTTTTCTTGCATCAACTGTTGCCGACAGTGTATTGACTGTCCAGTATTGACCAGCCCAGCCCTAATTGCAGCCAGTAACAAAATTAGCTCAGTTATTAAGCTAATTGCATTCCAAGCACTATGCAACAAGCTTGACAGATAGGAATAATATTTCCTTTCCCCTACACTAAGGTATCCAACATGTGTGAAATCTTTACTGTCAAGGCTCATGCGGATATTTATATCATTATTTGTGTGCCATAAAACATGAGCAACTTAAGAATCATCCTGCTTTAGGCCAGCGCCGTAGCTCACCTGGCTAATCCTCTGCCTGCAGTGCCGGCACCCAGGTTCTAGACCTGGTCGGGGCACCAGGATTCTGTTCCGGTTGCTCCTCTTCCAGTCCAGCTCTCTGCTGTGGCCTGGGAGTGCAGTGGAGGATGGCCCAAGTCCTTGGGCCCTGCACCCGCATGGGAGACCAGGAGGAAGCACCTGGCTCCTGCCTTCGGATCATCGCAGCGCACCGGCCGCAGCGGCCACTGGGGGGTGAACCAACGGAAGGAAGACCTTTCTCTCTGTCTCTCTCTCTCACTGTCTAACTCTGCCTGTCAAAAATTTTAAAAAAAGAATCATCCTGCTTTAGATTTATTGACATTCCAATTCCACCTGTGGTTACCCAGGCAGGGCCAGGCCAAATGTTTCCCACCCCTAAATGTATGTATCCATGAATTAGGCAAGGTCTGAACGAATAAAAAAACTGTGTTAGCAGTGTTTATTCATAAAAAGTGGAAATATAGGGGCTGGCGCTGTGGGTAGAGGTTTAAGTTGTCGCCTACAGTGCTGGCATCCCATATGGGCGCCAGTTGGAGTCCCGGCTGCTCCACTTCCAATCCAGCTCTCTGCTATGGCCTGGGAAAGCAGTAGAAGATGGCCCAAGTCCTTGGGCCCCTTCACCCGCATGGGAAGACCCAGAGGAAGCTCCTGGCTCCTGGCTTCGGATCAGCACAGCTCCGGCCGTCGCTGCCAATTGAGGAATAAACCAGCAGATGGAAGACCTCTCTCTCTCTGTCTCTGTGTCTCACTCTCTCTGCCTCTCCTTCTCTCTCTGTGTGACTCTGAGTTTCAAATAAATAAATAAATCTTAAAAAAAAAAAGTGGAAATATAAATAAAAGGCAGACAGGAGTTTGACTTTGTGATGTCTCTTTTGTTAACAACTACTATTGATATTTAAGATAGAAAAATTATATGTGTTATATATATATTCCATTTTAATATTTTATTTTTAGTATATTTGTTGTAAGCATATAAATACATATAGCTCATATTTTTTCAGTATTTTGAAACTTTGTGTTATCTCTGCTTTTAAAGTTGAATTTCTGAATCCGTCCATCTAAATGATTGTCATAGATTGTTTACTGTCTTGAGAGCATTTCATTAAATGTTAATGAGGGAAATTAGATCTCCAGCTGTCAAGCCTTTAGTGCTTCCAAGTGATCTTCATTTTTACCAGGTTTAACCCCAATTAACAAGAGTGCTAAAGTCTCCAGTTTTTTTTATCATAAACAACAAAAAATGCTTGATAGAAAAAGGAATTATCACTACAACAGAAAATTTTAAAGTGGCACCAATGCAATATGAGAATTTATAGCCTGGAAGATACGGTAAGTCAAATTTTGAATAACAAAATTTAACCATCTTACTCTTCCAGAATCAGTCTACCTTGTTTCGTTAGTGAAACTGTCACAGGGAGAGGCACTGGCAGTTCTTGTCTCATGCCGAAGAATTTCCATGTGGACAACAGTAGTGAGAAAAGCAGCTTTGCTGCAAGCATGGAGTCTGACCCAGCAATCAGGACAGGGCCTCCAGGGCAGGAGTCGCCCATATAGCTGGCAAGTGGGGGCTCTTTTATCACACAAGGTGGTGCCAAAAAAAAAAAAAAAAGAGTGTTCTGCTCCCTGATTGGATAGTTTAAAGGATTGAAACTGCATCCAATCAGCAGGGCAGAAAAAGGGTCATGGATGTGTACACTTTTGATTGGTCTGTGCAGATAGGGAATTACAACCAACCAGAGAGGCATGAATAGAAATTATTGTCCAATCGGCAAAGGATGGGCCTCATTGCTTCTGGAGGGGGTGAGGAGAACGTTTCTGGGCTTGTCACAAATAGGCACCAGGTGCTTCACTCATTGTTCTTGATGAAGCCAACTGCTGCCCAAGGCAGCTCCCAGGAGGAAGAGGGGTTTTCTGTCCACTCTTGGAAAGACCTTGCCCCTCTCTCACACCAGCAGGCTCTTACCTAACAGCCTATTTACCCATCTCACGCCTCAGAAAATGGGTTCACATGTAGTGAATCCGCACTTCACACAATTAAAATATGCCATTTAGAATCCAACAGAATGGTTTTCTACTGTCCTTACAGGATCATGACTACTTGAATCTTTCCTCTATTCCTGATGTGCCTTTTAAGCCTTGAGAGTTAGATAGTACTTCAGGGATTAGTTCACTCAAATTCTCACCCATTACTCACTCGGTATAGAATGAGTCCCAGAACAGGAAGTCACCTACTCAAAGTTAAACAACTGGCAGGTGTCCAAGGCAGAGCTTGAGTTGAGCCCCTCACTATTCTCTTAAACACTCAGTAATTCGCTGTATTATCATTCTCTGAGTTTTCAGCATCGTGTTGTAAAATGTTCATTGTATACAAACTTAAGTCAAAATACATTGTAATTAAATGATTTCTACATCCACCAACATTCTTTTTTTTACGTTTACCTAAAAGGCTCTGATATTTGAACTTGAATATGAAACAGCTCAGAAAAATAACAGGTGATAAGCCATGGCCCTTCGTTATTTGCTGTGTCAATAGCAGATGATATTCCACTTGGAAAAGTAAATGCTACTAAAGCTGACATTAAATAAGCTTTTAAGAAAGTTGGTGCATTTATTTTCTATCAAAGTGACCACAGATAAATCCCCAATCTTTATATGCTGCTGTTATAGTGCGTCTATTAATTTGATTGAATTAGTTTCCTCTTGGAGGGTGAACTTAGCATAAATCATTTTTCACCCTGTTATTTGCATCTGTGTGGTAGAGACAACTGTGGATTAATTAAACCACATTTCCTTTTCCTTGCAGGCACACTGCTCCCCAGGGACATCCCCCAGCTTCCCTTGCAGCTGTGAGTGAGGGGGACAAGTAATTAGGCCCCAAACAAAGAGGTCCAGGAATCTTCCGTTTATAGCTATCTCATTCTTCCACTTCCATATTATGTTTAGGCCGTGGATAGACAGTGCTAGAAATACAAGATGCTGGGTTTTTGCAGGATAATTTGCTCTATCTTTTCAACTTTCAGCCTTTGCAAGCAGCTCCAACAACTCCTCCTCTTATCCCCTCTCTCACAATCCCTTCCTTTCTCTGTCTCACCTCTTCCTTTCTTCATCACCTCTAAATTTTTCTCGAGCAACTTTATAAGCAATCGCCATGGTAACAGGCATTGTGGTGGCCCAGGGCCAAAGAGGGAACAGCTTTTAACTCAGAGCCCCTCCACTTTTCCTTTGTTCATCTCTTCACCCATTTGACATTGTGGCCCCTCCCATCTCTCTCTGGCCGCCATGATGACCCTTCTGCCTCTTCCCATGCATGGAGACATTCATTATAGATCTTTCTCCTCTCCCAGGGGGATCACAGGGATCAATATTTTCTTCCAAACAAGATTTTTATTCAAAATTAGATTTTTATCACTTGATGCTCAGTTTCTTTGTGGTTTTGCCATGTGGGGTCCAAGAAAAACAAAGTATCAAACTCATTTCTGATCTAATTAAAATGGCCAATGGTACTTGTCCTTTCCTTGGAGTTACTCCTTTAACATTGGACACCCAAATTTAAACACGTCTGAACCAGTGCATTTCCAATTTGGTTGGCTGAGATAGGAATTTGGGTCATTTTATCAAATCATCCTCAAACTTTTTTGGAAATTTTTATTTATTTCTTTTACAAGAAAGACAGAAATCCTATCTAAAGGTTCACTCTCCATATGCCTGCAATGGCCTAAAAGTGCCAAAGTCATGAGTGGGGAACTCAGTCCAGGTCCCCCCACTTAGGTGGCTGGAACCCAATGACTTG
Organism: Oryctolagus cuniculus; assembly: GCF_964237555.1. NCBI lineage: Eukaryota > Metazoa > Chordata > Mammalia > Lagomorpha > Leporidae > Oryctolagus > Oryctolagus cuniculus. Next base: position 12,598,047 of record NC_091447.1, read on the forward strand.
AGCCATTATTGTGCCTCCCCTTGGTCTGCATTAGCAGGAAGCTGTAGCCAGGAATCAAATCCAGGCACCTTGATGGGGGATGTGAGGATCTTAACTGGCATCCAATCACCAGGAAGAACACCCATTCCACATCCCCAACTTTTGACTGAATAGATGACCAGTAGACAGCAATGTGTTTCCCTGCATTGCCGCTCACTGTTTTACTCTTCGTGATCTATTCTATACCCAGGCTTCTCCAATTTGAACACGTATCAGAATTTCCTAGAAAATTTGTTATAGTGGTTTCCTGGGCATCTCCATAGATTTAGTAGTTCTGGGGGCAAGGCACATTAATTCGCATTTTTAAAAAAAGATCCATGATATCCTAGTAGTCTGACACCATTCTTTGAGTACCAGTAGCCTACAAACCAACTTGATGCTTACAGGAGCTGCAATAGAAAGGTCTGAGATAAAAACAGTGAGAGAGAGAGACAGAGAGAAAGGTCTTCCTTTTCCGTTGGTTCACCCTCCAATGGCTGCTACGGCCAGCACACTGCGGCTGGCGCACCGCGCTGATCCGATGGCAGGAGCCAGGTGCTTCTCCTGGTCTCCCATGCGGGTGCAGGGCCCAAGCACTTGGGCCATCCTCCACTGCACTCCCTGGCCACAGCAGAGAGCTGGACAGGAAGAGGAGCAACCGGGACAGAATCCAGCGCCCTGACCGGGACTAGAACCTGGTGTGCTGGTGCCACAGGCGGAGGAATAGCCTAGTAAACAGCGGCGCCGGCCCATCATTACATCTTACAATCCTACAGCTAAAAGGGAACTTATCAAGTCTGAGATTATCATTATGAAGATGAGGAAACTGAGACCTAGGAAGAAGGTTTCATACTTAAGAAGAGCCAGAAATAAAATATAAGTCTGGTAGAGGATGTTTGCAAAGATGGCCCGAGCAGCCCCTCCCAGCCCTCTTTCTCCATGGGACTTCACTGCTGGACTCTCAGGAGGCGGTATCTCCTTGCTTTCCTCTTTGGCCTTGCCTGGCCAGGGACACAGTTTCATCAGGTGAAGTGCAATGGAATGGGGATTGTGAGACTTTCATAGTGAGGCCTGAAGAGAACTCTTTTTTTTTTTTCTTTTGACAGGAAGAATTAGACAGTGAGAGAAAGAGAGACAGAGAGAAAGGTCTTCCTTCCATTCGTTCACCCTCCAAATGGCCGCTGCGGCCGACGCACTGCACCGATCCGAAGCCAGGAGCCAGGTGCTTCCTCTTGGTCTCCCATGCAGGTGCAGGGCCCAAGCACTTGGGCCATCCTCCACTGCCTTCTCGGGCCACAGCAGAGAGCTGGACTGGAAGAGGAGCAACCGGGACAGAATCCGGCGCCCCAACCGGGACTAGAACCTGGGGTGCAGGCAGAGGATTAGCCTAGTGAGCCACGGCGCCAGCCTGAAGAGAACTCTTTCTACCTAGATAAAAGCCAGTCAAGTTTCACCTGGAGAAAAGCCATTCCGAATCATGCAGCCATCCCAGCAACGGAAATAGAAGGATTGCCTGTCAACACACAGAATTATGAAGAATAATCAATTGTTGTAAGTCGCTGGCTTGGGGGAGGATTATTTTATAACAATTATAACCACAACAGTGGTCTCCAGGGTCCATCCAGAGGACTCTACTTCACTACATATGCATCATCGTCACTCCTTCCTCCTACTTCTCATTTGATCAGTTAACCAATACCTTTTTCAACTTTACAATATTTTAGAAACTCTTTACTCAAATATTAGGAAAAACATAATTCTTACCACCTTCAGCAACTTCATGATCAAGAATGGAAAATAGACCAAACAAATAATAAACTAATAGAACCATGTACAGAAATAAAAAATAGGAATGCTGTGCATGTGTGTAATGTTTAATGGTTGGAAAATCAAGCATGGGATGAACATAGGAGAGTTTGTGGAGGAATTGTTGCCTGGACATCATAAATTATATACCAGACAAAGACAATGATAGAATGACATAAATTTATTATCATTCCTTACCCAAATGTATTCTACTGAATTATTTGTATCACTGACTCCTCCCAATAGTATAGATAATATGGGATTATACTAATATATGTATTTACCTTGATTACTATAAAAAGAACATTTAAAGAAAAAAAAACACACATTTCCCATTATCTCTTCAACATTTTTGTCTCCAAAAGTATTCAGAGAGCCCTTCCAGTAGTCGGCATTTGGCCTAGTGGTTAAAATGGAGTTCCTGGGTTCAATAGCTCCAGCCCTTGACAACAACTTCCTGCTAATGCAAATCCCAGGAGGCACTGACGATGACTCAAATAACTGGGCTCCTACCACCTGTGTGGGAGGCCTTGCTAGAGTTAAAAGTTTCAGGCTCACAACTTTGGTCTCAGCCTGGTGTTGGGCCATTGCAGACATTTGGCAAGTGAATCAGAAGATGGGAGACTCTCTCTCTCTTTCTCCTTTCAAATAATTTTTAAGTTTTCTTATTTTTATTTATTTGAAAGGCAGCACAAAAAAGAGAGGAGAGAGAGAGAGATTAAAGTTAACTCTAGTTAACTCCCCAAATGCCCACAACAGCTGGAGCTGGGACGAACCAAAGGCAGAAACCAGGAATCCCATTGATGTATTCCACTTGGGTGACATGGATCCATGTATGAAGCCATCACCTGCTGCCTCCTAGGGTGTGCATTAGCAGGGAGCTAGCTGGATCAGAAGCAGAGGCCAGAATTCATCTCAGGCACTCTGACAAAGAATGTGGGTGTCCCAAATGGTGGCTTAACCCACTGCAGCACAACACCCACCCCTCAAATGAATCTTTTGAAGAAAATAAAGATGTTTTATTTGCCAGTAATACATTTACCAAACTGACAAATCAAACCATTTGGAACATCTGTGAGTCCCATCATCAGGAAAGAGTAAATCCCAATGCCCTTGACTGCGCCATCACCAAAAATTCCATTATAGTGCAGGTAAGCCTGTTATACAGATGAGGACATTTCACTAGCTACTCTGTGGCTTAGAAATCACTGAGTGATGAGATGGAGATCAAGGCAGATTAAGCTCTAGGCAGAGCATCCAAGAAGTAACCGACTCCACGAACTGACCCAGGGTGCTAGGTTTGAGGCTGCTTCACCTACCTCATTGCTGAATCAGGAAGGTGGTGACTCAGAGCCACACTGTCTATGACACCAACTGAAGAGCAGAGTCATGGTCTGTATCTCACCTAACTTAGTTTGGAATTCAAATCTCCATCAGTGTACAAGATCGAGGACACCCAAGCCTCACCTGGAATCTTAGCAATAGAACATCTGGGAAATGTTTTCTTTTGTTTTCTAACCTCCAGTCACTACAGTATTGGAAGACACAGTATAAAAACCTGGGAAGAGGGACTGGCATTTTGGTGAAGCAGACTGGGATACCACCTGTGGTTCCAGAATCTCGTATGAGCACTGGGTCAAGTCCCAGATGTTCCACGTCTGATCCAGCTCCCTGCTAATGCACTCAGTAAGGCACCAGAAGATGTATTGACTGTCTGGGCCCCTGCCACTCATACAGGAGATCAAATGGAGTTCCAGGTTCCTGGCTTTACCCTGGCCAAGCCCTAGTCATTGCAGCCACTTCTCTCTCTTCCCCTCTCTCTCTCTCTGTAACTCTGATTTTCAAATAAATAAATAAATAAGTCCTTAAAAGAAACAAACAAATAAAATGGGAATACATGTTTAAAAGAATCAAACCACCCCCAGAGGATGATAAATGTGACTTTATCAAAAGAATAAAGCCCAGAGTAGGTATACTCTCCCCCACTCTACAGAGAATATTAAAAAGGTCAGATCAACCTATAACAGTAAGAAGGGCCTATGTAGGAACCATATCCAAAACCGCTAGAAATCATTTCTTGAAAGATTTTGACATTGATCTTTGAAAATATTTACATAATTTCTGTAAAGCTAATGAAAACCTCCCATGAATTTCTTTTCAATGTTTAACCAAATTTATTTTTTGTTACAAAGGTTGACACAGTTCTGATATGTTTATAACAGAGGAATATTTTTAAAAATTGATCATATACTCCATATAATGTATGTGGTTTGATATATAAAGTTATGCTTTTGATTTTGAGAAAAATTTTGTCAGAAGATAAGCTTAGAAGAAAGGCAGCTCTGTGGTTCAGGGAAAAGTCAGATGTTGTGAACGAGTGTGGCCTGCAGCTGTAACACATGAATCATTATAAGGAGCTGAAAGTCTCATTGTGGAGTGCACAGAACGGTTAGTCTAAGCAGCAGAGCTTTGGCAAGAAACCAGCTGGAGAGCTGGATGCAGTGATAGTGATAAATTGGAATTTTCTTTTTTAAAACATAGGCAGCGAAGGCTCCTTCCCACCAAGACAGACTAATGATACTAAATAGAAAGACTAAAGATGCAGAATTGGCAAAGTCTGGAATAAAATTTTGCAGACTTTTTTTTACTCCCTTATTCAAGAAGAGAGACCCTAAAAAAACAAATAATGAAACTCAAAAACCCCTCACCATGTTTATATGCCAGCACCATGGAAAATGTTGTTTTCTTTCATACCTCCCAAATACCACCTCACATAGTATGTAGACTCATAGGCTATTGTTATTCCTCAAGGATGGATCTATGAGTGACTTCTAATAAAATTTTTGCTTATTTCTATTCTCCACGGTTAACACATATTTCTTTTGCAAAGAAAAATCTATAAAAGTAAAAGAAAGTTACTTTTCTACCCTCCTCAAAAAATCATTTTAAAATATTAGCAACAGAATGAAGACTTTTAAGAAATGAGTATTTTTTTAAGTTGAACTGTAATAAAAGTACTTCAGTATAGATTTGCCACTTAAAAGGAAATCCTACAGATCACGGGAATTTTTACTCACAGCATATTATTTGACCAACACAAAAATCTCATCAAGTGGGTGGAGTGAGTATAATGGTTTTCATTTTACAACGGAGATTACAACAGCTGTATGACATTTATGTTTACTTTACGCTGATACTAAATAAAAAGCTATCTCAATCCCCCACACACAACAAAAATGAGCAAGCAAAAAACCCCACAAAATATTTTAGGTTTCATTTATATCATATAATATATGGAAATCACTTTATGTATTACCTGAAACACACTACGATTGTTGTAAACAGAGAAAATTCTTTTTGAAGAGAACCTTAGGCAGTGTTAAAATGAGGAGGGAAGGTTTTCTCAGGACTTTCTTCCATCACCAGCAACCAATGGATTTGTTTCACCAGGATGCTGGCATCTCTGCGTGGCTATTTCGCCCAAATCAGTGACATTAATGGAAGAAATATGTCCAGATAAGAGAAGACATTAACACTGACTGACAGCACTTTTGTGGGCCTCATCAGTCCTCCTCAGAATTCCTTTTCCATTTTGGAAAAATAGGAATCTGTTCTTTATTTTTTGAAAGGCATAGAGATATAGATAGAAAAAGATCTTCCATCTGCCGATTCATTCCTCAAATGCTCACAACAGCCTGGTCTGGATCAGGTGCAAGCCAGGAGCCCAGGGCTCATCCAGGTCTCCCACGTGGTGGTCAGGGACCCAAGGACTTGAGCCATCACCACTGCTCCCAGGGTGCCCATCGGCAGGAAAGTGGAATGGGAAGCAGAGCCAGAACTGGAGCCCAGGCACCCTGCTGTGGGAGGGCGGCCTCCCTAGCCGCGTCTTAAGCACTGTGCGATGCCTGCCTCTCTGCAGAGTTCAGATCAGCTTGACTAAGGTGGAAGAGCAAAGGCTGTTTGCCCTGACTAATCACAATATTCCACGTCCACTTAGACTTACTTGGATAGACAAAAAAGAACAAACCAAAACTAAAATCCTTAGGGAATATTTACAATGAACACACAACAGTTGACAGGAAACTTTCTGATATATTCTGTATCTGTCCCAAAAGAGATTAATTGAAGAAAAGCACACAATCAATGGAGCATTTGAATATTGGAAATTAGAAATGCATCTAAATGTTCAGATTGAATGTCAAGTACAATTTTTATTTAAATTTTTTTTTTGCTCTGATAAAATAACAAAATGACTTGTGCCACATCCTACAGAAGCTTAAACATGTAAGCACAATCCTGTACTCAACTTAAGAAACAAGTAAGCTTGCCTTAAGCTATAGCGCCTTTTAACCTTACAAGAAACAACATTAAATTACATTTTCAAAATCTATTTCCACAGTGGCCAAAGGGCTTCCTATAAACACAATATTTTTCTATGGGTAGTTAAGCACTGCCAGGAAGCAGCATCTATGTCAAGAGGGGAAATGAAGCATTTATTTTAGGAAGGAGCATAATTTATCTTGTACTTTTGGATTATGATTAATCAAAAATTCCAATAATATACACTCATGTATAGCTTCTGAAAATAGTTATCTTCTTAACAAAACAAACCAGAACAGACATAAGCTATTAAAAAAAAGATAAGTAGAGTGAAAAATCAAAAGGCTATAGAAACAACAAAACTTTCTTTTGATTACCTTCTCTTGTACAAAGGAATTGTGAAGCTTTTCATGCCATCAATTTACCCTATGTCTTGTGTTTCCAAACTGAGCCATCCCCAAAGTGTGCAATAATGGCCATTCTTCTGACTAGAGAAAACTAGTGAATGAGCCAATGGTATGCAACACAAATTGGATCTTGAGGATACAAAAATAAAGGATTGAGAATTTATTACATTTTAGCAATAGAACAGTGTCACATAGAGCAGCCAACTCTAAATGTTTTTAAAGCCATTTGAAGATAATATCACCAATTACCACCAGATATAAGCAGACTGAAGTGAACCATTTTTAAACTCTCAAATTAGTGACAACAACAAAAATGTAGGTCCTTTCCAGTTCTAGTGATAATCTGAGGAAATATAACCTGAGTTTGTATATTCTGATGGGAATTTAATTGTCCAATCCTCTCATAAAACAAAATTGACAATATTTACTAAGAGTCACAAAAATATTCAAAGTTTTGATCCTGACTTCTCTGTGATATAAAAATTGAAACATTTTAAAAGTGAAGATGATCATTGCAGAATTGCTTTGATATTTTAAAACAGGAAACTACAAAAAGTACACAGCATTAAAGGTATCTGTAAGTCAATCTAGGGAAAGTTCTCATCAACATAAAGTTAAGCAACAGGATCCTAAATTGTATGTGCGTGTGTGTGTGTCTACACAAGACTACAATTTTATTTTTAAAACAAACTAAAGAACATGTTAGAATTTTAACTGTGGTAGGGCTTGGATAGTGTTAAGGCTATGGAATTTTAATGTAGCTACACATTCATTTTGCCTTATATGAATATCATTATCGATTCTTTTTTCAAAAATGTTTATTTATTTATTTGAGAGACAGGAAAAGACAGAGAGAGCTCCCACCTGCTGGTTCACTCCCCAAATGCCCACAACAGCCAGGCCTGGGCCAGGAGCCCAGAACTCCGCCAGGGTCTCCCACTTGAGTGGCAGCTCAGTCAACTGAGCTGTCAGCACTGCCTCTCAGAGTCTGCATAGTTGGTATGCATCTGTTATTTGATGTGACTAGCTTCTCCCCTCTTTTTTTTTTTTTGGATGTGATGAAATATGTTGACATGCCATAGATCTCCATGCTAAAATGCATTTCCAAACTGGCACGTGGAGTTCACTGCAAATCAAATAGTCTTCAGAGAGAGCCAATTGTGACCATCAGGCTCTTAGGATGATTTTCAGCTTTTAAGCAAGACGCTGGGGCGCCAGGCCCACTGGAAGAGTGGAAGGCAGCTCCAGGAGCAGGGAGGGGTTCCTGGGCAGGGAAGTGGACAGGATGAGGGAAGGCAGGGATGCCAGCAACAGAAGCTTCTTGGTGGCTCCTGAGAGGCTGCCTTGGTGCCCTTTGGAGGGGCAGTACAGGACTGTAGCATGCAGCCGTTCTAATACCAGGGACCTCAACAGGTGCGTGGAAACTGGAATCAAAACACAAGTTTCTTTTGGTGGCAAAGAATTTAAATATATGCCTAGTGTTTTGATGATATGCATTTCCTGTGAGCTTCTTAGGGACATCTCTTTATGCATGGATTTCTTTCTTTCTTTCTTTGAAACCAAATGAATTTATCTTCTAACTCCATTTTCCCTGAGCCTTTTGGAGTGACCTCACAGAAGCGGGCATTGAGACAGCTAGCTGTCCACTGTCTCTGTGCTGTCTGTGTTCCCACACAGCTTGGGTTCCCCATGAGAGAGGAGCTGTGGTGCTTTGTCACCGTGTAACCTGCAGAGGTGGCCGCTACCCCACCAGCATTCAATAATATTATTGACAGAATCGATTCCGTTACAACATTAATATTCCATCATCATGTTTGCTTTAAAACCCAGGTTGTTTCCATGGGTTCACATGTATTATTGCCATACCAAGATGGCCCTATCTGACACTCATCAGCAAACAGTGCCTGGAAACAAACACAATTCCTCTGTCATCCCCACAACCCTCCTCCCAGCCCCTGTCAAAAGAGAGAGAGAGAGAAAGCAAATAAAAAGTTTAAAACCATTTAAAAATACTGTTAAAGGAGAATAGGGGGAACCTCATTTTTTCAAGTTAATCCTCTGTGTTACATAGATAAGTATGTACGTAATTTTACTTTCTGCTTGTGTAATGATTTCATAATGGTCCAAATCCCTTGTGATGAGCTACTCTTCTCTACTCTGAAGCTCCATGTCCTATGGATTTAATCTGGAGGCAATGAGAATTCCTCCAAAACTAGGCTCCTAGGATGTTTAATCAGAGTGTAGGCAGCTTACTCATGGCTGGTTACTGCACCTGCCTTTGCCCCATGTTACGGAAAAACTTTCTGAAAAGCAGAAATAAATGTTAAGTGTTTAGATAGGGTGTTTAGTACATGCAAAGTCATGATTGGATGGAGCAGTACTCTTTCTTCAATACTATCTTTCACCTAGGATTCATAACTGAAAATATAATTCTAGAAGACTTTATTAAAACTGCTAATTTGGGGCTGGCGTTGTGGCTTAGCAGGTGAAGTCTCAGCCTGCAATGATGGCATCCCATATGGGCGCCAGTTCAATTCCTGGCTGCTCCATTTCCGATTCAGCTCCCTGCTATTGCACCTGGGAAAGCAGTGAAGGATGGCGCAAGAAGCTCCTGACTCCCGGCTTTGGCCTGGCCCAGCCCCAGCATTTGTGGTCATTTGGAAAATGAGCCAGCAGATGGAAGACCTCTCTTGGTAATTTTGCATATCTCTCTCTCTCTCTGTCTCTGTCTCTCTCTCTTTTTCCCTCTGTAACTCTGCCTTTCAAAAAAATAAAATAAATCTTTAGAAATAAAGACCCTTCCAATTTAAGGAAAAACTAATTAGGAAATAAGTGATGGAAAGAATTTTCTGTAACTTAAATGCAAGAAAACATCATTGGAGGCTGAAACACCTAGCATCTTACAAAGCTGACCATACAGGTCAGAATAGGCTAACTATCCTAACAAACCACATGAGCATCTCGGGGACTTAGCACACGGTTTTCTTCTCACTCATGTTGCACCTTTGGAAATCATTCAGGGGTGCATGTTTCTTCCAGTTAGTGGCTCTGCCCCATGCCCATGGGCCTCAGCGGGCTCACTGCCTCCTCTGCATCCCACTGCTGAGAGATGAGAGACAGCAGGTGTGGACTAAAGTCTTCCCTTTGAGTGGATGTGGTGGTCAAGAGATGGTTCCACCATCCTTTGAATTCTAATTCAAAATAAAATGTTTATTAAGATGTGGCTTCATCTAAAAGGTTTTGTAAAGGAAATATAAGAGCATCATTAGGTAATTAACATCAGTATTAATGATAACTAATATCCTCACTGGTAATGGTAAAAACAAATTGTTGGGAGTTTGTATAGCTGAGATATGACACCAAAGGTCTCTTCAAGGTAAAACTTCTGTTGCTCCGGGACCTGGGTCTGAATTCCTTCAAATTCCTCAGACTCAGGTAAGCGGTCCATGTGCCATGACCCATGGATTGGCCAAGGAAAGAGTTATGGGCAATGATGCACCCAGATCTAAAACCCAGCCAAGAGAAAGCGCAGCATGTGTCACACTGACCGCAGGGTACAGGACAAGCGTTTGCACACCCTACATGTATATGAAGGATCCTGGCTCTCCTTAGTCATTTAAGTACCTTGAAGCACATTTGAAAGTTCCTTTTTTTTTTTTTTTTTTTTTTTTACAGATCATCAAGTTTGCAAAAATTTACAGAAACCGATAGAAAAGTGAAGTGATACTTGAATATCATTATACATACTTGTTGGGCTACAGAACTGTCGCACTGTTTGCTTGTCTCTGACAAATTCTTTTTCTGTTGGTCTAAAGGAATAGATTCAGAAGACAGTTGCCCAAGGGTTACCCTTACTACAGACTGAGTTCTGTTTCCACTGAAGTCATGTTGAAGTTCTAATCCCCAGCACTTCAGTGTGTGACTCCATAAGGCGATAAGGTCTTTTAAAAGGTAGCTAAGAGGCAAGTGTTTGGCATCTTGGTTAAGACACCAGTTAAATGCCCTCATCCCATATTGGAGTGCCCGGGTTTGAGTCCTGGCTGCACTCTCCATTCCAACTTCCTGCTAACGCACACCCTGGGAGGCAGCAGGTGATGGCTCAACTACTTCAGTCCCTGCCACACACACGGGAGACTTGTACTGAGCTGCTGGCGGTTGGGGACCATTGTCAGCATTTGGGGAAAGAACCAGCAGATGAGAGCATGAGAATGTTCCCTCTCTCTCTCTCTCTCAACAAATAAATGAATAATTTTTTTAGAAAAAGTAGTTGAGATTAAATGAGGCCATTAAAGTGGATCCTTGATGTAACCAATTGTGTCCTTACAATCAAGAAGAGATTGGGGCACAGACACACACAGGGGATAGACCACACGAAGAAACAGGGAGAAGACAAACCTACTACACCCTAGAAGCAAGGCCTGAGAAGTAGCCAGGCTTGCTGACGCTCGGTCTCAGACATCTGGTCTCCAAAACTGTGAGAAAGGGAGGTCTGCTCCTGGCCGGTGGAAACAGGTCATGGACAACTTAGCAAACCAATACGCCTGTGTTTACTAAAATCCTACACCTCGGTGTGGTCAAACACAGGGCCCTTCTAGCTTTTAGGATAGCTTTGGCTTTCTCTAAAATGAATTTTTAAAATGCACTGAGGCCCAGCCATCCTTATCCGGGGGATTTTTTTCTTTTCAATGGTTCAGAAGAGACTAAGGTGGATTCACAGTTTTCCAATTAGGATGGCACTTTGAGGGTAGTTAAGCCTGGTGGTTAAGCCACTGGTTAGGATGCCTGCTTCCCAAATCAGAATACCTGAGTTCAAGACTGGGCTCCTACTCCCAACTCCAGTTTTTTGGGCAAAAGTCTCCAGGCACAATTTAATAATCGACTGTTCCCTAAGAGTATCCCAGACAGGAAAAGGAGGAGAGCTAAGCTGGGAAATTTTAAATTTGCATCCCTTTACCAGGGAGAACTTGGTCTTATTAGTCTACAAAAATTGTTTTAAAAGAAGTTAACCTTGAAAGTGAAACATTTTAATGTTTATAGACAATAGCCATTTCCCAAAGTGGGCCTCTTGTAATATTAGCTTCAAGTAGAATCCCTCAATAGGAAGCTTTCATGATCAAATGGATTTGGAAAATACTACACCCTTCATAACATACTGAGGACTCACAATTTACAGAAATATATAAAAGGCTCTAAGAAATCCTGCAGTTAAAAGATAAAAGAAAACTGTTTTGTTCAACTCAGAATTTTCCAAACTCATCTGACCATGAAACCCTTAATAAAATTATTAGCAAACATCCTATGCGGTAGCGTCTCAGACTAAAGTTTTGACAGAGAGACATGAAGATCCCTTGTTAAACAATAATGAAACAGGTAACAGATGGCTATGCTAGCATTATAATGTGAAAGGAATTGAACTTCCCTCTCCTAAAAAATAATAACATGTAGTGGTTTTGAGCAAAGCAATACAGTTTGCTTACTCAAATATACCAATTCTTCTTGAAATGCTAATTTGATTATGCGTTTCTTTAAATGCACGCACCATACTAACTGCCAAAGCACAAGCAAAACTCACAATTCAGCCATACGAGTGTTGTTTATTTCCAAAGAATGTCTGGCCCTGATCATGACTGGAGTCTTGGTTCTTCTGAAGTGAGTTAAGAGGCAGCATGAAGAACAAAGAGAGAATCTTCTGGAAGCCTGATTTGACTTCAATTATTTCTAACCAAGTAAGCTTTGCCGTGCTGTTCAATCTGTGTCAAATACATGACTGGCTCAGAGAGAGCTGGCCTTACCCATTGGCAACCATTTCAGTTTTTTCATTGTTTATGCCAAAAACAATCAGCCCAAATCAAACATATTTCAGACAGAAAAAGCCCTCTCCAAAATGGTGAGAAGTCAAGTGAGAAGTCAAATGGATTGATACTTTATTTACTTCACAATTTAATATTGAATATTTTCCTACCGGCCATGACTCAAAAATAAAGCACAACAGATATGTTTGAGATGTGAAATTAGCATTAGGTTGATTTTTGTTTAATATTAAAGTATTAATCTGTAGTTCTTAGAGAACTTGGTCTTCAGAAATGTTTTCATATTTATCTAAAATTTTAGGTGTTGTCAAGGCAGGGGAAAATATACCCTGGGGTGATTCATGGAAACTGGGTAGGTAGATGACTTTTATGCAAATTGATAAATTGATTTGATTCTAAAATTTATATTGAATTGTAAGGAACTTTGAATAGACAGAACAAACCTGAAAGAGGGCAAAGAAGGATTCAGACTTCAATTTTCAAAACTTAACTACAAAGCCACAGTAATCATGACAATGTGATGCTTATGGCACAAAGATAAACCCATAGATGGATGTAAAGTAACTGACAGTACTGAAATAAATCCTTACAACTATGGGCGACTGACTTTTTTACAAGGGTACCAAGACTGTTCAGTGTCAGGGTGGGGGGACAGTGAAAGTGAAAACATACAAATATCCATCAAAGGATGAATGGATAAACAAAATGTGGTATATCCACAGAGTAGAGTAATATTTATCCATGAAAAGGACTGAACTACTTACATATTTTACAAGTTGGATAAGAGTAGAAAACGTGATGTTAAATGAAAGAAACCTGTCTCAAAACCCACATACCCTATGTTCCATTCACGCAAAAAATCCCAGATGCAGAAACCTGTAGAAACAGAGTACACTAATGGTTGTTTGGGATTGGAAGTGGGCTCTATGGATATAGGCAGTGATAGCTAAAGGGTATGAAGTTTACTTTTATTTTATTAAAGTGTTTTAAAGTCAACTGTGGTGATGGTTGCACATATCTTTGAATATAAAAAAGCTATTGTATTGTACACTTTAAGTGGGAGAATTGATGAATTATATCTCCATAAAGATATTTCAAAACTTGATAATACAGGAAAAATGGAAGAAATAGACAATTTTATTGTCATAATGAAAAATTATAGCAAATCTTTTCTAAATATTAATAGAGTAAGCAGATGAAAATTCAGCTAATTGCAGAAAACTTCAAAAATATAATTAAATAAAACAGTAAATAGAACACAAAATAAAGTATCTTGCTGAAGGACACATGGAGTATTTGCAGAATTAATTATGTGTTAGTTCATAAAGCAAGGCTCCAAAGTTTCAGAAAATGAGTCACACAAAAAATCTCATCCTGTGACCACAATGCAATGAAGTTAAAATCTAATGACAAAAGAATTTTAATATCATATGTTTAAACACCAAGTGAGAACAGAAGTTGCAATAAAAGTTTGAAAATATTTTCACATATTTTGTATCCATTTTATAGAAATCCTAAATGTGATAAATATATAAATCTACCTATATACATTATTAAAATTTAACAAGTGCACAGGAGTCTTGCTGTTCCTAAGGTCTGTGTTCTAAGCATTAGTTCCAAAGCATGAGGTAAGCAAACATCTCTGGCCAGCAGACAGGAGAAGTCAGTCAGGTACTTGCAAATACCTACATGTTGCTGGGAAACTCTTCTATGAGTGGCTGTAGGGGTAGGTAGCAAGCTAGCAAAGCAAACTTTTTTTTTTAACTCTTCTATATATACATAATTCCCAGTATCCATTTATGTGGGAACCATGTTGGAAAGTTCCTGGTATTTTGTGTGTGTGTGATTTTTCTCCAGCAACATTTATTTTAACCAAAAGGCTATTCAAATATGAACTACCTGAAAAAACAAAGCCTTATGAGATTTTCCCTAAGATTTTCCTTCTCCTTTTCCGGTTCAAATCGGTCCACATTTAGGTGCACCTATCTTAATAACTCCCCTAGAAAGAACACCACAATGTTGCCAAGCAAAAAAATACCCATGTATATTTCCTGGAGCTTTGGTGGACATAATTATATAGATATTATAGGTATTTTACTGACTCAACTGAAAATAGATTTCCCCTAGTAAAAGTATGTAATATACTAGAAAAGTTCTACAAAACTAATACCTAAAGTACATGTAGTTAGGAATACCACTAAATTAAAACAATTTCTTTTAGGTTACATAGACACAACTTGCAAAAAAATCCCATTATTTTAGAACAACAGTGATGTTAAAATATGACAACCATGTATCTGATAGACATAATGTCCTAAGGTACCAAATGCAAATTTCAGAAGTGTAATTCATGCTTTGAAATTTAGAGCAAGCTTTTAGTTGTATATATCTATAAGAAATAGAAGGACTTCTGAACAAAGCTCCAACAAAAGTTTTGACAATATTATGTTACTATCTCAAAATCCTTAGTAACATTTCAAGATATGTGGGAAAGGATAGAATTATTTATAAAAAGTTTTGGTTTCCTCTGGAAAATTCTCAAGAAGAATATCTTTATATTCAATGGTTTACCACCACATGTGTCAATGCTGATTCTCTTAAACATCATATATAGAATGAGAACATTTCTGTTCTATTTTCTTTCTATAGTAAATGCTACTTATAATTAAAGATGATATGGGTTAACATTGATTAACTATTTTGTATGTATGAGGATCTAGGCCATGTGTTTTATATTTTTTATTTCTAATCTGCATAGCAACATGACAAAGTCATTGTTAGCATTATTTCATTATCATTTCATTTTCAAATGTAAAATCTGAGCCCACAAAAGTTTAATCAGCCAGAGGTCATTTACCCAGTAAACATTCAACCCACGCCTGTAGTTCTCCAAAGTCCAGGATCTTTCTTCCATTCTGTGATTTCATTTGATTCACCTTGTTGATCAAGCAGGTATACAACAAAATCCATATGGGTATTACATAGCCTACAATATTCAAAATGTAAGGAGCGGCAGGTGTTTGGTGTAGCCACCACTTGAGAGACCCACATCCCATAGCAGAGCACCTGGATGCAAGTAACAGCCAAGCTGTGCTCCCAGTTCCAGCATCCTGCTAACGTGCACCCTGGAAGGCAACAGTTATGGCTCAAGTATTTGGGTCTCTGCCACCCTTGTGGGAGACCTGGATTGAGTCCCCAACTCTTGGCTTCAACCTAGCCCAGCACTGGCTGTTGCAGGCATTTGGAATATGACTTGGGAGACAGGATATCTGTCTGTCTCTCTGCACTTCACATAAATCACAGACACACACACACACACACACACAAGTTCCAGATTAAAACAAAGAGTCAGCCTTGAGCAAGAGATTCCCACCCTACTTCTAGCCTGCTGAATTTGCCACTGAAGATCCACGTATGTCCTTAGGCTTTCTTCATGGAATTGTGTTACATTTGACGTTACATTTGACATTGCATAGCTTCAAAAGCTGTGATAATGCAAGTATTTTCAATTTGTCTTTTTCCAAAATCTACTATACCCTCTTTTGGAGCCACAGTCCTAAACTTTTCATGTGTATTATAATATGGAGTTGGCCCACTGCCAAAATCTGGTTTGGTAGGTCTGGAATGGGATTGAAGATTTCCAAATGATTCAGAAACCGGTGACACCAATATGACACTTTGAGAAAAATGACTGAATTTTAGCCTCCATGACAAACTGAATATAATTATCATGTTTAAATGGTAATGATAGCAATTCTATAACACAGGGTGACTATGGCTAAGAATAATTTATCATGCATTTCAAAATATCAAGAAGAGAGGATTTTGAATGTTCTTACCATAAAGAAATGATAAATATTTGAAATGATGGATATGCTAATTACCCTGATTTGATCATTATACATGTTATACACGAATTGAATTATCATATTATACTCCATACAAGCATATAATTATGTTGTATAAGTTAATTTTTTGGTTTAAGATATTATTTAAATAGAACCTTAAAAAAATAAGGTGTTAAGAAGATGGTTTCCAAGTTTGGATGCTTACACATAAATATAGTTATGATTTGCTCCTGTCACTAGATCTGATCTAGGAAGAATCTCTTCAACTCTCTGACCCCTGAAGTTGTGTGGCTTTAATGAGATCAAAAATGAAAGCCCTTCCCTCAGTGTCTGTCACTTAACAAAAACTTGAAAACACGCTTGGAGGCCAGTGTTTTGGTGCAGCTGGCTGGTTGGGCCACCGCCAGCAATGCCAACATCCCAGCTGCCCCACTTTCCATCCAGCTCCCTGCTAATACACCTGGGAAAGCAGCAAATGACCCAGGTGCTTGGGCCCCTGCACCCACATTGGAGACCTGGAGGGAGTTCCAGGCTCTTGACTTCAGCCTGGTACAGCCCTGGCTGTTGTAGCCACTTGGGGAATGAATCACTGGATGAAAGGTGTGTGTGTGTGTGCATGTGTGTGTGTGTGTGTGTTCCTGTGCCTGGCTGGAAGACTGCCTGTCTAGCCTATACAGGAGATCAAGAGGGTGTGGCACACCATGCCCTCTGGGGAGAACCCTGGTTGAAGACTCAGCACACTGAGACCTACCCATGACCTGACTTCTGGCAGGTGGCAGGGGCCCCAGGCACATTTCCCTCACCCCTGCTTCCTGTTGAGGGCCATGTAATTTTTCATCTAGGTAAACAGCTCCTGGGTGTGACCCAGACCCATAAGACCACTTGGAAGACTATGTAATCTTTAAGCTGACTGGAGAAGCATAGTGGCACTGGTATCGGCTTTATCCTATAGAATTAGTGTTGCTACCCTGAGCTAGCTACTCCCCTTTGCCTGCCCTATAACAGCTTGTGCCCGACTGTTAATAAATGGACATGTTTACAGAAACTGTCTCTGGTGCTTCTTGTCGAAGAACACTGTCACCCCATCATCCCAACAGTGTGGGCCTCTCAGGATGAGCCCACATGTATGTGAGGGTGTGTCTCTCTTCCTGTAACTCTTCCATTCGAATAAATAATTTTTAAACACATGCACACATGTGCACATTTGTTCCCATTCACTCTCCCCTTTTAAGGCTCAGATCCTCACACTCTGAATCTAGTGTTTTTTTTTTTTTCTAGTCCATATCATTACTGCTAAGAAAAATCAACATGCTGCCTGTTCAAAATATTGCAGTTCAAAAATGCTGCCTGTCTTAAACTGCTATGCATCAAACCAAGAATTCGTTTCCTTGATGATTAATCTTAGACCCGTCACTAGGTGAGTTTTCCACTGGCACCAGTTTGATTTGGCATTTCAAGCTTCCTTGGGCAATAACACCATGTGTTGGGAGGAAGAGAATGAGGATAGAAATTCAACACTTAACAAAGCAGTCTAGAAGGTACCACTTTCTAGGCAGCAACCATTCACCTGAGCTTCTTACAGAGACTCAGTGCCGCTCTGGTTCCTTTGAACATGGCTGGCAGGTAGCTTGATTCCTTCTGGCCTGACCAGCTTTTGCTCTGGCTTCAGATACACATAAAGTCCTTTCTGTTACTGGACACACTTCAGCAGACATAAGTGCCTTGGAAGAGGCTAAAAGAATAAATTCACTACACCGAGTAATAGCTGCTATGGAAGAGGACAAGAAAAAATGAAAAAGTTGTATAATTTACACTTTAATCTTTATGGATATAGATCCTTGGTGAAATGTAAAATAATGTTCTTAGATTTATTAACTTCTTGATAGCCTGTGGGCTTTCATATTACCAGGCTCTTAATTTTAAAAGATTTTCTAACAAAGAGTAAATTGTAGTAAATTTTACTAAAAAATAGAATGGTATAGTCATTAAAATGTGATTGAAATAATATGAAATACTTATTTGAAATAACAACTGGCATCACCAGAAAGCATCTTTAACCTTTCAGTAACTTTATAGTTCTGAGTATTGCTTCCAAATTTAGACTTCATCAGCAACAACAAGAAAACGTCCAAGAACACTGGTCTCATTCAGATTTGGTACATATTTAGAACATATTTTTGCCCTCTTTCACTTATAGTTTTCCTAAAGATCAAAAAACTCACAACAAAAATTGGGAACACAAAATACATAAAACAATGTTTACCAGTACTGTATCTTGTAGTCTATCCTTTCCTGGCAATCACTTACTCTCAGGGATCTAATTCACTGTCCTTATTTTCTCCAGGTCCATGTCTGAACCTTGGTTCTGCTGCTTCCAAGCTGTGTGACACTCACAAAATTACCCAACCTCTCTAATCCTCCATTTCCTTATGTGTAATAAATGTAGTAATTCCCACACAGAGTTACTGTATGGATGAAGTTAAGGCACCATCTAGGATGTAAGCTAGAAGACAGTAGGCACTGAACAAATAAGGGCTTTTGTCACATTATAAATATTAAACAATAATGTAAATAACAGTAAAGACTGAGTAAAATTACAAAGGAAGACAAGTAGGGCATTGTTATGCGATGTCTACTCATTTGAAACATAAAATCACAGAGTTGCTTTCCACAAGAACCCCAGGAAGTCAAAATGTATAAATTTATTTAGAACCAAATTTTTTAGAGTTTTTCTTTAATATTGCATTTTTACTGTCTCCAGAGTTTAGCATATTAGGCTATTCTTTGGTTTTGCTGAATTTATTAGTTTTTCTTCTTATAACCATTGTGTCTGATGCTCTGTTCCCCCAGTGTAACCTATGGACAAATACAAAGCACTTACTACTCCATTAATATGTAAATGCTGTGATTTAGATGATGGTCTATTCTGTAATACCTGAAGTCTGAAAGTGTATTTATTTTGGAGCCATTGTTGTGGTGCAGGGGGTTAAGCTACCACCTGCAACTCAGGATATGAGCAGGGGTTTGAGTCCTGGCTGCTCCACTTCCAATCCAGTCCCCTGCTTATGCCCCTGGAAAAAAAAAAAGGAGATGATCCAACTGCCTAGGCTCCTGACACTCATGTACAGGGACCCAGATGGAGTTTCAGGTAAATGGCTATAGCCTGACTCAGCCCCCAGATGCAGCAAACAATTGAAGACTGACCCAGAGGGTGGAAAATCTCTCTCTCTCTCTCTCTGTCTCTCCCTCTCTCTCCAACTTTGCCTTTCAAATAAGTAAATAAATCTTAAAAATAAAAGTGCATTTGTAGAAGGAAAATTTAGTACAATTATCATAAATTAAAGATATCATTTTTAAGATGTTATTGTTACATAGGCAAAATTACCAAACCCACAAAATATGTAGCAGTTTGGAGTTTAATTGCAACTGGGAGACTATCCCTTGGAAAGTGTATGTGGATGGAAATATTTATGAGTTGGCACGGACAGCTGGCTCCCTCCATTTGCTATGGAATGATTTTAACTGTTACCTTGTTTTACAAGCTGGATTTTATCTAGCACATTTATGGGAGGATTGGACAAGTCTATACGTTCACTCCGCATGCTGAGGTTGTTTTAGTTTTCAACTTCAGATACACTTGAGAAGCTTTTAATAAACATTTTACAGGAAAGTGATCAAATGAAACAAACTAGCAACATTTTCCATATAACAGTGATACATTTTACATGGTCTATTGTTTTATACATCATCCATTTTGTACCAGATTTTAGCAGAGGAAAAGATCCTACCTCAAGAATTTTTATTTTTGGACGGCAGGCAAACAAAAGTCCAAAAGTAAACAAACATCAAATCCAGGAAGAAGGCATAAAACAGCAAAAATCAAAACCATGACTTGCATGTTAATCTAAAAAAGAAACCATATAATGAGTTTTCTACTCATTCTGATTACAAAGTTTGTCAAAACAGAGGTCTTTCTCATAAAAGATTTGAGGCCCCTAAGTTACTCTTAAATATGGAAATAATTAATTCTCAGAAAATATTACTAAAGATAGGTAGCCAACTGGGAATGTATGTGTCTAAAATAGCTAATTAAATTTTAAGAATATATCTTAAAGAAATAACGTGGGTTCACCAAATCTACACACTCAAAAATGAGCTTATAAAACCATTAAAATAGAAAAAAAAAGTTAGCACCTTAATCTGTCCAAAGTAAGGAAATGACTACAAGAGTCACTTACAAGGGATGATCCTGAAACTACTAAAAAAATAATGTTAAAAGAAAATATAATGACATGGGGAAATGGGATGTTATCTCATAAGTAAAAAATATATAGTGTGGTCTGATTTTTGTTTAAAATCTGTACTTAGAGGACAGCATTGTGGCACTGTGGGCTAGGCCAACGCCTGTGACTCCAGCCAGTATCCCATATAAGTGCCACTTCGAGTCTCAGCTGCTCCATTTCCCATCCAACTCTCTGCTCATAAGCCTGAGAAAGCAGGGGAAGATGGTGCAAGCGCTAGGGTCCCTGCCACCTACGTGGGAGACCCAGATGAAGCTGCTGGCTACTGGCTTCAGCCCAGCCCCAGCTATTGAAGACATTTGGAGAGTGAACCAGTAGATGAAAGATTGATCTCTCCCTCTCTTTCTCTCTCTCTCTCTCTCTCTCTCTAACTCGGCCTTTTAAATAAACAAATCTTTAAAAAGAAAAAAAAAACTTACAGTTAATGCAACGGAAAGTTAGTTTTCAGTTCTATTTACCAGTAGTTTTTTTTTCTACATGAATCAGAATTTTTTACTTTGGAGTTCAATGTATTTTCTAAAGTTTCTAGCAATGGATACATATATTTATCATCATTGTGATAAATACTTTAGCACAATAATGAACAAGGGGGGAAAATGTGACTATCTCTGTACAAGTAATTAAACTATTTCTAGACAGCCATTTCTGCTTCCCTACTATGTCAGAATCATTCAGAGGTGTCCAACCTGAACCAGTCACCATAATTACCAAGTCATTAACCAAGGTGGAGAACTGAACAGGGATCAAAATAAGTTAGGAGTTAGGGAGTAATCTGGGGAACCTAGGTAGAATGTGGTAGGCCAGCCAGGTGATCAACGGGTCCAGGGCCCAAAACCAAGGGGTGGAAGCTAAATACCTGGTAGTCTACTATTCAATAGAGGAATAGTCTAATTTGATGATTCTTAATGGACCCTATCTTAAGTTAACTAGGCTTAACATACACACAAAAAAATATACATCATCATGAACACATCTTGCTTTTGAATGGGTAACATCTCTATCAATGTTTTAAGTCCTGTTCTTCTCTGAAAAACATTCAAAACTGCTTAGTGACTGTGAAACCCAGCAGATGCTAAATTTTCAGCAGAGTTCTAGGTGCGTCCTAATTTTCCTGGAATTATATTAGGAAAGCAACATTACAATGAATTCCTCAAGGGTGAACATTGCTGTAACCATTAGGACACTGCTAAGGATGCCTGCATCCCATATCAGAGTGCCCAGGTCTGAATCTTTAGTTCACCTGCTAGGTCCAGCTTTCTACTAATGGGCACCCTAGGAGGCATCAGGTGACGGCTCAAGTACTTGGGCCCCTGCCCCCTTATGGGAAACACAGACTAAGTTCCAGGCCCCTGGCTTCAGCCTGGCTTAGCCCCAGTGATTGCAGGGAGCAATCTAGCAGATGGCATATCTCTCTATGTCTCTCACTGTCTGTCTCTGATTCTATGCCTTTCAATAAATAAAATAAACAAGAAAAAATAGAAATAAATATAAACCTTAAATTCCAGTGGAACCCAGTGGCCTAAGTTTAAATTCTGAACTCCAAAGTAAAACTTCCATCCTTGTCTCCCAGTGCTTTTGCTGTGTCTCGTACAAGGAGATGAGGAGGTAGACACTGCTGGGGAATACCCTGCCAATGTCCCAGAAAACCATCAAAAGTCTTCCAATGTGACAATCTCTGTGGCAGGGAAATAACTATTTAATCTATTTTAAGTCTGATCTACAGATTAAAACAATCCCAGTTCAATTATATGTCCTTTATAAATTGAGTGGGTTTTTCTTTTTTTTTAACTCACCTCTAAATTTCTTCAGTTTTTTTGAAAATGAGATGCCCAAAACTGAACTTTGTACCAATAAATACAACGTACTGACCCCATGCACACTAATGCTGGGAGGGTTCCACTCTCAGCACTTGTTGAGAATTCATCTCAGATTATGAGTAGGTTACAGCTTTCAGAGCAGTCAGTGCTATGGTTGCAAAGGTTAAAATAGAACAAATCAGAGCAGAGTTGTATCTAACAATAGTTGCCATCTGTTAAATTGGTACTAGTAAGGAGACAGTTTTAATTCATTGCACCTGTGATAAAAACATGACCCACGGCCTGGCCGGTCAAGTTTCTCCAAGGGCTTCGCAGAGGGTACTGTCATGTCCCACTATTAGCACTCAAGGACAAAGCTTCCTCTTCCAGCACCTTCCTCCTAGAGGAAGGACCTTCCTTGAGCTCATCTCTGCAGAGCTAACCAGAGCAGCTAATCAGTGGCCAGAAGCCTTTCTCCGTGTGTGAGAGCAGATCTCCAGGAACAACCTGCATGGCAATCCCGTGACAGGCCATTCCCTGTATCCTAGCACAGGTCCACAGCCAAGCCCGGGCTTTACACCATCTCCCATTCCACTTTCCAGTTCACTCCCTGTGGTTTGAACACTTCATACCCAGTACTTGGCCACACCCCTAATGAGCCAATCTGAGCGATTACAAGTGGTCCACTAGGTGGCAGAGGTGTTTCCAAGAAAGGGAAGATGAACAATGTTCAAGTCTCTAATTAGCTCAGCAAACATGAAATGGAAGGGATCATAATTACAGAACTATATGACATTTCCAATAGATAATAAACAGATATTTAATAGATACTAAGTGTGAGGACATGTACACATATACATATACATATACAGGAGTTCCAGTTTCAAACAGGTTATGAAAGTCCATCACAAATAGCAACAGCTACTGGCTAAGCCAACACTGCTTATTTAAAATAATTTTTAAACAACATTTGCCTCTTTTTTTCATTCTCAGGAGAGAGTGAATTGAAAGGAAATCCTGGATTGCTGGTGCTCCAGGCATACACTCATTTATTTCCAGGCTGCACACTTACAAGCTCTGGGCCTCTTCCTGTGTCTGTCATGTACTGCATGGAAGAACTTGTCACTTAACCAGAACTAACATTTCCTCCCAGCCACACAGCTGGACTCTAGTACTGACCTAGTCACAGTTTTCAGGAACTTCTGTTTGTTCCCTTTCTGTAGTTTGTGTTCAAGCTACCTTAGACATTACCCTCTTGGTTTGACAACAACATTACCTCTATGTGAGTTCTATATGACAACAGACTAGATTTGAGGGCTGATTTTGCTGCATATTAACTAACTGATCTTGGACATGTTTTCCTTTATTTTTAAAATTTATTTAAGAGGCAGAGCCACAGAGAGAGAAAGGAAAGAACAGAGGGAGAGGTCTTCCATTCACTGGTTCACTCCCCTAATGGCTGAAACTGCTGGAGCTGGGCCAATCCAAAGCCAGGAGCCAGGAGCCTCCTCCGGGTGTCCCACATGGGTGCAAGGGCCCAAGCAACTGGGCTATTTTCCACTCTTTCCCAGGCACACCAGCAGGGAGCCAGATCAGAAGAGGAGCAGCCGGGACTTGAACTGGCGTCCATAAGGAATACCGGCACCACAGGTGGAGGCTGAACCTGCTATGTCACAGCGCCGGCATCTGGCTGTGTTTTCTGACATCCTCAAACCTTGATTTTGTTGCCAACAAAATGGAGAAAATAGGAATACCTATGGGATCATTTCACATGAGAGTATGTGAAAATAATTTTAAAGTATCATAGAAATGTAATTGGTCAAATATATGGATGCCCATGTGTAAACATAGAGATAAATGTATTTTGTCATTTAGTATTAAAAAATCAAATAAGAAAGAAACAAAGACCCCAGGAATATCGATATTGCAAACCTAGAAACATTACAAGGGCTTACAGCCCTTGTCTTGACTGTTTGCTTCTTCATACTCTCTGTTGAACTCTTTCCTTACTGTAGAGTGAATTTTATGAGTATAAAGTAAACTAAAAAGAGATCTTTGTAAAAATTAAGAGTTGGAATAGGAGAAGGAGGAGGAAGAGTTGCAGCGTGGGCAGGAGAGAGGGTAGGGTAGGAAGAATCACTATGCTCCTGTATCTGCATATATGAAATACATGAAACTTGTATGCCTTAAACAAAATTGAAAAAGAGAGAGAGAGACTACAAGGGCAAGTTCTGATGGGTCCATCTCAAAAGTCCTTAGAGGCAAGCACCTGTGTCAGTGGAAGGCCATGGCTGTGACAAAAACACAGAGGTTCACCTGCTGGAGAGCTTGATGGGACTTGGCAGGACACTGTGAGAGAAGAGGTGAGTAGCTCATTGATGAGTGGGACGTGTGCTCTGCTATGACTAGCTCCGTTCATCCAAATGTAGTAGTGTAGTCTCCAGAACTTCAGACCCAATTATTTGTTTTGAATTCTTGTCATAGTAATTGAATCTTTAATTGATTGCCTTCTCAATGCATGTCTTTGTTTTTTAATCTACCTTCTAGAGTGCCGATTACATTGGAAGTTTTTTTTTCATTTTTGATATAAGATCATCATGGAAAATGCATGTTTGCTATGCAAAAAGAATCAGGTGGTTTAAAGTCTTACAAAGCAGGAAGTGTGGCCCGAGACCCTGTAGCGCTGGCATCACGTTGGAGACTGTTGGAAATACAGATTCCCGGGTTTTACCCCAGAGCCCTTGAATCAGAATCGCATGTTAACAAGATTTAAAGGTTTGAAAAGAACTTGTTTTGCTCATCGAATATTTATGAGGGGAGTTCAAATAGGTCATGAGAAATGTGCATTATCTTTTAATTCAATTTTTCGATGGACATTTTAAAGTGCCCTCAGATCTTTACTTGAATTGTTTTGTCATTTGACCTCATAACACTAATTTTCTGTATCACTCCATTCGAGGTTATGAGGTTTCCCCTTTTAGCATTTATCCACTTTTTTTCCAACCCCCATGGAACACTCCATGGAACGTGAGGCCTCCTTTGGTTGGGCCCCCACCACCTTACGGAGCCTCTTTGCTTTCTCCTCTCTCTCAAGCGGTGTTTCAGATGTGTTTCCATGCTTAAAACTGACATCAAGACGCTAAATGTGCATTGCATAGGGTCCCAAGTGGGCATTCATTCTGACTACAGCATTGCTCAAAATATTAAATGCAGTGATTCTAAGAAGGTTGTTAGCCAGAAAAACATTAAAGAGGCAGTGGAAGTGGAAAGTATTCATGGTTGCACTGAGGTTGGCCTGAGGCACTGTGGAACATTCTCCTTCTTAATCTCTTTTCATTATATGAGTAGAATCTGTTTAAGGAATGCCTAATTCTGCATGACCTGCCTCCTCAAGGAATTGGGCTTGGCTTGGGGAGGTAAAGATGGGAACTTGATTTCATAAGAAGGGTGAATAAGGAGGGTGAGGAAAAGCAAGGTGCGATTCCGTCCCAGTGCTGACTCTGAGGACACGGAATGAGCCCTGGGCCTCAGCACCCAGAATGAACTCCCGGGTGGCAAGGAAGGAATGAGGAAATAGAGGGATCCGAGCAGCACCAAAGGCTGATGGTGGGGACGTGGACTCCTCCCCAGCGCATGCACAAGGCCTCCCGGGGATCTTTGTGGTGTGAGATGAGAGCACTGGGGACAGACTTCTACCATACTTTGATTTAAAAAGTGAATCAGTATTCAAAGGGATGATTTTTAAAAGCGTTCTAGGTGGGAAAACACTCAGAACTGCATTGCTAAACGTAACCTTTAAGGTAAGACAACCACCAGAATATTAAAACCCTATTAAAGTGTCATCAATTTGACCTGAAAATGCTTTGGTATGAGTAATTAGAAAGCAGCAAAGCAGCTTGGATTCTGTTCTTTCTATCATGATATATAAATATAAATACAGATATATAGATGATATAGATATACTGATATTGACATATATCTATTTATATATATATATAGAAACAGAATATTTCAATTGCAGATTAGTATTAAACAGAGAGAATGACTGAGGTGACTATGGATACCTAATTATAGGCTCACTATAATTAAGAGAACTCACAAGGCTGACTATTGTGTGAAGCCACAAATGACAGTGTAAGCTCATATAAGGATCTGACTGTGAAGGGGTTATTTCAGTCCCTGAGACTGTGTTTTCCCATGTGTCCAATGTCGATTGCTTTCACTTTGCCTGGCTTAATTCGTAGGAACAGATGGTACAAAAGACTCCTGTTTTCTGGTCAACAGTCTTACAAGGATTTTTTTCCTGACCTTTCAAAAAGTCATGTAAAGGAAAAGAATGAATATATTTATCAAAGCAGGTAAGAAATTATCTTGGGGCAGGTGTTGTGGCGCAGCGGGTTAAGCTCTGCTTGGGACACCTGCAGCCCATGTCAGAGTGCCTGACTGCAGTCCTGGCTACTCCGCTTGCAATACAGCTTCCTACTAATGTGCCTGGGAAGCAGCAGATGATGGCCCACATACAAGTGCTGAGTACTAGTGCTAAATGGAATACTCCAGCCTCCTGGCTCAGCCTGCTCCAGCCCTAGCTGTTGCAGGCACTTGGGAAGTGAACCAGCAGATGGAAATGAATCCATACAAAAATTATCTGATTAAAAAGCATAAAATTCTTGAAGCAAATGCTCAGAAAATCTGGAATAATTCATCATAACTGTGTCTTCAAAGTCAAATAATTGATGCAAAAAATGACTAAAAGTGTTTATATCATTAGATGCAGAATCTTAAATGCAGGCTTTTATACTCTACTGGGAAAGGGTCAAGATTTTTTAGTACTCAGAAAAGCAGAGCATGTTTAAGGCATTCCACTTACTTACGCCCTGTAGTTGTGTGAATAGGAAGGAATGTGGTGGGCATAGTCACATGATTGATCTCTTATGAGAAGGGGAAATGTGGGTCAGCACTGACCCAGTAGACAAAGCCCCAGCCTGCAATGCCGGCATACCATATGGGTGTCGGTGCCTGTTCTGGCTCTCCATTTCTGATCCAGCCACCTGCTGATGATGGCCTGGAAAAAGTGGCAGAGGATGGCCCACGTGCCTGGAGCCCTGCTACCCATGAGGGAGACCTGGAGGAAGCTCCTGGCTCCAGTCCCAGCCATTGTGGCCATCTTGGGGGTGAACCAGCAGATGGAAGATCTCTCTCTCTCTCTCTCTCTCTCTCTGTATCTCTACCTCTCTCTGAGCCCTGACTTTAAAATAAACAAATAAATCTTAAAAAAAAAAAAAAAGGAAGGAAGAAACTGGAAACAAATAAAACCTATGAAGAGGCAACTTCCCGCTGCTGCTCGCTTTCAGTGCAGACAGCAAGGAAGAGCTTAGGGAATCATTTCCTGTCAGTACGACAGGAAGTTGCCACGGCCATAATGGAAGTCTCTTGCCCCTCCTTGCCACCAGATGTCCTAAAATCAGAGATATGCTTTCTTGTTACATAATGAAATGCCCAGAGCAGAGGCAAGTGGCCATGCCTCTCTCTGGCCTAAAGAACACATCTGTTTTTGCTTAAGTGTTTTTGAAGGTACTTATTTTTTTTATTCTGGGATAATTTCAAATCTAGAGAAGAGCTAAAAGAATTACTAACAGCATTCGTGTTCCCTTCACCCAGATTCACCAGTTATTAACTTTGCCACATTTGCTTCATCTCTTGCTCTCTATTTGTGTGTAGGTGCGTTTTCATGTGCATTTTCATGTGAATTTTGTTTTCTGAATGGTCTGAAGATTAAGTAAAGACATTGGCCCTCCTTACACTTTAATTATTCGGTTGTGGCTCTTAAGAAAAGGACATTCTCTCACTCAGTTCCAGTATAATGAACAATCTAAGGAAATTTTTCAAAAATCTATTTTGGCCTAATGCTCTTACCTGTTCTCCACAGTCCATATTCAAATTGTACCAACTGTTCAGCCATATTATTACATTTTAATATGTAAATTTATCAAATCAACTGGATATTTGATTTTCCTTAAAGGACAATGGACAATCAGAAGTTACAATTATTTTCTAAAATTCATTAGGTACCAACACAGATATGTTACTAATTCATTGAACAAATATAACAGAATGTCTTCCATTGTTCATGTACAGTAAAAAATCCTGAATTAAGGTAACATAGCTTAGCTAATTAGTAGAAATCTAATTAGGAGAATATACAAATAAAAGCCAGAATTAGTCTCTAATAATTCATTTTACTACATGATAATTGTAGAAGAAAGGCTCGTTTGTTCTTGGAAGCCCAGTGAATTAATTCATGTGCCACATGATGACATTTTGGACGAAGATGGACCACTTATACAACGGTGATCTCATAAGATTATAATGGAGCTGAAAAAATTCGTATCATTAGAATTTTAACGTACCTTTTCTATGTCTGTTTAGGCACACAAATACTTACCATTGTATTATAGTTGCATGTAGTATCCAACAAGTATAACCTGCTGCAATAGGCTGTAATATATAGCCCAGGTGTGCAGTAGGCTGTACCACATATGCTTGTACAGTTACATTCTCTGATGTTCGCACAATGACCAAATCACCTAAAGACACATTTCCCAGAGCATACACCATTGGTAAGTAAGGCTAAACTGTATATTTAGAGGTTGTAAGGTTCTTTACAATTTAGCTCATCTATTTGCCATTTTTCAAAGCACAACAGTGTAAAGATCTGTTGGTGGCATAGCAAAAGCTAAAGCACTTTTTATCCAAATTTGAGTATGATACTTGGAAAAACAAAACAAAACAAAACAAAACAAAACAAGGATAAATTCCTTCCTTCTCCTGAAGCTTTCTTAAGGCACCACCTAAAAACTTGCTTTCATGCCAGGACTGTTTACAATGCAATCCCAGGTATGGGAGAAGGAAGATTAACAAAGCAGTCAGTGAGAGAGCTGCCACGAGCCATCTACTGGACAAGCTCCAATATTCTTTGTACAGCTGTATAGGTCAATTAGGAAACCCATGAAGACATCCCAAGGGGTCAAAGTAGTAACGTTAAGGCTGAGCCCCCCAAAACTGTTCAAATGCAGACATCACAGCCACTTTCCCGAACACACTTGCGGGACAAGAAATTCCAGCAGCTTTTAGGGGAAAAAATAGCCAATACACGACTTTGTAAATATCCTACCTAGTGATTTTTTTAATGAAGCTAGAGAATTCTAACCAAACAAAAATATGCTAAAATAATGTTTACCCTAACTGCAGCAGGACTAAGATGAGTATAACCTTGGAAGGGTCAAATATAGTGAAAACCTTAGCTGTCATGTTTTTCACTTGGATAATGTTTTTGATTTCATTTCTAAATCAACTTAGAGAATTTCAGTCACCCAAATGTTGTATTTCTTCATATCCGTAATAGAATCTCTTAAGTATTAATAAATAATAATTATGGGGTCTGAACCACACCTATGACACACGATCTATAAGTTACAGAATGTGAGTATATGTGACATAATGTGATCTATAAGTCACATTGCTCCAGAAACAATGATCTCTCAAATGTTTCTAAGGAAAACTAGAGAACATGAGCCCAGTAGGTATTTATATGTCTAAGCAATTTTCACTGCAACTGCTATTGTACTTTAAAATTGCATATATATTTAAAATTTTAAAACCAGTTCAAATTTTAAAAGATAATTTTGAGAGTTATTTCTTGTCTCTTCTAAAAATCGTGTTTCAGCCAGTGTTTTTTAATTTAATAATAAAATTCTTTTATCTATTTCTGACTAAATTAACAATTACTTCAAGGCTTTTATTTGCTATTTAAATGCACTTCTTAAAAATTACTATTTTGGTATTATGCAAATAATATTAATAACCCTTCACTACACTCTGTGTAGATATGAGAAGGAGTTTTGTATTGATTTTGGGTAATTACATTGGGGGGATTCTGCCAAATTTACAGAAAATGTGTATTGTGGGAAAACTATGCATGAACTTCAACTTTTGTACTAAACTAAACATCTTTTCATTTTGGAAGATTTTTTTTTTTTTTTTTTTTTTGGCAGGCAGAGTGGACAGTGAGAGAGAGAGACAGAGAGAAAGGTCTTCCTTTTGCCGTTGGTTCACCCTCCAATGGCCGCCGCGGCTGGCGCGCTGCAGCTGGCATACCACGCTGATCCGAAGCCAGGAGCCAGGTACTTATCCTGGTCTCCCATGGGGTGCAGGGCCCAGGGACTTGGGCCATCCTCCACTGTACTCCCAGGCCACAGCAGAGAGCTGGCCTGGAAGAGGGGCAACCGGGACAGAATCCAGCGCCCCATCCGGGACTAGAACCCGGTGTGCTGGCGCCGCAAGGCGGAGGATTAGCCTAGTGAGCCGTGGCGCCAGCCTAAGATTTATTTATTTATTTGAAGGGCAAAGTTACAGAGAGAAAGAGGGAGAGATAAAGAGAGACATCTTCCATTCACTGGTCACTCCCCAAATGACCACAACAGACAAGGTCTGGTCAGGTGCAAGTCAGGAGACTGGAATTCCATCAGGGTCTCCCACGTGGGTTACAGGGACCCATGCACTTGGGCCGTCTTCCACTTCTTTCCCAAGCACACAACAGTATAACCTGCTGGCCCAAATCTAAGCATCTTTTCATTCCATTTTCCATGAACTTTTTGAACTCCCTGTATGTACGAATATGTGTGTGCGTATTTTATTCAAAATAGTTTGTTCTTAAGAAAAGTAAATTTAGTTAAGTTACAGTTAATGATAGTAACTTAAAAGGCCTTGACAAATAATTTAATTATACTATTTATCCTGTAGATAATAAATTTTAAGTAAAGCAAGAAAACAAAATGTCTAAACCAAATCCAATAGTAACATGTCATTGGTGTATCATATTCCCATGAATAATGACTAATGTGGGAGAAAACAGAAATTTCACCTGGTACATAAATCTCCTGATAAAGGTTATTGGAGACACACCACCTGCAACAATGCAACTTACACTGTCCTTGCCTAATTCATCCAACCAACTCACATCCTTAAACTTTAATATTTAAAAATCGAAGTCAAAGTTTTAAAGAGTCCTCAGAGCCATCAGTGTGGCACGACAGGCTAAACTATCTCTTGGGACACCTGCATCCCACATCAGAGCTCCTGTTTGATCTCCGGTTGCTCTGCTTCTGATGCAGCTTCTTGTTAGTGGCCTGAGAGGCAATGGATGATGGCTCAAGTGCTTGGGTCTCCATCATCCACATGGGAGACCCAGATGGAGTTCCTGGCTTCTGGCTTCCACCTAGCCCCACCCCAGCTGTCACAAGCATTCAGAGACTGAATCAGCAAATGGGAGATTTCTCTTTCTCTCTCTCTCTCGCTCACTCTCGCTCTTGCTCTTTCTCTCCCTCTCTCTCTTCACTTATCTCTCTGTAGTTCTCCCGTTCATATAAATAAGATAAAATAAATCTTTAAGAAAAAATAATACTCAAGTAGAGAAAAAATCCAAAGCTCTTTGAAATAAGCTATATGAAAACATGGTCACCAGTACTGGACACAAATGAAGTTTTCTGTGTTTTTTTTTTTCCCCACAGTAGAAAATATCCCAGATGGTGAAGAGACACCCATGATTGTCTGGGCTCTTCCACTGCATCGCCCCTGAAGGGAGCAGCTGTATTTGACATTCACTGGATAGCTCTTGTTTTTCTAAAGATTTATTTATTTTCCTGAAAGGCAGAGTTACAGAGAGATAGAGTGAGATATTCCATCCACTATTGCACTCCTCAAATAGCCACAACAGCTGGAACTGGACCGATCCAAAGCCAGGAGTCAAGAGCTTCTTCCAGGTATCCCATGTGGGTGCTATGGCCCAAGCACTTGGGCCATCTTCTGCTGCCTTCCCAGGTGCAAAAAGCAGGGAGCTGGATCACAAGTGGAGCAGCTGGAAATGGAATCAGAGCCCACATGGGATGCCTGCATTGCAGGCAGTGACTTCACCCATTAAGCCACAGTGCTAGCTGCTGGATGGCCATTTGCACACAACAGGAGTTATGGACGCATGCCAAGTAGAATCAACCACATAATCCACATTTGCAGCTTCACGCTCTCAAATTTTCCATTCCCATGTTGCCGTGTCTTCAACCCATATCAGGAAGAACTGGGGTTAGGAGGTGAATTCACTAGAACAGAGTGGCTTTGGAGAAAATAACATGCACATCATGAGAGGAGACTGAGAATCTCTGTATCAATATGCCCAAACAGGCACAAGTTTGTGTGAATCCCATGAGTATGCATCAGCACTATGCACTAGAATCTGAAACTTTGATTCTGAAGTCCAACTGTATGTGGGGAAGATCCTGAAAGGGCAGTGTCGTTTACTGCATCCATACATAATACCCAACCGGTGAGGTTGTGAGGATGAAAATCAATCCAGTGTGTCACTTTGGTGATCCATCATCCTACTCAACTCATGCTTTTAGCTGCAAGGAACTGAGCGATTCACTTTTAAGTCCTAGAGTGAGGAGGCTGACGGTAGGTGATTGCACCTGTAGGTTCAGTAGTAACTCAGCAATGTCAGGGCCCCATCTTTGTTAGCCTCCTGGCCCTTTCCCCTGTTTGTAAATTTGTGGTCAAAAGATGGTCTCCTGGGCCAGGCATTTTCACCCGTTAAGACACCCATGTCCTGTCAGGGAGTGTCTGAGTTCTATTCCAAGCTCTGGCTCCCAATTTTATCTTCCTGCTAGTGCAGATGCTGGGAGGCAGCAGGGATGGCCAATATAGTTGGGTCCCTGTCACCCATGTGGGTGTCCCACATCAGGCTCCAACCTCAGCCTAGTACTGGGGAATGAACCAAAAGATGAGAAGATGAGAGGGAGATCTCTCTATGCCTCTCTCTTTCTCTCTCTCTCTCTCTCTGTCTCTTAAAGATGTCTTATTTCCAGTCATCACATTAGTGTTCTCTATCCCATTTCCTCTTAGGTCTCACTAACTGGAAATACATCAAATACTGAGTACTTCAAAAAGTTTGTGGAAAATGTTTATTTTGAAATCCACGCATAGTGTTTTTCATAATATGTATTTTTCATGAAACTTTTGGAGAGCCTTCATGTGCATGAATTTCAAAATGGTTTTGCACCAGAATTCATAAAAATGCCATTTCCAGGGCCAGCAATGTGGCACAGCAGTTTAAGCCAAAGCCTGTGATGGAAGTATCTCATCTCAGAGCATCAGTTCGAGTCCTGTCTGCTCCATTTCCAATCCAGCTACTCGCTAATGTACCTGAGAAAGCATCAGAGGATGGCCTAAATGCTTGAGTCCCTGCTACCCATGTGGGAGAACCTGATGGAGACCCAGGTTGCTGGCTGAGGTCTGGCCCAGACCCGGCTGTTGCAGGCATTTGGAGAATGAAGCAGCAGATAGAAGATTCATTCTCTCTCTCTCTGTGTGTGTGTGTGTGTGTGTCTCCCTCTCTTTCTTTGTAACTCTGCCTTTCAAGTGAATAAAATAAATCTTTAAAAAAAAGTCATCTTGCCAAAATTTTTTGCAGTACCCTCCTACTTAGCTCCAGGACCAGCTGGAGAATTTGGTAGTCAGCTTTTGCAGGTTCTCCAAGCCATGTGCTCAGGAGAGAGGGTGGTGGAAATAGATGTTCATAACCAACAAAGTCTCTCGTGTTTGCTTTGAAGAACTTTGAAAAGTGTGTTAGTAGCAGCAATAATTCCCTGAGGATAAAACATTTTGTCTGTGCTCTACTGTTGTTTACTTCAGTGGGCGTTTATTTTTCTCCTGAGGTTGTTTATGTTATCAGCTCCCATAACCTCTCCGAGTCACGTCTCAGTGGCAAGAGATAGCAAGTGTTGTTTTGCAAAAGTCAACAAGCGTGCCTTCTATGAAACCTGCCCAGGCATCACAACACATCCTAAGTTCATCCCAAGGGAGACAAAGATGCACATAATCAAATGTTTTATTGAAAGCATTTTCTTAAAATTTTAATTTGCTAGTAAATTTATTCATTAAATAAAATAATTAACACACAGCACTTCCTCTAAGTAACGACTCAAGCTAAGTGTGACAAGGTATCCTAAGCTTGCAATACCTGACTCGTCTTCCGTGTTGCTTCCTCTAGCCCACACTTGCTCAGTTAATCTTTATTGCCATCTTCTGGAAGATTTGTTTTTACATGCAAATAAGTTAATTCCAGGCCAACACAGTTCTTCTCTTAAAGGGACTCGGAAACACAGAGCCTTTTCAGAATCTCACAACACTGAAAAAATACATCAACTATCAGCACCACAGAGCACCTGAGCCCGGGCTGTGAAAGCAGTGCACCTGTTACAGAACACCCTCGAAACTGAATGAATTGATATAGAACCCCCAAAATTGGGTCCATTTTCTAACACCCAGGCGCTGGAAGAATGTAGTTTGTTTTGCAGCAACCAGAGCAGTCGTACACCTATTGCTCAATTCCCAGACTCCCTGAGGGATTAAGGGTGATGACTCTTATAGATTAAAGTGCAGGGTTGAACAGCAAACATGGAGGTCTCTGGTTGGTCCACCGTGCTAGTGGCTTCTCTTTGATTGGTCAGTGACAGGAGGCCAGCATATTTTCTTTGGAACAGCCGATGGCCTTTGCTTTGTCTGGGACTACAGGTAGACCAGGTATTACTTTGATCATAACCTGGGAAGCTCTTCAAATACAGCCTAACATTGAGATGGTAACTATTGAGTTCTGTGTCTTTGAAATTGGGACCTTGTGGAGCTGGCCACACGCATTTGCCACTCCTTATTTATTTCAAAGGCAGAGCAACAGAGAGAGAACGATAGACAGAAAGAGAGAGAGAGATCTTCCATCCACTGGTCCCAACAGCAAGGGCTGGACCAGACTGAAGCCAGGAGCCAGGAACTCTATCCTGGTCTCCTACATAAGGACGAGGCAACAAGCCCCTGAGCAACATCCACTATCTTCCCAGGTGCATTAACAGGGAGTTGGGTTAGAATTGGAACAGCCAGGGCTAGAACCAGCACTCAAATATGAGTTGCCAGCATTACAGAGGCAGCTTTACCCACTACATGACAAGAAAACTGCAGCTTTCCTGCAAAGCCACAATGTCAGGGAGAGAAGGGTGACAGTGCCCTTCTCACAAAGAACACCATAGATAAGTTTCGCCTAACATGTCCGTTTATTAACAGCACCCTGAAGTGAGTTAATCTTTGACAGGGAGCTGACTTGGAGTAAAACAGGAGAAGACAAAGTAACTACAAACTGAGGGAGAGAAACCGGGGTCTGACAGAATCTACATCAAGGGCATTAGCAGTCAGAGCTCCTTGCTACACCTTGGAATGCATTTCAGAAATGTCAGAAAAGCCACATCGCTGGAAAAACAACTTTCCATTTATAATCAGAGCCTGTATTGCCCTGTAAGAGTCCCTTTTTTGATGGTATAAAGCTTTGATCTATGTCAAAAGGCAAGTACCATTGGTAATAGCAATCTGTTGAGCCAAAATCCATCAGCTGTACTTTGGTATAAATGAGTTTGGGCTGCTTTCCTACTGTGGCAGGTCGAGTGGGGTGCCAAGGTGAAGAATGGAATTCATGAGTAATAGGACCGTCATGTCTCTGAATATCATCCATTACTGCCTTGATGTCCAAAAGGAAGACACAACAGAGCCACACTTTGGAGCTAGAACTGCACAGGGTGGGGAGAGAGCAAGCTGTGAATACACCAACGGCAGTCAAGAGGGTCTGGCGACCATGGTTAGTAAGCGGCTCGTACCTAGAAATCTGATCGCAATACATTGGATATCCTCTAACACAAGCTGAGCATTTGTGGAGTCTCCATTGATGGCAATGGTGCACCTTCGAGTGCAGAGGCGGGCAGTGATATCCAGGAGCCTTATCAGAAGAGAGTAGCATCTTAGCCACTCAGCCAGGCCTTAAAGATGGGTTCCAACCTCTGAGTCCAGGCATACAAAGAGTAGCACAAATACTTATCCCTAGACAGATCAGGGTTTCAAAAGCTTATTAGGACAGTGTATCTCCACTATATGTCATCTTGATTTATAAAGAAAATGGTCATATTTTCACCTCGGGAAAAATGTAGAAAGCTTCTGATAAAAGCAGCTCCAGCCCCTCCTCACACCTGCGATCCTCCATCTCCATGTAATAGACAAAAAGCTCTGACCTGGAGAGGAGGCAGGGCCTGGTTCTCTAGATGGGGCTCAAGGGCAAGCTACAGGAAGGAAAGCAAAAGAATTAGCAAGCTCAGGCCGGTGCCACGGCTCACTAGGCTAATCCTCCTCCTTGCAGTGCCGGCACACCGGGTTCTAGTCCCGGTTGGGGCGCCAGATTCTGTCCTGGTTGCCCCTCTTCCAGCCCAGCTCTCTGCTGTGGCCAGGGAGTGCAGTGGAGGATGGCCCAAGTCCTTGGGCCCTGCACCCCATGGGAGACCAGGATAAGTACCTGGCTCCTGCCATTGGATCAGCATGGTGCGCCGGCCA
The DNA here is from genome assembly GCF_964237555.1 of Oryctolagus cuniculus. Taxonomy (NCBI): domain Eukaryota; kingdom Metazoa; phylum Chordata; class Mammalia; order Lagomorpha; family Leporidae; genus Oryctolagus; species Oryctolagus cuniculus. The sequence goes on from NC_091447.1 coordinate 12,634,822, forward strand.
CAGCGCGCCGGCCGCGAGGGACTTAGGGTTGAGACTGAGCTCTGAATAGAAGACAGATAGCTCCTTGATGTGCAAAGAGAAGACTTAAAAAGGATACTGAGGTAACAGGGAGCAGAAGAAGAGGCAGGGAGCAAACAGGCTTGAGTATTGCTATAGTTTGTATGTGATTTGTGCCTACCCACTCCCCCAACTCATGCAGGTGGTTAAACCCCCAAGCTCTATGTTAATTGTTTAGTGGGTTCATGTTAATGGTGGTTAGGTTAATGGCAGAAGCTTGATCCAATTACAGTGTCCCAGGGAGTGGGCCTAGTGGGAGATCCTTAGGTCCCTGGGGTGTACCCTGGGAAGGTAGTTCTCACATAAGAGGCAATTATCTGCTTTAAGTTCAGCTCAGCTCTTCTCTTTCTGCTTCCTGGCTTGCCATGGAATCCTCATATGCCACCTCCACTCCTAGGCATGGGTTCCACCATTCTCCACCCTCATCAGATGCCAGCCTAATGGCACTACCTGATCTTGCACTGTGCGGTGCTGAGTCTATGCGCAAAAACAAACCTTGTCCCTTCACCAGTACCTTTTCTCAGGTATCTTAGTGCAGCAACAGAAAGCTAACCTTGCATAATGATTTTTGCATTTTGGTATTTTGTATTTTGTATTTCTTTTTTTTTAAAGAACGTGATCAAGCATTCATTTGTGTAGCAGATACTATTGAATCTGTACCATATGTACATATATCCATTAACAAAACATTGCCTACAACCTTGACTCTATTGAGGAAGCCTAATATAAAGTAATAACCCAAACCTTTTCTTACACAGTGAAGTATGTATTCACTATAGAAGGCAAAAGAACAGCTTAGTTGCTCTGAGAGAGAACAGTAAGACCAAGTAGCCAACAACTTTAGATTAGCCAATGACATTTCCATGGAAGTTGTATTGAGGCATTCCAATAATGCACAATAGGTACACATTAGCAAATCTGTTTAAGTATTTTAGAATGCAAATTTAAACTTTATGATTCTATATGAGGATTCTTCAAAAGGTTAATGGAGAATGGAATGAAAAAATATGGTTAAGACATCTATATCCCATTTTGTAGCATCTGGGTTCTGCTCCCAGCTGTAGCTCCTAACTCCAGTTTCCTACTAATACATATTCTTGAAGGCAGCAGATGATTGCTCAAGTGGTGGGTCCCTGCCACATGGAAGACATGGGTTGAGTTCCTGGCTACTGGCTTTGGCCTCAGCCCAGCATTGGCCATTACAGACGTTTGGGAAAGAACTAATGGGTCAGAGCTCCCTCAGTCTTTCTCTTGTTTCTGTCTGTGTCTCTCTCAAATAAATATAATTTTTATTATCATTTTATTTTGGTGTAAAAGATTTTTCAAATCCATGTATACAAGAGATATTCAAAAACTTTGTGAAAAAATATGTATAAAAACTATGCATAGATTTCAAATTTCTTACATGAAATAAAATGTCTTTAAATTACAGTACTCAGAGCCAATGTTTTGGTGCAAGAGAAAAGCCACCATTTGCAATACCTTCATCCCATATCATAGAACCAGTTCAAGTCCTGGCTGCTCCACTCTGATTCATCTCCCTGCTAATGTACCTCGGAAAGCAGCTGCAGATGGTCCAAGCATTTGGGCCCCTGCCACCTATGTGGGAGACCCAGATGGAGTTCTTGGCTTCTATCTTCAGCCTGGCCCAGTCCCAGCCATTGAGGCCATTTGGGGAGTAAGCCAGAGGATGGATCTCTCTCTCTCTCTCTCTCCCCCTCCCCCTCTCTCTGTCACTCTGCCTTTCAGAAAAATAAAAAATCATTTTAATAAATGAAAAAAGTCAGTACTCTATAAACTTCATGAAGTAGTTTCATATAATATATACATATTATGTACATGCATGCATGTATGTGCATGCTATCCATGTACCAATATAAAGTGCATACAGATACATTACTATAGAGGGATTAGCGTACAGTGGCTAATGACAAACAACTAAAGCCTATTTTAAGGAAAAACAGCTTTTACTCGAGATATGACATACCATTGCTAGACTCTTAATCACTTTTTTCCTCATATGAGATAAAAGTTTTTCACCAAAAAAAATTTAGAGGCTGGGGAAGATAAGTTCCTAGATTCTATTTTTTAAAATATTTTACAGGTGCCAGTGCTGTGGCAGCAAGTCCTTGGGCCCCTGCACCCTCGTGGGAGACCCAGAAGAAGCTCCTGGCTCCTGGCTTCAGATTGGCGCAGCTCTAGATTTTTTGGCCATCTGGGGAGTGGGCCAGTGGATGGAAGACTCTCTCTCTCTCTGCCGCTGCCTTTCTGTAATGCTTTTTCAAATAAAGAAATAAATCTTTAAAAAATAAATAAATAAATATTTTACAAATGTATTTCATTTGAGAAGCTTAGAGATAAAGAGAGAGAACTTCCACTTGCTGGTTCACTCCCCAAATGCCCACAACAGCAGAAACTGAGCTGAGGCCAAAACCAGGCCAAGAATTCAATGCAGTTCTCCCACGTGGGTGGCAGGGATGCAGTTAACTTGAATCATCAATGCTGCCTCAAGGGGCTATGATGGCAGGAAGCTGGAGTTAAGGGGTTGAAGAGGGCATCAAACCCAGGTACTCCGATATGGGACACGAGGCCAAACACCTGAAATCCAGATTCTGCTCCTAAATGTATTTACTTTTATACATATGTATGTCTACAAATACACACACACACACACACACACATGCATACACATATATACTTCTCAAATTGGAATATTGAACCTTGGTTACTCTGTGTAATCATAATTTAATGGCTCAAATCTGGCTGTGCCTACAAACCCAAATAGGCATCCATGTTCATGATTAGAGGCTTCCAATTTGACACAAAATTCCAAGTGCCAGTGGATGTACTCGTCCTGGAAAAATATCAAAATTGTCGCAAATATCTCCAGAGCAAGCAAACAAGCTCATTCTGGCTTAACATATAATGTATCTCAAATGTGGTCAACTCCCACAGGAGGGTGAAAATTCTCTTCTTTCAAGTGTTCCAGCTGGAGGTTGATGGTCTCACCAATTTTGCTTTTCTATACAGAAATCAGTGAGCATCTAAGAGACTAGGAAGAGGTCCTCTGGAGTGCTTTTTATGTGGCATGTTCAATCTGTGGAAGTTCACTGAGCGAATATTTGTGATTTATACGAATGTCTCTGTTTGTATAATATTTGTCAATTATGATTGTTTTAGTTTTAGAGGGAAAATAATCAAGTCTAGAGAAAGAGATCTTTAGTAGGAGTCACAAGAAAAAAGTCTTAACAATTTTAATAGGAACGCTCATAGAATCTTCTACAAAATCGGGAATCAGTGGGTAAGACATATCTCCTGGCATGTTTATTTTAAATAATGGGAGAATATAGAGCAGGTGCACAAAAGCTAATAAAATCAGAGATCATCATATTCACCTAAAAGAAAATTTCACCTTAATTGTAGACTCTTAGAGTCAGCATCCTCCTCTAATCTGTATTCTTATCAGAGCTTTATCTCACATATGGCCTTCATTCAGCCACACCTGGAAGGTTTCAAGTTTGCTCTTTGCAATATCTATAAGCTAGTACTCATAAACACTGCATCTTTCAGCTGTAAATAAAGAGTAAAAGTTGTGGGTGCTCACTCTGGGATACAAGGAAGGATGATGTGAAACTGCACCTTCTTGCTGTCTTCCTGGAGATCTAAGGTCAATTTGAAAGTGTTTCTCTCTCTCTCTCTCTCTCTCTCTTTTTTTTTTTTTTTTTTTTTTTTTGACAGGCAGAGTGGAGAGTGAGAGAGAGAGAGAGACAGAGAGAAAGGTCTTCCTTTGCCGTTGGTTCACCCTCCAATGGCCGCCACGGCCGGCGCACTGTGGCCGGCACACCACGCTGATCCGAAGGCAGGAGCCAGGTGCTTCTCCTGGTCTCCCATGCGGGTGCAGGGCCCAAGGACATGGGCCATCCTCCACTGCACTCCCGGGCCACAGCAGAGAGCTGGACTGGAAGAGGGGCAACCGGGACAGAATCCGGCGCCCTGACCAGGACTAGAACCCACTGTGCCAGCGCTGCAGGCGGAGGATTAGCCTAGTGAGCCGTGGCGCCGGCCTGAAAGTGTTTCTCTTCCTTGGGACTCATTTTGCTGTCCTTTTCTATACCTTTTTGCATTTACAGATATTTGCAGACATGAAACAATTTCTTCTAAGTGTTCCTCCTTTTTGATACGTTCCATTTACTGAGGCATTTTTCAGATCTTAATCTGCTGGTCTGGATTTTCATCTCACATGTAAAGACTCCTCTACTCTATCTCCCACCAACAACTGAAATCGTGGATTTTCCTTAGACAGGTGAGACTGAGGAGGAATCGTGTAATTAGTACTGACTCCCCCTCCGGCTGCACAGTAGCTGTGAGGCTCTAGGTAAGAATCAGATCAAATGTATCTCCTCGTAAGTGGTGTATCATCAGCAACCTAGGACAAGAGTTACGCAGATTCACAACAGTCATTTACTTATAAACAAAAAAAAAAAAAGAGGAAAGAGCAAAGTTTTAGAATAATGGGAAATTGTAGTTTTCAACATCCATTATTTTCTTCAAGAAGAGAGCCTTACATTCACTGGAAAGAAAGAAAAAAAAATAAAGTCCTTGAGTCTTCACTCATGTTGTGGTTTCTCCCAAAAGTTGATTCAGATCGAATCATACAAGCCTTCATTCACTTTGTTTATGAAACCAGTTACTCATGGTCACTTCGGTTTTTTTCCCCCCGTGGAATCCTAACAGAAGAATTGCCTAAGCCTTTTGTTCTCAAAGGTTAAAAAATACCCCATGAACCACTACATCATTGCCAAACTATGTCCAGGTCAACAGGAGCAAACTCAGCAACATGATCTAAGATTCCTGGAGAAGGAACGGAGAGATCTGAATTGTTTAAATGAGCTCTGCAATTAACTAGCTGGAAAAAAAATGAGCCAACTGTCCTATGTTAAGTCTTTGCCACAGACTTTTTTTTTTTTTAAATGAAAGAGCAGGTGTCTAAGGGTAGCCTTTCCAAAATGTGCTCCAAAGCATCAGTTGCTTTATTAAAAGTTAGGGCAATTCGGAGACCCATATCTCTTTCCTGGAGCTTCACAAGGAACATTATCACAGTGCAGTTTCTGAGAATTCCTGCAGTTCTGCTTAACTCTGCTCAACTCACACAGAACATCTACATTTTTTGGTAACATAACACCCCTTCACATCTGTGGAGCCTGCGTTGCAAAACCCTGTACAGGCGATTTTCAAGTTCTGCAGAATCCATGCAGGGATTGCCAGGAAAACCTAGCAAGGACTGGAGAGCTGGGGGGAGGCAGGGAGGAAGTGCTCAGCAGGCAAGACATCGGGAGCTCCAGCCCCACTCTTATCTTCTTACTTTTGAGCCTCGAAATACAGAATCATTTTGAATAAAGGAATGCATGACTTAAAAAAAATTTGTATCTCCAACTGTTTGACTTAGAAATAATTTATTTCTGATCTCCGTTGACATGTTGAGCTTCTTGTGGGATTGCACAGAAAAGGCCTACGGTGTTACAAGACAGGTTCTTGCAGTAGATGGAGTTGTTATTCATGATTATTCAGAGCTGCCCAACACTTGCCGTGCTATCTTGGAGGCAGTTCAGTCCCCTGCCTCGTAGGTTTGGACTTGACCTGCATTGGCCAATGAGGTGTGAGTACTGAATGTGTGTTTGTGGCTTTCTTATGAGCCCCTTGACCTTTCTTCACCATGAGAAGGTCATGCCACAGAGCAGGTGCTCCTCAGAACAAGTCCAGAAACGAGACGATGCCTAAAGCCCAGCTGAGACCAACAGGGCTACAGCCAACCCACAGCCCTCACGCACTGTGAGCAAGAAAACCAGGTTTGCTGTAAGCCTCTGAGATCTGGGGGTTGCTTGTTGACCCAGCAAAACCTGATTGCTACAGTTCTAAATCAAGAGTCTCCAGTGTTACCGTTGAATAGCTTTAAACTATTTATATGGTCCAAGATAGAAGATGTTATGTTTACTAAGAGTTTTGCCAAGTAATTTGCATCACTTTCAAAAAAAAGCAATATGGTGTCTTTCCTCCCTGTACACCAGATCCCATTATTCTCCTTCCAAAGGATGTACTTTGGCCCCCACGACTCACAGAACAATCAGAAGTTGACAGCAATGCCAACAGTACTTACTGTATATAACTTCCCACCAGCAGCATCAAAGAATTTTCCCTTTGTTCACAAAGCCAAATACTGCACTGAGGTTGGGATTTGAATTAGAAAAGTTTTAATATTGCTTTATCCATGCCTGTAATTGTTTTCAGACAACTTAGTTGAGTCAAAATTAAAACTCAGCTATGTTTAATCAAGCTGGAAATCAAACAAGAACTTTCCCAACCAACACACATGAAAAGTCCAGAAAATAAAAAGCTGTGTTCCCCTGCCCCCTGATAAAAATTGAAAACACATCTCCTAAAATCAGGTACACTGGGGATGAATAAACTCTCACTTTATTCGAGTTCTTGAAATGTATAGGATACTTACACAAAAACAATGTTCCATAGTGTGTGAAATGATCTTGGGAGGATCAGAAAAACACTCACCTTGGAGAAAAATCAACTCATGGTTGTGCACAAAGAAAAGGATAAAGAAAGGCTATGGAAGTAGTCTGTCCTTACTGAGATAAACACACCCAAAAAACGGGTCCCCAAACTGAAAAGAGAATTTTGCAAGGACTAGAAAATACAAAACAACAAAGTCACATTCCTAAGAAGAGATTCCGGAGGGCAACACTGAGAGTTTGTGATTCTTTTAAAAAGGATGAGAAAGGATTTGTGACCTACTGAGGAGAGGAATTTCTCTTATCTGCATAATCAAGAAACAAAAACTTCTAATTAGTCAGCACCAACTATGTGACAATAAAGTTGAATGACACAATGTTAGTAGGGCATAGCAACCTGATGCAGTACATGATGTGCCCATTTCACAGATGAGACAAAATCTCCAACAGTTTAAGTCCCATGTTCTCTCAACTACAAAAAAGTAGACTGAAAAAGAGAGAGAGGTCAAAGATGCTAACAAAAACTTAGCCTGCGGCTCACTAGGCTAATCCTCCCCTTGCGGCGCCGGCACACCAGGGTTCTAGTTCTGGTCTGGGCACCGGATTCTGTCCCAGTTGCTCCTCTTCCTATCCAGCTCTCTGCTGTGGCCAGGGAGTGCAGTGGAGGATGGCCCAAGTCCTTGGGCCCTGCACCTGCATGGGAGACCAGGAGAAGTACCTGGCTCCTGGCTTCAGATCAGCGCGATGCGCCGGCTGCGGTGGCCATTGGTGGGTGAACCAACGAAAAAGGAAGACCTTTCTCTCCGTCTCTCTCTCTCACTGTCCACTCTGCCTGTCAAAAAAAAAAGAGAGAGAGAGAGAGAGATAAAAAAGAGAGAGAAGACTCAACTAGTATCAGAAATGAAAGAGATAACATTGTAACTAATGCCAATAGAAATAAAAGAATACTATGGAGAGTTGTAAACCAACAAGTTGGATAACCTAGAACGAATGGATTAATTCTTAGAAACACACAGCCATATACTATCAACCAGGGAAAATAAAAATTGTAATATTTTCTGCCCTTAGCATTACTAAACACTTGTCCTTCAAATCATATTTTTGAGGCATTCCACATAGGTGTTCACAATTTCACAAATTATACATTTCCATAGATCCAGCCTTTTTAGTTTAGTTGGTTGGTTGACGGCTAGCTCTTTTATATTTCATTTAGTAGCAGGGGGAAAAAATCAAGAAGCCGAGTCAGGGACAAGAGAAAGCTGAGAACATTGCTATCATGCTGCAAGTTTGTTCCCAAGGGATTTCACCACATCATCAGGGGAAAGTCTGACAGCAAAACTTTTCCTCAAAAGGTTTTAATGTTCTGGCCTGCAGAGTTACCCTGCACTGGGAAGTCCCAGAGTACTTTTCAAATGAAATTTTAAAAATTTTAAAACATTTCAGAAGGTTTTTTAAATATTCTAGATCAGAATGGGATTAAATTTTGTTCCCCAAGAATGTCAGATATGCGTTATTTTTTTCAAGTTCATTTTGGAATCATTTCTGTAAGTTACTCAATAGTCATTAATTTTCCCTTTGCAACTTTTACTTGATATAAATTCTTATAGTACCAGCCATCACCTGACGTAGATATAACAGACCATCTGAGTCAGCCATATTTAGCTGCATACACACACAGGTTATATCCTTGGCAAAATGCAACTCAAGCACTGTCTTTAATTCAAGGACCTAACTGGTATGTGTACGTGCATATTGGTGTGTGTGTGTATACTTGCTGACTCAGTTTCTCTTAAAGAAAACTCACAACATTGAACAGAAAATCCACTTCACAGCTTTTTATAACTCATGGGATTGTACAAATGTAAAGAACAGTAGAGGGCCGGCGCCGCGGCTCACTAGGCTAATCCTCCGCCTTGCGGCGCCGGCACACCGGGTTCTAGTCCCGGTCGGGGTGCCGGATTCTGTCCCGGTTGCCCCTCTTCCAGGCCAGCTCTCTGCTGTGGCCAGGGAGTGCAGTGGAGGATGGCCCAGGTGCTTGGGCCCTGCACCCCATGGGAGACCAGGAAAAGCACCTGGCTCCTGGCTCCTGGCTCCTGGCTCCTGCCATCGGATCAGCGCGGTGCGCCGGCCGCAGCGCGCCGGCCGCGGCGGCCATTGGAGGGTGAACCAACGGCAAAGGAAGACCTTTCTCTCTGTCTCTCTCTCTCACTGTCCACTCTGCCTGTCAAAAAAAAAAAAAAAAAAGAACAGAGAGAGACCATCCATCATAATAAGACCATCTTTGTTCAAGTAAATCTAATGTTTCCAACTGCTATTTCTTTAAAAGTACAAACAAATTTGTGAACTTTATACCCCAAATACTGTTCACGAAGGATCAACTCTTTCTTGATTTTATCTTATAAATATTGATCTGGATTGGGTATCCTTTAGAAAGTTACATATTTCTATGTGTAGATAAAAGTGCCAATTAAACATTTAATTTAATCCCTCTAATATACCAAAAAACATCCTCAGTAGATACACCTTTTTTTAAAAGTCACTCTAGTTTCTAATAGATTGATATAACATCAAAATTTTCTCCCCCAACCTGGTCCTTTTGTGCTTCTCCGAAAAATCAAGAAAACAAATCCAGCATAGTCATGGCAGGAATTCAGAAAGATGCATCAAGAAAATGAATGATGTCTCAAATGTCTCTCTTTTGCTTTTAACTTTCCTAAAGATACAGAAGAACCAATTTTATGACCCCGCACACTTAGATTGGACCCCTATATTCATTATAATAGCGTAAAATGGAGGAGGGGAGTAAAATGGAGATAAGCTATATGATTATATGGAACAGTCAACTTCCATCTAAGATCTGGAACACGGACTCCTGCTGGCTGCTTGCCTCTCCATAACAAGGTGAGTCTGAGCCTGGATACCCAGAAATATCCCTGCAGGCTGAAAACCGGGGAGCAGAAGCCCAGAACAGTCCTCAGAGTGAGTGCTCCACGCAAGGCAGACGTCTTCATCTCAGACTTGTCTCCATGCCCACAACACACGCTTGACCATCTTGCCTTGTCACTGATTTTGTGGTCTTACGTAAGTTCATTTCCATGTCAGATTAAGGAAAATACTGAAAGGAAAACAGGGAGCCGCGTGTACTACCTGAGTGGCTCGCATAAAAATGTGCCCAGGTGGTTTCTGCCGTCACCTTCCTTCTCAAATAAAGAGTTGATGGCATTTAGCATCGATGTCTGAGCCTCTACTGCACCATTTATCCTTCCCAAGTTCATCAACGACTCCGCCTTCGCTCTGAAAGCCTCTTCTGCCGACACGCCTATCTAACCTTCTAATGTTCATGTCGAAAAGCTGCCTTTCTGACTGCAGTTGACGGTTGGCAGGAACTGGGAAGGAAACGAGCTATCCAACAGCCACAGAACTAAGAAGGAAGGCTCCTTTTCCAAGACGTATTCCTAATTCTTGCGGGGTTACAGAGCACAGCTCGATAACAGCGAGGATCGGTCCCTACAACACCAGCTTTGGCCGGCTTGCCCCTCCTGACAGACTGCCCCATTATCTCAGGCACTGCCTGGGTCTCAGACATCGCCTTCATGTGAGTAACTAACCCAGCTCCCGCCCTGCCCTCCAGCCCTGCATTTCAACCTCCTGCTTGACTGACACTTCCACCTCAACCCAAACTCTTGATTGACACTTCCACCTCCATGTTCACCGACGCCTCTGGCTCCAAACTGTGTCCAGAAAGGAATTTCTCGTCTTGCCCTCCACCTACCTTGCTTTCTCCTGCTCAGAGCCTCTCCCTTCTCGCTCTTCTGCTTCCTATTTGCCACCAATATCTGCCACTCATCTCTGAAGTCATGTGTGGTTTCTCTTTCCATTGTCTCCAACACAGATTCTACACCAGTTTCTCTTTTCCAAGCGAGGCTCCTGTTTTGGTGTCTGCTAGGAGTGCTGTCAAAGTCTTCAATGTCTCCTTACAGTGATCAGTCGTATCTTCTGTTTTAAACCAAGTCTGCTTACAGCACAGCCCACACCGGCCACTGTGACCTCATATTCTATATTTGTACGAATTGCAAAACGCATCCCATCTTCAAGGCACTTGACTTTGGCCTCTCAGGAAACTTGACATTGTTTAATACACTTAGGACAACTGAAACATGGTCATCACAAATACAGACATCTACAGGGTCACTATGTGAGTGACCTGCTCTAAGATTGTGCAGTGCACAATCAGCACCCAACACCAGCAGCCTTGCAATCCTGCCATTCCTTAACTCCACACGCCTGAGGGCCCCTCACCACTTGTGACAGTGAATGCACACCCATTGTCCTAGAACAGGAGAGTCACCATACTTGTCATCAGCCTGCAACTCCAGTTCTCTCCCCTTCCTGCTTGCCTTCCCTGCTCTCGAACTGGTATAATTTCTCAGAACTCACTCACACTTGCTATCATCTCCTTAATTATGTATCTGCCTCTATGCCCTCTCCCCCCCCCCTTTTTTTTTTTAAATCTGTAAATATCCCACCCATTTTTCAAATGTCATTTCTTCCAGGAAGCCTCATCTCTTCCCCATCCCAAATAGGAAGTGAGTGTCTCCCACAGGGGCTATCTCATCTCCACTTGATTATACCCACAACAGGAAACTCACTATTTCACAAAGAAGTTCCTTCCCATTGGGGTTGGACTGAAATCTACCTTATTCTCTAACTTGCCGATGTTATTTTCTCCTTTGAATTAATAATGAAAACTTCCTCGTCCTCCCTTAGCTTGCAATCCCACCTCTGCTACTTGCCAGCTGCGGGAACCTGGCAAAGTTACTCAGTGCCGACACAATAACAGCATCCATCGAGATATTCCTGGAGAAAGGAGCTTGTAAGGGTGCGTCCCACCTTGCCAGTCAGCCCCTGTGACTCGGGGGTGCACTGGATTTGTAGCCCCAAGCATGTTCTCGCAGAAGCTTGCATGGGAATCTTGGCTCAGCCCATCACCATCTCTCCATTTGTATTACTGTCCAAATTCCCATTTCCACCTCCCTGGGAAACAATTCCTAAAGAGGTCGGGGTATTGCTAGAGCCCCCATAGAGTTTTGACGACCCCTGCTAACACATTCGAGTCACAGCCATCCCGTGGGTGAGGTCTACGCTCTCTGCAGCCTGGACGGAGCTCAGCACAGTGACAAAGGCAGCCATACTGGTCACTGGCATTGTCCACTGCCCTCTTGGTCCCTCATTCCAGCTTTCGGTCCTCAGGCAGAGCTGCAAAACATAGACTGGCACAGACATCCTTTCTCAGCCAGCTTCCTTGGGGCCTCAGCAAAATCAATCAATTTACATGCCCTGTGCTCTTTGCATCATTGCCCTGGACGGACCTGGCGCTCGCCAGATAATTTGGCAAAGTAATTGTGCTGTTGAGCCAATGGGAATTAATGGTTTAATTTTTCACCCTTCGAAGTCATGAAAAAAATGTTAATTTTAGGCCAAACTTAGGACCTTGACACATCCTTGGAATCACTTTAAGTCTTTGATAACACTTGATTTTTTACTGCAGGTATCATAACGATGCTTACAGGTTTTTCTCAGTTCTCTCGATTTATCTGTACCTTTGTGTTATGCATGTTTGTGTGTGTGTGCAGATGTGTTAACAAGAAGGGTATTTTCCATCACACGTCCTCATTTAAATGTGAAATCTGAAAAAAGGGAGAACCTGCAGAGGCAGAGAGCAGAACATTGGATACCAAAGCTAGGGGGAAGAGGGGAGGCAAATGGAGAAACATTGGTCAAAAAATGCAATGTTTCTATTAGGAGAAATAAATGATGAGCATCTGAGGTGATGAATATGCGAATTCACTTGATTGAGTCAAGCCATATGGTGTGCATTATTATAGCATCACTCATATGCCATGAACATGTGCAATCCTAACTTGTGAATATTCAACTTTTTAAAGTGGTAGCATCTTTAGGGAGGAAATGGTGATTAGCTCACTAGAAGAGGATGGTATGAGTTTCTCAATAAGAAATTCTGTAGCCCTCATAAAATAAATTTACTTCTCAAAAATGGCATGCATTATCTAAGGCTGGGTTCAATAATTAATCCACATTCATTTATATCCCATGCCACACACACTTACACATAAAGAGATATTTCACAAATACTGCTTGCTAGTTTTGGAGGGTGAAAATTTACTGCCAGCAGATAGTTCTCTAAAAATTAAGAAATCAGGGGCCGGTTCTGTGGTGTACCGGGTAAAGCCGCCACCTGCAGTGCCAGCATCTCATATGGGCTCCAGTTCGAGTCCCCGCTGCTCCGCTTCTGATCCAGCTCTCTGCTATGGCCTGGGAAAGCAGTAGAAGATGGCCCAAGTCCCTGGGACCCTGCACCCATGTGAGAGATGCAGAGGAAGCTCCTGGCTCCTAGCTTTGGATCTGTGCAGCTCTAGCCATTCCAGCCTTCTGGGGAGTGAAGCAGTGGATGGAAGACCTCTCTCTTTCTCTTTGCCTCTGCTTCTCTATAACTCTGCCTTTCAAATAAATAAATAAATCTTTAAAAAATTAAGAAATTAACATAAAAATATAAGGAAAGAGATCAAATACCTTGGGGCCACATCTGGTGAACTTCTCTTTCCTCAATATTTTGCTAATGCTTTCTTAATGCCAGACTTCAAATGAATCATCCAAGAAAATTAAAAGGCCCCTTATAATCAAATAGATTTTTCAACCAAAGTCAACAAAAACACAACTTTCCTGCATATTTCATGTATCCCAAAAACAGGAAATGACTGAAATTCCTCTAAAAGTTAGATTATTCTCTGAGCATAGTCCCTCAACTTTTTCCACTTAGCAGTTGTCCATGCTAAATGTGTTCGCTCCTTAAACTTACAGTTATATTTGCAAGCTGATTCTGCTCACTGCCTTGGCTGGCCTTCCTGACAAACATCTTCTACTGGCTTGCTCTTGTTTTGAGAGATGTGGCAAGTTTCAGAAAAATTGAAATGAAAATAAAATAAGGAAACAAATAAGAGACTCAAAAGGTTGTTCGCACCACTCATGCAGACACCACGGGTATTCTGTGCACTCACTGTAACATCCCTATCCTGAGTCCATCCAACTGAGTAAGGAGTTGGTCAAGACGAAAGCATCAGTGAGGTCCATCTTTTGTTTGCACAAACACCCAGCACTCTCATTAATTAAGCAAGGAGGAACATGCTTTTACCACACTGCATAATCAACACAGATATGTCATGGATAAAAGACACTAAAAAGAGATCTCTTTGGTGCAAATTGGCAGCTGGAGAAGAGATGGTTGGGGAGACATGAGCCAATCAGAATATTTATCTGGGGCAACCAGTTGACTAATCAACTGAAGTTGCTATCCAACACCCGGCATAAGTCAGAGGAGATATTTCCTAAAGTAATGAAGAAGAAAACACTTTCTCTCAAGACCCAAAAGATCACACACATCCTTAAATACTTTCATTGTTAAGGAGATTAAACTACATTTTCAATCAATATTGTACACATCCTAAATACTGCATTGTTTGAAGACTGTAAGAGTCTCCCCAAGGTGCAGATTGTCTTGCACCCTGGAAGCTTCTCTCTACCTCCTGACTCCCTTGCTGTTCCGCCTTGGGATCCATGTCACAGGGCCCTGCACAGCCACGCTCCAGCTGCCGAGACCTTGTACGTGGTGAGGGCCCCACGCACTGCCACTCACCTACTCTGCAGCTCCTTCGCCCATGCCTAGCAGGAACTGTGTGGGAAAGGTCTTTGGACCAAGAGTGAGCAGTCCTGAGTATCACCACCACTGTGCTATGTTAGCTGTCGGCTTCAGGCAAACCACTGAACCTCACCTGATTTCTGTTTCTTGAATGTGTCATAAAAAAAAAGAAAAAAATTTGATCCTTTGCTCACTCAAGAGGTAATATCTGAGGACCTCCTAAAACAAATATGATCCTGAAGGCTAGAGACACCCCCTAAACTAGACCCCATGTCTGTCCTGAGGAACATTCTGGGGAGACAGGCATTTGAATTGTTAAGTAGAATATAGGGCAGTAAGTGCCAACCGCAGAGAGGCAGCCAGTAACCCTCCTGGAAAATAAACACTCCTCAGTGTTACTGATAAAAGATATCCCTCATACTTAAACTTGTAGCAAAACAGATACAAATATGAGTCAGCTAACATAGATTTCAAATGCAAGCAAAGCCAAAAGGAAAGATGGAAATGTTTATGGCTTCTAGAAGGTTATCCTGTAGATATATGCATGTTCTTCCAAAAGTTCACAGAAAATGGAATTAAAAGATAAATTTATCTTGGTGCCAAACAATTTCAAACTCATGCATAGTCTTTTTCATAATATGCATTTTTACATGAACTCTCAGAAGTCGCCTCAAACATACATATATACACACGTGTGTATATACACACATATATACACATTTAAACAACATATATGCACACATATTTAAACACACATCCACACAAATGCATATATACATACACATCATCTCTGTATGTGATTTACATGCTAAAAATTGCTGATGCTTCTATACCTATTAGTACAAGACTCTTTCAAATATCTACACTCTATGATGTTGTTAAAATTTCCAAATCAACTAATATTGAAGTGCCTTTGAAGACAAAAAATTGCCGGAGTGGGGTGGGGATGGCATTTGGCACAGCAGTTAGATGTCCACACCCACATGGGAGTGTCGGGGTTCAAATCCCAGCCCTGCTTCATATTCCAGCTTCCTGCTAACATGGATCCTGAGGGGCAGCAGGTGGTGGCTCCTGTCCCCATGTCCTTGCCATCCCTGTGGGAGACCCAGCTGGAGTTCCGTCTCCTGACTTGTCCTAACACATTACCAGCTGTTACGAGCAGTACAGGCAATAAACCAGTGGATGGAAAATCTCTCTCAATATGTCTCTCTCTCTCTCTCTCTCCCATTTCTTTCTCTCTCTCATTCTTTTCAAATAAATAAAAGGAAATTTTTAGACTAAAAACCCCTTAGCCTATATAATCACTATTTTAATGGGGAAGATAAGTAAAGCCTTCTGAATTACTTACTTAAATTGATGCTTTCTACTGTAAAGCAGCTACACTGGAGATGTCCCACAAGCTCTCATCGTAAAAGAACTCATGTAATGAAAACACAGCTTCAATTTTCTGTGATTGACCTGATCTTATTCTCAAGCCACAAACTGCTGAACGTCAAGAGGAAAGAAACATTACATTTTCCAAGTAGAAGCATTAAGTTTCCTCCCATCTAAAAGAGGAGTCACACAAATACAAGTCTGTATGCTTGAAAGGTAACAGTGAAACATGGAGAAAGAAAGTGGCATGGTACCTGAGAGTTGCTTTAAAGTACGTTTGCAAGAAGGGGAAGGGAAGGAATAGAAGGAGAGAGAAGGAGAGGGCACAGCAGGCGAGAAAGGAGGGAAAGGAAGGAAAAGCATGATTGTAAATTGCCACCGGAACACAGGTGACATGAAAACTGTGCTAAATCCAAGCCAAAGTGGGAAAGACTCACATCGACATCATCATCCCTAAACCTGTAGATCCAGGCAAGTCCACACTACTGGCCATCTAATCTACAAATGTGGTGAAACTGACAGAAGAACACCAAAAATTTTGAGAAGGAGAGGCCAGCGTTGGGGTACAGTGGATTAGGCCATTGCCTGGGATGCCCACATCCCATTTCGAGAGGGCCTGGTTTGAGTTGCATCTCTTCTGCTACCCATCCAGCTTCCTGGTAGTGCAGCGGGGGATGGCTCAAGTGCTTGGGCCCTTGCCACTCATGTGGAAAACCTGGATGGGGTTCCAGGCTCTTGGCTTTGGCCTGGCCCAGCCCTCACTGTTGCAGACATTTGGGAAATGAAACTGCTAATAAAAGACGTTCTCTCTCTCTCTTTTTCCCCTCTCTCCCTCTCCCCCCACCTCTTTCTCTCTCTGTGTCTTTCTCTCTCACTCTGCCTTTCAAATAAATACATAAATACTTACAAAAAATGTTTAGAAGGAAGGTGCTGAGATTGGTAAGGGCTCCCCCAAGTAAGGCTGGGTCTTGGATGGACTGAAGGCTGAGCGAGAGCGTGGTGTCACCATTGACATCTCCTGTGCCAAGTTGAGACCTACAAGTGTGATGTGACAATTTGTGATCTCCCAGGACACCGTGACTTTATCAAAAACATGAGACTCCAGGCACATCCCAGACTGACCATGCTGCTGTCAGTGTGGGTAAGCTTGAAGTGAGTATCTCCAAGAACAGGCAGGTCTGTGAGCACAGCCTCCTGTTTACAGCCTGAGTGTGAAGCGACCCACGGCTGGTATTAACAAAGTGCATTCCACCTGTTGCCCTATGCAGCCAGAAGAGATACGTGGAAATCATGGAGGAAGCCAGTACCCACATAAAGAAGATTGGCTACACTGCCCAACACAGTAGCATGTGTGCCCATTTCTGTTTGGAATGATGACAACACACTGAACCCAAGTGCTGACTTGTCTTGGTTCGACAGCTGAAAAGTCACCCTCAAGGATGACAGTGCTAGTATAATCACACTGCTTGACGCTCTGGACTGAACCCTTCCCCCACCTCATCCAACTGGTAGCTTTAGTGCCTGCCTCTCCAGGAAGTGTGAGAGATTGGTGGTGTTGCTTCTGTCCCCGTGGCTCAAACGGCACCCAGTATTCTCAAACCTGGCATGGGATCACCTCAGCTCCAGCCAATGTTGCCGCTTAAGTCTGGTCTGTTGAGATGCACCGGGAGGCACTGAGTGGAGCTCTTCCCAAGGAGAATTCGGGCTTCAATGTTGAGAACGTGTCTGTCAGAGATGTTCATCACGCCAATGTTGCTGCTGACAGTGAAAATGACCACCAGTGGAGGCCAGCTGGCTCCACTGCCCAGGTTATCATCCTGAACCATCCAGTGCTGGCTCTGCCCTTGTACCATGCTGTCACACAGCTCATCTTGCCTGCCAGTGTGCTGGGATGAAGGAAAAGACTGGTGTGCATTCTAGTAAGAGGCTGGAAGGGAGCCTAAATTCTTGAAATTGAGTGCAGGCGTTTAGGAAGTGAACCAGGAGATGGAAGATGTTTCTCCCTCTCTCTCTTTCCCTCTCTCTCTCTCTCCCCCACCTTTCCCTCTCTCTCTCTCCCCCACCTTTCTCTCTCTCTCTCTCTCTCTCTCTCTCTCTCTCTCTCCCTCTCTCTCTCTCTCTCCATATGTGTGGGTGGCAGAGGGGTGTGCTGGTGTGTGCATTTAGGTGTGAATATATCAAAATTTTCCTGTGCTGATGCTGCATTGTGGCTCCAGATGAGGCTGTGTCTTCCAGGTTAATGTGTAGGTGGCCCTGCAGGATCTGCCCAGAACAACAGGCCACCAGCCCAGACATGCTCAGATTCCTCATGTGCGTCTGGAGGCTACCACTGCCACAATATCCAACTCCAAGAAAGGTGACAGCAAAGGCACTGCCTTGTACCCCATTTCAAATCACTTACTGGGAAGCAAAAATTGTATTAGATCGGAAGGAAGGAAGTTACAGAAGCTGAAGGTGGATGGCCTTTGTCCCAAGTGCATGACTTTGGATCGTCAGAGTCTCAATGAAGAGGTAGGGCTTCCAGTGCCAAGTTCACCATCTTTCTAGCTGCCTCTTCTCTTCTTGATTATGGGTTAAACCTTCATGAATCATAGCACCATCCACATTTAATTAGCAAGGAAGTGCACTGTTGTTTGCAAGGTGTTTTCTATGCCAGTCACATCAGTTTCATTCCTGTAACTTTGGAATTAGAATTGTGGTGTGGTGGTGTGCAGGGATGGCCGCTGGGCATGGTGGTTAAGCCACCACTTGGGACAACCATATCCAATATTGGGAGTGCCTGCTTTGAGTTTCAGCTCCTGTACTTCCCAACCGGCTTCCTGCTAACGCACCCCCTGGGAGGCAGCACACGTGAGAGAACTGGATTGAGTTTCCAGGCTCCTGGCTTTGGCTTGCCCTAGCCTTGGCTGTTGTGAGCATTTGGGGAATGAGCCAATGGATGGAAGTTCTTTCTCCATTTATCTATCTCTGTCTCTCTCTCTCTCTCTCTTTCCGTGTCTCTCTGCCTTTGAAATAAAATTAAAATTAATAAGTAAAAATTTAAAAAAAGAAAGGAAGAGGGACAGGGCAGAAATATTAGATCAGCAACCAGAAGCACTTTGAGTAAGAGCAGAAGCTCCTTCACCTCACAGGCATATATGGGTCTCTGCGCTAGGAAACAGATGGCCACGAGAGGAATGTTTTGTTACTTAAGCACAGAGCAAAGTTCTAAATATAGGAAACCACTAAGGATCCTTCATACCGCAGTTCGTTTTTTTTTGTACTTACATAGTCCTATAAATTACAAATAAACATATATTGCTGAATGAGGTGGGTTATATTTGGCTACATTAAGTTTCCTTGGAAAACTTTTCAAATAACACTAGATCTGACAAAAGAATCCAAACGCCATTATTATCTTTACATGTTTTCTCAAATGAGCAACACTGCCTTCGCTCCATGTGAATATGTAGTTCATAGAGTTCACAAGTGAACACTTTCAGCTCCATCAGAAATTCTTCAATCAACAAATAGGAATCATGTCCCAAAAAAGACGAGTATCATCTCTGCTTGACCCCTGAAGTTCAGGTGTTCCGTGAAGCAGTGCCCAGCATGGCGCTTTTGTCCCTGCTGGTTGATGGTTTGCTCTTTGACCTCTCCAAATACACACATCAGGAGACTGCCTATTTTTTTTTTAATTTTCCATGAGTTCCACCTTCCAAGGTTTCTGAAATTTTGCTGAAGATTTGTCTTGAAGATGCACTGAGGAATTAATTCACTGGTTCACATTTTGCAGCCCCTCAGTGAGTTCCTGAAGGCCATAGTGTAACATCCAGTTCCCTGGAATTTTCCACTCTGGAGGGATTAATATCCACCTTGGTCTACCACACCAATTTGCTCGTGATTATTTTTGAAAATATATGTCTTTATTTTTTATTTTATTTTATTTATTTGACAGGTAGAGTTAAAGACAGTGAGAGGGAGAGACAGAGAAAAAGATCTTCCATCCACTGGTTCACTCCCCAAACAGCAGCAACGGCCAGAGCTGAGACGATCCAAAGCCAGGAGCCAGGAGCTTCCTCCAGGTCTCCCACGTGGGTGCAGGGGCCCAAGGACTTGGGCCATCTTCTACTGCTTTCCCAGGCCATAGCAGAGAGCTGGATCAGAAGAGGAGCAGCTGGGACTAGAACAGGTGCCCATATGGGATGCCGGCGGCACAGGTGGAGGATTTACCAAGTGCCCCACAGTATCGAACCAATTGTCATTTTCATAATGGATGAGTTACCTACCAGGTCTTTCTTCTTCCATCTGGAACACCACACACCCCCCAACTCCAAACACACACACAATATGTTCTGCACACCACAGCGCTACTGTCAAAATACCTTTACTCACGTACTTGTATGGCAAACACTTCCACAGTATCTAGTAAGTACCAGGAACCACTCAAAATGCTTTCTAAATATTAATTCTTTTGATCTTTAACCTGATGGAGCAATTATCATGCCATTATCATCCCATTTGACAGGTAAAAAAACAGAGACACAGAGGAAAAAAAAAAAAAAAACACTTTGCCCAAAATCATTCAATCAACTCGTCAGGGAGCCAGGGCGCAACCAATGTAGCCACAGCTCCAGAGTCCCTTCACCCTGAGCGTGTCCTTGTCCTGCCTAAGAAGGCCCATGACCTCCCCATCTCCCGCACTAGGTCCTGCATAGCATGGGCTGTTCCCAGAAGAATCAAGCACTCTCTCATCTCAGGGTCTTGGGTTTCTCCCCGTGCCTAACACTCATCTCCCAGAGACCTGCTGCCTTGCTCTTTCCCCCTGAAGATTCCTCAGCAAACACTGGAGAGGCCTTTCTGAGTCCGCACCCAGGCATGGCTTGTCCTCTGCCCTGCTCTATTCTCCTTCAGAGAGCTGAGTGTTGCCTAATGATATGCATTTTGTGTATCTCCACCCATTAAAATGTGAGCTTGGAGTGGGCATTTGGCCTAGCAGTTAAGATGTCCACATCCTATACCAGTACCTGGGTTGAATTCCTGGCCCCTGCTTGGAATTTCCACTCCTGCAGATGCAGACCCTGGGAGGTGACAGGTGATGGATCAGGTGGTTGGGTCCCTGCCCCTACATGGGAGACTTGCATTGAGTTCCTATCTCCTACCTTCAGCCTGATCCAGTTCTGGTTGTTGTAGCTATTTAGAAAATGAACCAGTGGGTGGAACCACTCTCTCTGTATCTGTCTTTCTCTCTCTTTCTTCCTCCCTCTCAAATAATTTAATTTGCATAGGTTCCAGGCACTGTTCTAAGAGCTTTTTTTTTATTTTTAAAGATTTTATTTATTTATTTGACAGGTAGAGTTACAGACAGTGAGAGAGAGAGAGACAGAGAGAAAGGTCTTCCTTCTCTCCCCAAATGGCCACTACGGCCAGAGCTGCGCCCATCCGAAGCCAGGAGCCAGGTGCTTCTTCCTGGTCTCCCATGCAGGTGCAGGAGCCCAAGCATTTGGGCCATCTTCCACTGCTATCCCAGGCCACAGCAGAGAGCTGGATTGGAAGAGGAGCAACCGGGACTAGAACCGGTGCCCATATGGGATGCCGGCACCGCAGGTAGAGGATTAACCTAGTGTGTCACGGGGCCGGCCCTTGTTCTAAGAGCTTTAAAAATTCTTTTAAAAATTAACCAATTAACTCTACTGAACATCCCATGAGTTAGATGCTAATTATATTCCTTTTCCTGCATGAAAGCAGTGGAGCACAGAGAAGTTAAGCAACTTGTCCCAAGTGGCAGAGCTGGCAGTGGTAAATTTGAATCAGGAATCCATCAATCTGGTTCCAGAGTCTGTTCTGTGCAATACTTCTTTTCTCATAAGCCTTTATGATTGATGGGAAAATTACAGGTTTACATTTTCCTACTGGAATTTAGATCAGAACAATTTGACACAAGCAAAATTTTAGAGCTTGCTAGCCGGGAACCATATTAATTTAGAATTTTTTCTTGTTAGAAATGATAGCCACGAAAACTAAACACACAATGGCGAAAGCTAGAAACAGGACAGCTTGATATGAACTGTGATTTAATAACGTCCTAGAATCTACATAAAAACTTTTGATTGGTCAATCTTACCAAGGAGGCATGTACCAATGCCATCTCACTTGTTAAAGTGATAAGTTTAAGTACATAATTGATCAAAAAGATAGGGTAAGTGTCCAAGAGATTTCACAAATAAGACCAGTGTCTGCAAATAATGAAGGATAGAAATAAAAGGGAGAGAATGATCCTGCGGGGGAAGCGGGACACACAGCAGACTCATAGAATGGCAAATGCCCAAAACAGCACTCTGGCCTCAGAATCAACCCTTGGGGCATTCGGATCTGGCTAAAAGGCCCATGAGAGTCTCACAGGCATGGAAAGCCAAGACACTGTGGCAAAAACAACCTGAATGAAAGATCTCAGTGAACAAGACCCCAGCAGAAAGAATAGGCCATCAAAGAAGGAGGCACCTTTCGCTGAAGGGAGGAAGGAACCTCCACTGTGATATGGCCTTGACTAAACAAGTTCAGAGTTGGTGAACTCAAGAGGCTTCCATAGCGTTGACAGCTCATGGCAAGAGCCTTGGGTAATTACTGATGTCATAAATAAGAGTGTCAGTTCTTAAATCAACAATGGGAGTCACTGTGCATCTGCTCCCCACGTAGGATCTCTGTCCTTAATGTGTTTTACTATGAGAGTTAACAATAACACTACTAGTCGAACAGTCCTCTATATCTTTTGTGGGTGTGTGGGTGCAGTCTGTTGAAATCTTTGCTTAGTATATACTAAGTTGATCTTCTGTGTATAAAGATAATTGAAAATTAATCTTGATGAAGAGTGGGATGGGAGAGGGAATGGGAGATGGGAGGGCTGCGGGAGGGAGGGAGGTTGCGGGGAGAAAGCCACACAATGCAAAAGTTGCACTTTGTAAATTCACATTTATTAAATAAAAAAAATAAAACTTTCGATCGGAATAAAAGCAACTTCTGGGAAATCTGTGTCCATAGAATGCTATGCGAAGAATAACCGAAGACAAAATAGATTTCACAGTGCCTGCTCTTCTGTGCCAGCCAGGATGGGCTAAGCAATGTGATGCTTACAGGGGACAACAAGTTGCAGTCATGTCAAGGGTTTGCAATCGAAAAGGTTGTTTTTCTGCTCTTCTCTGCTCAAGTCTCACACATGTTGCAAGGGGTGCTGCTTCCAGTGTCCCCTCCTGGGACCCTCACCTCTGATGTGTCCTTAGTTGAGGTGACAAGCTCTCTCTTACTTCTTTACCACATTAATTCACTTCTATGCCTGCCTCTAGACGGGTTATGTTGAAGTGCCATGCCCAGGGTGCTTCAGAATCAAGAGGAACCTCTCATTACTAAGTATTTCACCCAATCAGAATCCATCATGTGCTGACATTGTGGTGTAACAACCTAAGCTGCTACTTGGGACACCCACATCCCATATTGGAGTGCCTGGGATCACTTCCTGCCTTTGCTTCCGATCTAACTTCCTGTCAATGCACCTAGGAGGCTGTAGATGATGGCTCAATAACTTGGGCCCTTGCCACCCACAGGGGAGACACAGATAAAGTTCCTGGCTCCTGACTTCAGTCTGGCCCAGCCCTGGTTGTTGCCGGCATTTGGGGAGTGAACCAGTGGATGGAAAATCCTTCTCTATGTCTCTCTCTTTCTCTCCTCTCTCTCTCTCTTCCTCTCTCTCTCTCTCTTTCTCTTTCACTCTCTCACTGTATGTGTGTTGCTCTGCCTTTCTAATAAATAAACAAATAAGCATTTTTAAAAATCAAAGCAAATGAAAATCAATCAGCATGTGGCACCCAGAAAACCACATGAACTCTGTGCTCTGATGACAAGGAAGAGCCGTGGCAAGGGGAGCGAGCTATCAGTGGGGCAGCCGGCAAACGTTTTTGCCATGGTGAGTGTTGGCAACAACAATGAGAATGCTAGCAAATTCAGCGGTCACTGGGAACTCACAAGAAGCCAGACAAAGGGCTGTGTTTGCCTTCCTTCACTCAATGCCCAAGTCCTACAAGGTCAGCCCTTTCTTTCCATGCCTATTTTACTGACAAAAACGCTGAAGAGCTAAGGATAAAATACCTTTGTGGGCCTTCAATCCAGTAAATATTGGGCCTGGGACAAGATCCCCAGGCAGGGATTTCACTTCAATCCCATCCAGGTGGCATGTACCAATGCCATCTTACTAGTCAAACTGATCAGTTTAAGTTCATAATTGATCGTAATAATAGGATTAAGTACCAAAGTGATCACATAAACAAGACTAGTGTCTGCTAATACTAACTGATAGAATAAAAAATGGAGAGAAAGATCCAACATGGCAAGTGGGATCCACAGCAGACTCATAGAATGGCAGATGTCCTAAATAGCACCCAGGCCTCAGAATCAGCCCTTAAGGCAATCGGATCTGGCTGAAGAGCCCATGAGAGTTTCTCAGGCATCAGTGCTTTGTACTTTGTGTGTTTGTTTTAGTGCAAACTGTTGAAATCTCTACTTAGTAAATACTAAGTTGATCTTCTGTATATAAAAATAATTGAAAATGAGTCTTGATGAAGAATGGGATGGGAGAGGGAGTGGGAAGTAGGGTGGTTGCAGGTGGGTGGGAGGTTGTGGGAGGAAGGGCCGCTATAATCCAGAAGTTGTACTTTGGAAATTTATTTTTCTTAAATAAAATTTGAAAAGATCCCTAGGCAGGCGGCTCAGTCTCCACTCCTGCAAGTGCTGCCCTCGAATGCTTCCCGGCCGAATTGCCCCAGAGTCAGGGCACTGGACGCTTTATCTCCGGGGATCGCAGGCTCTGCAATAGTATTCACCACTGCAGCTTGACTGCAACGTGAATTTGACCCTGGAAGCAGAGCTTCCACCATAAATTTCCCCAAGAGCCTGGTGCCAAGATCACGGAGAACAGCCTGTGCTCTTCAGACGACAGTGATAAGAGGGCCGACGCTGCTGAGAGCTGCAAGTGCTGACCCGGCAGCATGTCTCCAGGCAAGGGGCATTTCTGCTGCCTCACTGCAGCCTGTGCACTGGCTCCTCGGGGAGCAGCTGGGACGCGGCACGCTAGAGCCTCATGCTATTGCAAGGGCCGTCATGCTATTGCAAGGGCCGTCAGCAGGAAGTCCACTGAGCCTGCACTGGGTCCTGCCTGCCTACTCATTTGAAGGTTAAGAGACCCTTTCCATTCCAAAGTGAGAGCAATGGAAGAAAAAGGGGAGCCTCTGCCTACAAAAATTATGCTGAAATCATTCAGCCACCCCTGAGAATTCACACCAATGACACCAAAATAAAATGTAACTAGCAGAGTGTGTGGTGTTGGCTCTCCAGCAGGTGCTTGCTGTGCTGTGGTCACTGGCACAACACACACACACACACACACACACACATACAGCATGTCTTCTCTGTCCTGCCCCATGTCCCCATGTATGTTCCCTACACTCAGCTGGATCTCTCTCAACCCTCTGCATCCCCACTGGATTCTTTCCTTAACCCTTGGCTGCATCGGACTCTGTTAGGACGTATTAGTTCAGGCTTTTCATCGGCCCCTGGCTGGTCTGCTGTTCCAACCCCACGAGGACCAAGGAGGCTCTAACAGGTTCCCACTTTCCCCTGGTTATACCCTGGAACCCTAAGATATAAGGCATCAATTCTTTTCTGTTTTGGGATATGGGTGAGGTGGGGGAAAGGGCAGGATTGGGCTCTCTCCCATTCACTCCTATCACCCCTACATTATGTTGATTTTTGGTATAATCTCCATGCCTTGTTGCTTTTGAGACTTTGTATTCTGATATTCCCAAGCCAAACTTTTGAACTTTAAAACACATTATCTGTTGCAAGCACTTGGCTTCTATGAGTGTTGGCTTTGGTATGAATTTAAAAATCCATTCATCACTCCAGCTGACACCACCTCTTTCAGCTGTACCTGCCCTCCTTCTGAGAGCAAATGTGTAAAGAAAATTAGGTAGTGGGGAAAAGAGAATGAATTCAAAGCTGCCCAGTAAGGGAGCAGAGAAGCGAGGTCAGGAAACTGTGGTTGATGTACCTCTAGATACTATTCACTGGATCTGCTTTCTGGAACGCCGAGCGGGTTCTCTTATTCTGAGGTTACTCTGTCGTTGTAAACAGCTAAGTTGTACAGCAATTGCTCTGTGCCAGCACCTTGGACGACTTTATCCTTCCATCCTCACAAACAACACTACAAGTTGGAGGTTTTTATCTTGCTTCCCAGATAAGGAAGGGGAGTCTCCGGAACATTCCTCAACCATGTCCACAAAGGTTGCAGCTGGTAGAACCAGCCGCTATGCTAGTCCCTGGGTGTATGAAGATTAATGACATCAAGTTGAATAATATGAAGACAAATGCACTGACTGGTGCAGACACCAAACTTTTCAACGGATCCTGATGGCCCATTTGGCTGAGATTGCTGTTGAGACTTCTACAAACAGGAGGGCCATTTGACTAAGGATGATGGGACGTGTCCCACAGAGATTGGCACCTGAGCTATTCATGAAAGGTAAGGAGGAAGTTTAGACAAGTGGAGCAAATGAGAAGAGAACCAAAAGACAGGGTATTTTAGGTACAAGCAACAGTATCCATACAAGCAAAGAAGCAAAGTGAAACAGAATGCTTTGCTCCTTGCCTTAGACTATTTCTCCAGTTATCTACAAGTGACCCCAAAACTTCAGTTTATGTAACAACAGTTACTATATTTATAAGCCCTCTTTGGAACAGAGATCACCTGTGCCCTGCTTAGCATCATCCAGGATAGCGTTAATGCTGGGGACTGAAATCCAGGGAAGCCTCATTCACATGTAAATCCACACTGGCAGGCAGCTGAGTCCTTACCTGGGTCTGTGCAGGATCACCTTACTCCTGGTCTGTCCACGTGGCATGGACTTCCTCACAATATGGTGGCTGAGTTCAGCAGTGAATGCCCTGAGAGAGAGAGTAAAACAAGTGGAAGCCATAACACACTTTTAACAAGCCTTGTAAGTCAGGCAATGCCACTTCCACCATGCATGTCTGTTGAGACAGCTACGAAATGCTACCTGATTTCAAAGGAAAAAGAAAACATCTCAACGTTTGAGTAGTTGTGAAAGTTTTCTGGCAGAGTATGTTGAGCTGGAAATTTAGCTGTGGTCATTTTTTGAAGCATACCATAGGGCATAACTGTAACCGTGGAGCAACCATATATAATGCAAACAAAGCCACTACCCATAACTAACCTGTTTTATCCCGATCTAGTCACGCTATTAGCTGTGTGAGATCACTCACTGACTCACTGCTTACTAGGAGGGGGTTACCAGCAAAAGCTAAAAAAAGGATTGAAGTCAATCCAAGTCATCCTCCTGAGTTACCCACACAGTAGCTGGGCACAGGGACACCCAACCATCAGGGCACAAAATGCTAGTTGTGCTGTCTTGGCCCCTTGGCAAACAACACATGCATGAGTTGTCTGCTATAAATTGTCTGCAAAGGCGCACATTTGATCCTTGCAATTGAAAGACCATCTCAAGCTATTCGTCCTAGCTGCCATAGGGACCTTTTGTCTAAAAGCTGTGTTGATGAGTCTTGACCAAGAATCCCTCATGATTTTGCAGAGTTATTTAAGAAAAAGTCCTTACTGTTTGTGGAAATGACCCCAGAATGGCTTAAACTCTTTTTACTTCACCTCACTTCCTGGGTGCCTGCCATGCCATTTAATTGTAACAGATTGCAGGATGCTGTACGCCCCACGGGGACCAGAATGTGAGAAGCTCAGCATTCTACCCCACACTAACAAACTGGCAATTTGCCTCCCATTGGACTAGAGGGACACTAAAAAGATTAGAGCCCTCTCACCCAGCATCATTTAACTCTGACTTTTTAATTTCTTCACTACCTCTCCTCACCTCAGAGACCTCGAGTGGAAAAGCAAAGAGCGATTCTTTTCGGTCTCCCATGGCGATGAGAATCTGCATAGTGGTGAGCAAGTGACAACAGGGATCCTGTTACCATGGAGTTTGCATTTCAGCTGGAGTGACAGATGGTAATCAAACAGTCATGTAGATATGGGATATAACTGAAAAGGGAGAAGGGGTATGAAAAAAAGCACCTGCTTCTAGGAGAGTGTGTTATGCAGAAATGGACAAACAGAGAGATAAGGCTTTGCTGAGGAAGTGGTAGCCAACCTGAAGCTGGAATGGGAGAGAGAGGAGGAGGGGGAAGAGAGAGAAGGAGGTAGAGAAGGGAAGACCAGACAGAGAGAACAAAGCACAGGAGCGTCAGAGCAGGAGGTGCAAGGTGACCTCAAGGAACACAAAGGACGGCACAGCACACGATGCTTGGAAAGTGGTGCTGGGTGACCTGGATGGCCCTTGTCCTGAGCACACAGAAGAACCATTAACAAGCTTCAAGACTCCAGATGTGTCAGTCTGTTGCACTCAGGAGCACGTTGTTGTCAGATAGAAAAAAAAAAAAAAAAAAAAAACAAGTAAGAGTTGGAGAGCATTGTGCTGGCTTTCCCATCTTCTGCCACACCTGGACACTATAGCTGCTGCCCACTTTATTTAGGAACATGTGTCCTCCTTTCCATGATTCCATGATTGTCTGTTCCACCACTGACAATATCCCCAAAATGGAACGTTCATCCTATCACTCTCCTTAAACACCTGGAGAAGCAAAGTCAGGACGGAAGGTAAGTTCAAAGACCCCTCAGCTTTTTGTAATCCTACACAATCTGTCTACCAGACAATCAACGCCCACTCTTCCTCCAAATGAATCTTCCACTTCATCCCAACATTATATTTATTTCCACCTCGTGTGACTGTTCATGTCATGCCTCTCCCTTGGGATGATCTTGCTGTTTTTCTACCCTATTCTTAACTCATCCCTCAAAACCTCCCACAGGTTCTAATGTGTGGCTGCTTTCATGGCCACTGTAGTTCTCGAGTCATCTCCTTCTGAGATCTTAGAGCTCTGTTACCTCCACCCCCATATTTGCAACTGGTCACAATGAATGCAGAAGCTCACTGCATTCTCTAACTTTTCACATAGGTTGATCTTGTCTCTTCCAAGGAAAATGCAATTTCCTTTTAGGCAGGAAGTATGGGTTTTAGCTCCTTTGTATTATTTATAGCACTTTATTGAAGGGCAAACCTTGGGGAAGAAAACAGAAGTCTTCAACAAGCTCTACTGGTGGTGGGGGGGGGGGGCGGATGCGTTTGGCCTGGTGCTCAAGGCTCTGGTTAAGATGTCCAGGTCTGGTGTCTAAGTGCCCAGCTCTCGCTCCTGCCTGCAGCTTCCTCCTAGCACAGACCCTGGGAGACAGCACTGATGGCTCAAGCAATTGGGTCCCTGCCATCAACTTTAGAGACCTGGATTGATTTCCTGACTTCTGGCTAGAGCCTTAAACCCAGTCCTGGGTCCTCATACGCATTTGGGGAGTAGCTGAGACCAACTCTTTCTCTGTGTCTCTCTCTGTCACTCTCCCCCCCTTCCTCTCTCACTCCCTCTGCCTCTCAAATAAATACAAATTTTAAAAGAAGAAAAGCACCACTGGTACATAAACCCTTGAGTTGACCTGAGAACGCACAGCAGTTCTATTGTATAAGCAACACTGCCATCTAGTGGTGTGATGGACTCTTCTACCAATAGGCCAAGGACAAGCATTTAGAGGGAGGATGTTAGGGATTATTTAATGAACCCCAATTATCCTCGGCCATTACTCTTATTTAGGAAGGGATTTCAAGTACGGTGCTCTGTGCTTTTCTGCCCAGTGACTTCCCCACCCTCTCGTGGCCCAGCAGCCCACAACTGCTGGGAAGGGGTCCTTGCAAGCACTCTCGCAAACCACAGCTTCCCTTTCCCGTAGGAAGATCTCCAGGAGGTTTTGTGACAATTATGCAATTTTTAATTCTCTGCTTCCTGTGAAGATAGAGGCCTATGTGGATAAATATTTATTTTGGAAATAAAATATGTAATTCGGGAAGAACGTTGAGATGGTAAATATGATAGTGGGAGTAGACACTCACTTCAAAGCCAGATGAGAGACAAGGCAGCGTGGCTTGGAGGAGAGTTTGTGGATGTGGCTTCCTTGGGCCTCGGGGTCAGAGGCCAATCCTTCCCATCGAAGTCATGTGGTCATTATGGCAGCTATCTAGGGACTCATTTTCTTGCCCAAAGCACAAGGACAGCATACAGCTTCCAGGCTGCTTTCAGGGGGGTTAAACAGAATCCTGTACAATAAAACTTCATATGGCATAAGGGAGTCCACAATTAATAGCTGTTATTATTATTTTGCATTTTACTAGGAATAATTGTCCTTATGCTTTCAATTAGATTTTTCTTTTTTAAGAACCAAAATCCTAAAGTAGGCCTTTAGTCTAGTGGTTAAGATGCTAGTTTAAGATGACAGCATCCCACATCCGACTGTCTGGGTTCAAGTCCAGCTCTGTGCCTGACTGCAGTTTCATGTTTATGTAGACCCTGGGAGGCAGCAGGCAATGGCTCAAGTAATTAGATTCCTGCTACTCACATGGTAAACCCTCAGAGTGCACATCTCCTGGCTTCCAGCCCAGCCCAGGCCCAGCTCTGGCCATTGCATGCAATTTGGAGAGCGAATCAGTGGATGGGAGTGTTCTCTCTCTCCAAAATTAAAATAAAAATAATGATAATGATAATGTTTAAGCATGGAGTTGTCAAAAACTAATTCTTATTACAATTAAAATTACCTCTCTCCTGGTTATTTCTATGCTACAAAATAATATGTTTGGGAAAACTACCTTAAATCCCTTATACAGAGGTAGGAATTCTAATCCACCACAGTTCTCAAAGTTTGAAAACTAAAGGGTTGAGACGAACTGGAGCAGACTATAATTATCTTCAAACACAGCAGTTGAAAAATGACCTCTTTAACTCAAGAACTCTTGATTTGTGAAGGGAGAAAATAGGGACAGAAATAAGAAACATAAACAAAGTTAATCACAGCAAAAAATCCAGACTTGCTCATTAGTGTGGCCCCCCTGTGGACAGAATGTGAATCACACCCACCCTGCAAAATGCATGCATTTTGTTAGAAAGCTTCATCTGTGTCTTTTAAGTTTTATTTGAACCCTAAGATTAAGCAAGAGCTTATTTCAAACATTTTCCCTTTTTGTCCATTATCTAGAACTTAGTAAACATTTTTCAGATGAGGAGCATTACATATAGTGGTTTATTTCCTAGGCAATCACTCAAATTAATGACACAGACAGGTCCTCCCCGTAAACCCCGCAGGCCAGACTAGCAGAAGTAGCAGAGGAGGACAGTGATGTTTCTGTGGGATTTCAAAGAGTAATAGGATTTCTGGACTGCAAAAAAAATTGAAATTTCTACATTCTTGCCGAGTGAGCAAAATATACCCTTCCCCCACTTTCAGCGCTGACAAAGGAGCAAAAAAAAAAATCTCTCCATCTCTCCACCCAAGATGAACCATCATCTTCCTCCCCTTCTGAGAATGATGGTAGAAGCAGTGCCTGTGGGCCCAGGGCCTGAGATCTATTTCCCATGGGGATGTTTGTGATCTCAGAATCTGAGTGGTTACAGCAAAGGCCTATTCTGTGCTCTTGCAATGACCATCACAGTTTGGCTGCAGCTCTGTCTCAGTGTTCCTTATCCTCTGGGTCAGGCTGGAGCAGTAGCCACTGGGGCCGGTGCTGCGGCACAGTGGGTTAAAGCCCCAGCCTGCAGTGCCCGCATCCCATTTGGGTGCCAGTTCGAGTCCCAGATGCCCCTCTTCCGATCTAGCTCTCTGCTATGGCCTGGGAAAGCAGAAGATGGCCCAAGTTCTTGGGCCCCTGCACCTGCATGGGAGACCTGGAAGAAGCTCCTGGCTGCTGCCTCCTGGCTTTGGATCAGCTTAGCTCTGGTTGTTTCGGTCATTTGGAAAATGAACCAATGGAATGGAAGACCTCTCTCTTTCTGGCTCTACCTCTCTCTGTAATTCTGTCTTTTAAAATAAATAAAAGAAGCAGCAGCCACTAACAGACATGTGCTAGTCTGATGACAGAGGGGAAAAAAATGAAAGACTGATGAAATCAGTCTTCAAGTTTCCCTCTTTCACTCAACTCAAGACACGTTCCAGGGCCAGGCTGTCCATCAGGGGGACAGTAAGAGCCCTCCTCTGATAGGGAGGGGCTCCAGAGGAGGGGCAGCAAATATTTTGAGAAAATAATGAAACATGTGTCCTTTTAGGAACATAAGCAGATCACTTAAGATCTCTCAGTCTTCAGACTCAACCTAGAGATCAGAGGTGATGTAGCCTAAGCCCAGGTTTGCAGGGAGTCAAGCCTGCTTTTAACCATGGAGTCTCTTACCCAGAGATTCAGCCCTTAACCATGGAGTCTCTCACCCAGAGACTCAGCCCAAGAGATGCCAAATGGATCTCTGGCATCTACATTTTCAAAATGCTCCAGAATCAAGAGGCTAAACAGCAAATTTCTTGGCAATGCTCTCTAGACGCACTCAAAAAGCTCAGAAACCTGAAAAGCTCTTCGAAAATGCATTCTCCTGGGCCTGGCCACCCTTCTAAC
The DNA here is from genome assembly GCF_964237555.1 of Oryctolagus cuniculus. Lineage (NCBI taxonomy): Eukaryota > Metazoa > Chordata > Mammalia > Lagomorpha > Leporidae > Oryctolagus > Oryctolagus cuniculus. The sequence continues at coordinate 12,667,071 of NC_091447.1, forward strand.
ACCAAAATTCTGTAGCTTGTAGTCAATAACTTCCCTTTATTTTCAATTTTTTTTCAATAAGGAGGGACTTTCCTTGCATTGCTTATGTAATTTTAAACACAGGAGTTGACAACATCCGTGGTAAAATGGAATTAAAAGATAATGCGGATTTCTTACCAAGATGGCACCCAAGGCAAAGAAAGGACCTCTGCCCCTCCTCAAGTCAAAGACAAAGCAAAGGCCTTGAAAGCCTAGAAAGCAGTGCTGAAGGCATCCAAGTCTGGAAAAAAAAAATCCACAGGTCACCCACCTCACAGCCCAAGACACTGCAGCCTCCTGGGGAAAAACAGCACGGGGGGGTGGGGTGGGAGGTTGGGTCGGGGTTTGGTAAGTGATCTTGCCATTGTAAAGTTCCCCCTGTACTGGGCCTGCCTCAAAGAAGACAGAAGACAGCATCACATGGTGTGCATTGCACTCAGTGTCAAGGACAACCGCTTTGAAGCTGCACAGTGATGATGTGGCCAAGGTCAGCACCTTCATCAGAACGGATAGAGAGAAGTCACACGTCCAGTTGGCTGCTGACTGTGATGCCAACAAAACTGGGATCACCTAACCTGAGCCTAGCTGGCTATTCTAACAGATGTTTGCTCACTGTTAAACAATATTGGAGCACTTATTTTCCATGAAGTTTTTGAAGACCCTGCCTATGTTTGATACTTGATTGTGTCCCAATGTAATGAGAATTTAGATGGCTGATTAAACCAGGGAAAAAGAACAGGTATTGACTTGCTCATTAAGAAGTTGTAAGGGAAGGTGGCTTCACTGGGGAGTTAGGTGACAGAGGAGTAAAGGGCTATGATGCCTAAAGTGTGACACCAGTGTCCTTCCAAAAGTACGTGGAAAATGGAAGGTAAATATGTGTCTTTTGGTGGGGGAAAAAAAATAAAATCCATGAATTTGAAAGCTCTTCAAAGAGTTCGTAGGGATGTGCAATACAGAAAAACTATGCATGGATTTCCATTTTTTTTCCATCTAAAGAAATTCATCTTCCAACTCCATCTCCCTTGGACTTTGGAAGG